>NC_046168.1:73558003-73883003 GCF_011064425.1 Rattus rattus | reverse complement strand
GCTGGAGAAGAGGGGTCTGACTGAGAGGTCAGCAGAGACTCACGGTATTCAAAAATGCAAAGCAGAATGAGAAACTGATTTTAAAAGGTTTTTAAACTGAGGAAGAAGAAAGGAGATGGAGTTAAAGGGGAGATGAGAGGAAAGGGGAGAAGGAAGCAGCATGGGGGAGCAGGGAGGGAGAGGGATGACCTGGAAAGGAACAATGGTTTCACAGCCATCTTTTCAACAGCTGCCACAAAAGCATATGATTGGCTCTATTTAATGTGCTAAGAAAAATTGAAGTGCTGACCTAGAATCTCTGAATATCCAAAACACCCTTTAAGGATGGGGATGAAGGACAGGCACTAACAGACAAAAAGAAAATTGTCTCACACCAGCAGTCTTCACAAATGAAAGTTCTGGAGTGTCTTCAAGATAGAAGAAAGAACACAGAAGCAATGACTTAGATCGGAATAAAGAGGCAAGACATGGTTACCTATGGATAGATCTCAGCACGCAATGGTTCCGTAAAGCCGGAATGTGTTCAGTGGGTTTTTGTTTGTTTATATTTTAGGGAAATAGCGAGTTCACTTAAACCTTAAAAGTATAGTGTGCTCGCTTCAGCAGCGAATGGTGCAGAGAAGAGCGGCATGGCCCCTGTGCAAGGATGGCAGACAAATTGGTAAAGCGTTCCATATTTTTAAGAAACAAGCTGGAATAGACATTCTAATATCAAATAAAATTGACGTACAACCCAAAGTTATCATAAAAGATAAGGAAGGACACTTCATACTCTTCAAAGGAAAAGTCCACCAAGATGAACTCTCAATCCTAAATATCTATGCTCCAAATGCAAGGGCACCTACATACATTAAAAAAAACCTTACTAAAGCTCAAAACACACATTGCACCTCACACAATAATAGTGGGAGATTTCAACAGCCCACTCTCATCAATGGACAGATCATGGAAACAGAAACTAAACAGAGATGTAGAGAAACTAACAGAAGTTATGAACCAATGGATTTAACACACATCTATAAAACATTTCATCCTAAAACAAAAAGATATACCTTCTTCTCAGCACCTCGTGGTAACTTCCCAAAAGTGGACTATATAATCAGTCACAAAACAGGCCAAAAAGATACAAGAAGATTGAAATAATCCCATGCATCCTATCAGATCACCATGGACTAAGGCTGATCTTAAAAAAAAAAAAAAAAAAAAACCAACAAAATGACAGAAAGCCCTCATATACATGGAAGCTGAACAACGCTCCTCTCAATGATAACCTGGTCAAGGAAGAAATAAAGAGAGAAATTAAGGACTTTTTAGAATTTAATGAAAATGAAGGCGTAACATATCCAAACTTATGGGACACAATGGAAACTGTGCTAAGAGGAAAACTCATAGCTCTGAGTGCCTCCAAAAAGAAACTGGAGAGAGCATACCCTAGCAGCTTGACAGCACACCTAAAAGCTCTAGAACAAAAGAAGGAAATACACCCAGGAGGAGTAGACAGCAGGAAATAATCAAACTCAGGGTGGAAATCAACCAAGTAGAAACAAAAAAGAACTATACAAAGAATCAACAACACCAGGAGCTGGTTCTTTGAGAAAATCAACAAGATAGATAAACCCAGGGGTTGGGGATTTAGCTCAGTGGTAGAGCGCTTGCCTAGGAAGCACAAGGCCCTGGGTTCGGTACCCAGCTCCAAAAAAAAAAAGAACCAAAAAAAAAAAAAAAGATAGATAAACCCTTAGCCAGACTAACCAGAGGACACAGAGACAGTATCCAAATTAACAAAATAAGAAATGAAAAGGGAAACATAACAGAAACTGAGGAAATTAAAAAAAAATCATCAGATCCTATTATAAAAGCCCTATACTCAATAAAATTAGAAAATCTTGATGAAATGGACAATTTTCTAGACAGATATTAGGTAGCAAAATTAAATCAGGACCAGATAAACCATCTGAGTAGTCCCATAGTACCTAAAGAAATAGAAGCCGTTATTAAAAGTCTCCCAAACAAAGAAGCCCAGGACTAGAGGAGTTTAGTGCAGAATTCTACCAGACCTTCATAGCAGACCTCACACCAATACTGTGCAAACTATTCCACAAAATAGAAACAGAAGAAGCACTACCCAATTCCTTCTATGAAGCCACAATTATGCTTATACAAACCACACAAAGACCCAACAAAGAAAGAGAACTTCAGACCAATTTCTCTTATGAATATCCATGTCGACACACTCAATAAAATCCTTGAAAACTGAGTCCAAGAACACATCAAAATGATCAACAGAATCAAGTAAGCTTCATTCCAGGGATGCAGGGATGGTTCAATACAGAAATCCATCAACATAAGCTTCTATATAAACAAACCCAAAGAAAAAAGCCACAGGATCATCTCACTAGATGCTGAGAAAGCATTTGACAAAATTCAACACCCCTTCTTGTAAAAGTCCTGGAAAGAACAGGAATTCAAGGCCCATACCTAAACATAGTAAAAGCCATATACAACAAACCAGTTGCTAACATTAAGCTAAATGGAGAGAAACTTGAAGCAATCCCACTAAAATCAGGGACTAGACAAGGCTGCCCACTCTCTCCCTACTTATTCAATATAGTTCTCGAAGTTCTAGCCAGAGCAATCAGACAACAAAAGGAGACCAAAGGGATACAAATAGGAAAGGAAGAAACCAAAATGTCACTATTTGCAGATGATATGATAGTGTACTTAAGTGATCCCAAAAGTTCATCAGCGAACTCCTAAACCTGATCAACAACTTAAGCAGAGTGACCGGATATAAAATTAACTCAAACAAATTAGTAGCCTTCCTCTACTCAAAGGATAAACAGGGTGAGAAAGAAGTTGGGGAAATGACAACCTTCACAGTAGTCACAAATAATATAATATACCTTGGGGTGAATCTAACCAAATGAGTGAAAGATCTGTATGACAAGAACTTCAAGTCTCTGAAGAAAGAAATTGAAGAAAATCTCAGAAGATGGAAAGACCTCCCATGCTCATAGATGGCCAGGATTAATATAGTAAAAATGCCCATCTTGCCAAAAGCAATCTACAGATTTAATGCAATCCCCATCAAAAATTCCAACTCATTTCTTCACAGAGTTAGAAAGAGCAATTTGCAAATTCATTTGGAAAAGCGAAAAACCCACAATAGTGAAAACTATCCTCAACGATAAAAGAACTTCTGGGGGAAACACCATCCCTGACCTCAAGCTATATTACAGAGCAATAGTGATAAAAAACTGTATGGTATTGGCACAGAGACAGGTAGGTAGATCAAAGGAATAAAACTGAAGACCTAGAAATAAACCCACACACCTATAGTCACTTGATCTTTGACAAAGGAGCTAAAACTATCCAGTGGAAAAAAGATATAGCATTTTCAACAAATGGTGCTGGTTCAACTGGAGGTCAGCATGTAGAAGAATGCAAATCGATCCATTCTTATTGCCCTGAACAATGTTCAAGTCCAAGTGGACCAAGGACCTCCACATCAAACCAGATACACTCAAACTAATAGAAGAAAAAGTGGCAAAGAGCCTTGAACACATGGGCACTGGAGAAAATTTCCTGAACAAAACACCAATGACTTATGCTCTAAGATCAAGAATAGACAAATGGGACTTCATAAAATTGCAAAGCTTCTGTAAGGCAAAGGACCCTGTCAGGACAAAACAACAACCAAGAAATTGGGAAAAGATCATTACCAATCCTGCATCTGATAGAGGGCTATTATCAAATATATACAAAGAACTCAAGCAGTTAGACTCCAGAGAATCAAATAACTCTTTTTAAAAATGGAGTACAGAGCTAAACAAAGAATTCACAGCTGAGGAATGCCGAATGGCTGAACAGCACCTAAAGAAATGTTCAACATTTTTAATCATAAGGGAAATGCAAATCAAAACAACCCTGAGATTCCACCTCACACCAGTCAGAATGACTAAGATCAAAAACTCAGGTGACAGCAGATGCTGGTGAGGATGTAGAGAATGAAGAACTACCCCATTGTTGGTGGGATTGCAAGCTGGAACAACCACTCTGGAAATCAGTCAGGTGGTTCCTCAGGAAATTGGACATTGAACTACCTGAGGACCCAGCTATACCACTCCTGGGCATATACCCAAAAGATGCCCCAACATATAACAAGGACACATGCTACACTATGTTCATAGCAGCCTTATTTATCATAGCCAGAAGCTGAGAAGAACCCAGATGTCCTTCGACAAAGGAATGGATACAGAAAATGTGTTACATCTACACAGTGGAATACTACTCAGCTATCAAAAACAATGACTTCATGAAATTCATAGGCAAATGGATGGATATGGAAAATAGCATCCTGAGTGAGGTAACCCAATCACAAAAGAACATACATGGTATTCTTTCACTGACAAGTGATATAATGAATAAATGATAAGTGGATAATATTCCAAAAGCTGGGAATACCCAGGATACAATTCACAGACTACATGAAGCTCAAGAAGAAGGAAGACCAAAGTGTGGATGTTTCAGTCCTTCTTAGAAGCAGGGAGCAAAAGTAATCACAGGAGGGAATATGGAAGCGTGTGGAGCAGAGACTGAAGGAGAGGCCATCCAGAGACCGCCCCACCTAGGGATTCATCCGATATACAGCCACCAAACCCAGACAATATTGTGGATGCCAAGAAGTGCATACTGACAGGAGCCTGATACAGCTGTCTCCTGAGAGGCTTTGTCAGAATCTGACAAATACAGAGGCGGATGCCTGCAGCCAATCATTGAACTGAGAATGAGATCCCCAATGGAGGAGTTAGAGAAAGGACTGAAAGAGCTGAAGGGATTTGCAAGCTCATAGGAAGAACAACAATATCAACCAACCAGACCCCCCAGAGCTCCCAGGGACTAAGCCACCATCCCAAGAGTACACTGGGATGGACCTATGGCTCTAGCTGCATATGTAGCAGAGGATGGCCTTGTTGGGCATCAATGGGAGGAGAAGCCCTTGATCCTGTCAAGGCTCGATGCTCCAGTGTAGGGGAATGTCAGGGCGGGGAAGTGGGAGTGAGTGAGTGGGTAAATGGGTGGGGGAGCACCCTTATAGAAGCAGGGCCAGGGGAGACGGGATAGCAGGTTTCTGGAGGGGAAACCAGGAAAGGGGAAAACATTTGAAATGTCATTTAAAAAAGCAATAAAAATAAAGTATAGCTTCTGAATTAGAAAAGAAAAAAACACAAATAAAATATGAAAAGTATTCAAGGAAGCTTTAAAGTAAAAGGGCAGAAAGAAACATTAGGAACAGATAGGGAATACAGGGCTGCATTTACACAGAGTCTCCATGGATGGGATCCTCCAGTCAAAAGAAAACAAACAACAAACAAACCAGGAGAAAGAGGCTCTTAAAGAAGTATTGTGTAACCAGAGATGACACTCATCATTACAGTGGGAGATGCTCGAAGTGAAAGGGTGGGGAAGTATAGCTCAGAGCCTGAAGAGAAGGGGCTTCTATAGCCCTGATACTGATACCAAAGCTTTCAGGTATGAAACATGACTACATTATTAAGCAGCTTGATCTTCACAGAAGATTCAATTTTCACAACATTTAGCAATCCCAGACTTCCCACCCACTCAATAGCATGCATTTCCAAAGCCAACGGTATCTTCAAGAGATGCCTGGGGTTGGGGATTTAGCTCAGTGGTAGAGCACTTGCCTAGCAAGCGCAAGGCCCTGGGTTCAGTCCCCAGCTCGAAAAAAAAAAAGAATTTAAAAAAAAAAAAAAAAAAAGAGATGCCTGTCCCAGCTAAAAGAAGGGTGTCCGCTGGGTAAATGTAAACTCAATCTTCTGTTGTGTAAGGAGAGACAACTCAAAGTAACAACGGAGGCAGCACTGCTCACAGTGGCCAGGGCAAGGACACATTCAGGGAGACACAAGGCCAGACAAGGAAACTGTGGAATACACAATGCCACACTCAGACATTTAAACAGAAAGTCCTTTTGTGACAATGTGGGCAATCCTTAAGGATATTATGATAGCTGAAGTAAATCAGACAGGAAAAAAGACCAATACCGTATTATCTAACTTATCTGTGGAATTTAAAAGTAAGCAAAACTCACTGAAACATCAAAAATGGTGATTCTCATAACGCAAAAGTCAAGGGAAGAGAGAAGAGTTTGTTGAAGTGTCTAAACACAGAGGTATTCGATGAGTAGGTTCTGGGGCAACACATAGCGTGTGAGTATGCTAACTGTGAGGCATTGTGGTGTGATATCTGCTGAGACCACACTCCTACATTTTCCCACCACAGACACCCACAGACGCTAACTAATCTGGGTGACGGTCATTCTCACCAACTTTCGGTGCAGATATTTTCATAATATGCATAGACATCAGAAGTATCACATTGCGCGTCTTGCAGTTTTATATGTCGATTATACCTCTTGGAAGCTGGAACGTAAATGTGTCCCATGAGGTAAACAACTGCATGAGAAAGGAGATACCTGGAATGTGTGTGCATTAAATAACATAGTTTCAAAACAAATAAAGTAAAAAGTAAAAGCCAAATGGACCTAACTACTAGGTACAGGCAGGCACAAAATGTAAAGAAGTGGTTCCAAATTTTTCTTAATATTTGGTTGACACACGGAATAAGTAATTGGTTTTGTTATGAAATTTTAATATATGATGTATAAAATGATATATTTCTCATATTTGCTCCCATTCCACCATGCCATGTCCCTCCTACTCCTCTTTCTGGTTCTTTCCTAAACTTCAGTAGTGCCCCTTTGACTCTCATGTCTTATATGTAAAGGTATACGCACCCTCCCCATATATACATATATAATTAAATCCACATGTCATCTATGAGAGGAAATGTGATAATTTGTCTTTCTTCCTCAACAACCCTCTCTTGTTCACTTTTAAATCTTTCTGCTCCCTCATAGTCCCCATCAACTTTCATGGTCTCTCTCTCTCTCTCTCTCTCTCTCTCTCTCTCTCTCTCTCTCTGTGTGTGTGTGTGTGTGTGTGTGTGTGTGTGTTTAAAATCTAAATTTCACAACCGAGAGAAAACATGTTATTTGAGTCTGCTTAATTTGCTTACCATTCCTCTTCCTGTTCTCCACCCATTTCCTTACAAGTAACATTTTTTTTCTTCTCTCCAGCGGAATAGGATCACAGTGTGTAGGCATGCTATGTCTACATCACCCACCCATCCATCTAATGACGGTCATCTAGATTGGTATCTAGGTTGGGTCACTTGGCTACTGTTAATCATGCAGTAAAAAACAGGACACACACACACACACACACACACACACACACACACACACACACACGTGACTCAGAGACCTCTCTGTATATCCCCAGGAGGGACATAGTTGTGTCTTGTGATGGTTCTATTTTTCTGTTTCTTTCCCTTCCTTCCCTTCCCTTCCCTTCCTTCCTTCCTTCCTTCCCTTCCCTTCCTTCCCTCCCTCCCTCCCCCTCCCTCCCTTCCCTTCCTTCCCTCCTCTCCCCCTCCCTTCCCTTCCCCTCCCTTCCCCCTCCTCTCCCCTTCCCTCCTTTCCTTCCCTTCCTCCCTTCCCTTCCCCCCTTCCTTCCCTCCTCCTCCCTCCCTTCCCCTCCTCTCCCCTACCTTCCCTCCCTTCCCTTCCCTTCCCTTCCTTCCTTTCCTTTCCTTTCCTTTCTTTTCCTCTCCTCTCTCTTTTCTTTCCTTCTCCCCTTCTTCCTTCTCCTTCTTCCCCTCCTCCTTCCCATTCCTCGTCCACTCCTCCTCTCCCTCCTCTCCCTTCTTCCCCCTCCTCTTCCTCTTCTTCATCATCTTCCTCTTCTTGTTTCTTCTTTTTCTTTTGAGACAGGGTGTCTTTGTAGACCAGGCTATACTGTAGCTCACAGAGATCTGCCTGCCTTTCTATTATTATTATTATTATTATTATTATTATTATTTTTGGTTTGCTGAAAACTTCTCACACTGATTTCCATCGGGACTGCAACAGTTCACGCTGCTGTCAGCAGCCTGTGTGTGTGTGTGTGTGTGTGTGTGTGTGTGTTCCTCTTTCCTCATATCTTGAACAGCATTTGTTTTCACTTACTTTCCTGATGTTAGCCATTCTCATTGGAGTGAGGGATCTCTAAGAAGTTTTGCTGTGTTTTTTTTTTTTAATAAGAAAGCGATTTTATTTTAATTGATTACTTAATTATTTTTAATGTATATGGATGTCTTGTCTGCACTCAAAAGGCTGTGACTCATGTGTAGTGCCAGAAGAGGGTAGAAGAAGGCGTTTGATCCCCTGGAATTAAGATTACAGGGAGTTAGTTGTAAGGTGCCGTGTGGGTGCTGGTAATGGAACCTACTATTGAGCCTTAAAAGTAGCTAAGACTGTTTAGCCCCCGCCCCCCATTGTATTTCTTCTTTTGAAAACTGTTCACTTATTGAGTGGATACATTTAGGTGTTTAATTTTTGGAGTTGTTTATATATTTTAAATATTATTTCCCTGACTTGTGATAGTTTGCAAAGATTATTTGTGGTGATACTAGAGACAGAATTGAACAGTAGCCCTTTTTCAGCACTCTGTGCTCTGTGTACAGTTCCATAACCTGAAATTTTTTTTAATTGGATATTTTATTTATTTATATTTCAAATGCTATCCCCTTTCCTAGTTTCCTCTCTACAAACCCCCTATCCTGTCCCCCTTCACCTGTCTTTCTTCTATGAGGGTGCTCCCCCACCCACCCACCCACTCCTGCCTCACTACCCTAGCATTCTCTATGCTGGGGCATCAAGCCTTCATAGGACCAAGGGCCTCCCCTCTCACTGATGCCAGATAAGGCCCCTCAGCTCCTTCAGTCCTTCCCCTAACTCCTCCATTGGGGTCCCTGTGATCAGTCCAATGGGATGGTTGGCTTTGAGCATCCGCATCTGTATTGGTCATGATCTGGCCGAGCCTCTCAGGAGACAGCTGAATCAGGCTCCTGTCAGCAAGCACTTCTTGGCATCAGCAATGATGACTAGGCTTGGTGACTGCACGTGGGTGGGGCAGTCTCTGGATGGCCTTTCCTTCAGTCTCTGCTCCACTCTTTGTCCCTGTGTTTCCTTTAGACAGGAGCAATTCTGGGTTAAAATTTTGGAGATGGGTGGGTGGCCTCAATCCTCAACTGAGAGGGCCATGCCTAACCTCTGGATATGGTTTCTTCAGCTTCTCTCTCCCCTTTGTGGGGATTTCAGCTACTGTCATCCCTGTGGGGTCCTGAGAGGCTCTTGCTTTCCTGGCATCTGGGACCTTCTGGTTGCTACCCAACCCCCATTGCTACACACCTTTGTTCAATTTCCTGACCCTCTGTACATCTCACCCATCTCCTCCCACAACTGATTCTGCCCCTCTTTTCCCCTCCCCCTCCTCCCTTCCTCCCAAGTCCCTCCCACCCTCTACTTCCCTTGATTATTTTGTTCTCCCTTCTAAGTAGGACTGAAGCATCCACTCTTTGGTCTTCCTTCCTCCTGAGTTTCATGTGGTCCCTGAGTTGTATTGTGGGTATTCCAAGCTTTCTGCCTAATATCCACTAATCAGTGAGTACATACTATGACATGTTCTTTTGTGACTGAGTTCCCTCACTCAGGATGATATGTTCTAGATCCATCCATTTGCCTACAAATTTCATGAAGTCATTGTTTTTGAAAGCTGAGTAGTACTCCATTCTGTAGATGTACCACATTTTCTGTATCCATTCCTCTGTTGAAGGGCATCTGGGTTCTTTCCAGCTTCTGGCTATTATAAATAAGGCTGCTATGAACATAGTGGAGCACGTGTCTTTGTTATATGTTGGAGCATCTTTTGGGTATATGCCCAGGACTGGTATAGCTGGGTCCTCAGGTAGTACTGTGCCCAGTTTTCTGAGGAACCTCCAGACTGATTTCCAGAGTGACAACCTGAGATTTTTAAATAGACGGGTTTGTTTTGTTTTGTTTTTTGTTTGCTTGTTTTGTTTTTGTTATCAGTAGAAAAAAGCAGAAAATTACAAAATAACCCAAGACCAAAACAAAAAATTCAGAGAAGAAAATACTGGTAACGTTGAGTGTGACTTCAGTTTTCAAATTATTTCCCCAGATTTAAAAATATAATTCCCACCACACTAGGAACAGGGTCTGGACGGGGCTTCTGTGGTTTTCTGTTCCCGGACTTGTGCGAGTCGAAGCAGCCTCTCCGTTCCCACACAGTCCACGTCTGTGAGCGATTATGAGCGGAAGGGAGGGGAGGAATGTGTGCATCAGGTGTTAGCAGCATTTCCCCCCAACGTTCCCCTCACCGCTTTCCCTAATAATTCTGGTTTGGAAAGTCCCCCGTGCGGGCCTAAAGTAAACGATGCCACCTCTCTGGAGAGTATACCACAGCCTGGCCCTGTACCCTGACCACTTTGATCCTGATTCCTGGAAGGAAATGACCCCAAAAGGAGCTGGAATCCTCAAGGGCTGCCATCTGGTCCTGTGGTGGAGACAAACACAGTTCCAGAGATGTGAGAATTCCCACTCTGAGTAAGCCACCTTGCTTCAAGCCTGCGGTATGAAAGGGGGCCTTGTTCTTGGTGAGAGGGTGTGCAGTCCATTCCGGGATGAGGTAAAGGCACGTTATATTATTTTATTGTCTGTGCAAAATGAGCTGACGCCTCCCAGATTATATAGGATTCCGATAGTTTTGCTTAGTGTATGAGGAACACAGCCCACGGCCAGAACAGTCCACCAAGGACCCATCTAGCACCGAAGCGTGGACCGGAGCCATACCAAGATGAAAGATACTTTCCTGGGCCGCGTGAGGTGATGGAAAAATAACAGGCGGGACAAGTATGCACGCAGACCAACACAGAGCGGAGCCTCCTCTCTTACTGAGCACAGCACTCGCCTTTGCAAAGTGCCTTTCGTGAAAAATGCTTCCAAAACCACTTTACAGTTAATAAAAAGCTCCGCTTGGGGCTGGGAATGTAGCGAAGTTGGACGACGGCTTGTCCCGACTGCACGAAGCCCTGAGTTCAATCCTTAGCACCATATAAAACCGGTGGATGGGAGCACACCTGTAATCCCCATTCCTTGGGAGACGGACAAAGGAGGATTAGAAGTTTGAAGTCATCCTAGGCTTCATAGCACGACGGAGGCCGGCCTGAGACAATGGAATCCTGCTTAAAAAACAAAACAACAACAACCCCCCCCCAAAAAAAAAACCCAAAAAACAAAAACCAAAGTCCAGCGCCTGCTGGTTGTCAGTGTGCGTTAACAGATCACCTCAAAGGCAGAAGGAAGCATTCTAGTTGATGATACTACTGTCATCTGGGTGTGCCAGGGACCCCACCAGGCTGAGTCAGGGGACCCCGTCCGTGTTTGCAGGCTCCAATTTTATCCAACAACGACAAATTCCTTTTGAGCTAAGGTCACTAGTGTTTCCTTCTCGGTATCTCTCACTCCACCTCCCTGACATCCCGGGACCTTCCAACTTGCAGAATGGAGGCAGCAAACACATACAAGTGGCCGCTCGTTATGAAAACACACCTAAGTTAAGGGCCGATATTGGTTAGATACACTTTAGACAATTTGGCAGACATTTGACCAGTTGGAACCAGGGTCTATGCTTAATGTGGAACCAACTGAGGGACTTCCTGAGAAGTCTTAAACATTGAGATTCTGCATAGCAGGATGTATTCTGGAAGACAAATAGAATTGGAATCATTCGTTTTCTAGGGGGACAAAACAAAACAACCGAAAACTTTCCAATGTCTCTGCTTTAAAAGCAGTTTTTTGCTCGGCTCCTGAATTGTGAGCAGTAGATGGCAGTGTTGGTCCTGTCTTTGGGGAAAACAGCCGCTGACTCTATTGGGCAAGCCTTGTCAGGCGAAAATCTATTCTATTGGGTTGGGAAAATCCTTACTGGATCCCAGTGAAAAGCAGAGGAATCCTCCTGCTCCTCTCATGAGCCCCCTCCCCCGCTTTCCTGCAGTGTTGAGGGTGTTGCGCTAGCCAATGTCACTTGCTTTATCTAATGAACTCAACGGAGGGGGCAGGAAAGAACTAACTGAGGTCTGTGAAACACTTCTTTTAAAAAAAACTGCTCCAGAATTTTCATTGGGGAGGGAAGAGGGGAGACAAAAAACAAAAACAAAAAACCAAACGACAACAAAAAAGCCTCCATTTCTTTGCTACCCTTTCAAGAGTAGCAAATTTGGGAAACTAATAATCAAAACAACGTGAGTACTATTTTTGTTTCGTCCTTCACTTACACACGTTTACGGTGAGCCAGACTCTGTGTCCGGTGTGTCACAGCACCTGACATCGTGCAGTAGGAACCGTTATCCCCATTTTACAGATAAGGACACTGACTTCCAGAGTGTTCATGCACTTCCTCTGAGGTTTCAGTCACTGGACAGACTGCTTACTGCCCTCAGATTGCAAAGATTACTATGCTTTGCTAAAGACAGTCACAACAAAGGCAGTTCGCCCTTTCGGAAGGAATTTCAGAATCTAGGTATGAAGTGCACAAATTTCACAAACAAGGAAGAAGGAAACCTTCTATACATTGCTCCAAGTAATATATCAAATGTGTGTGTGTGTGTGTGTGTGTGTGTGTGTGCGCATGTATGTACAATTTACAATAATGGTGCATACATTGTACATTCTGTCTATCTTTTAAAGATATTATTGTAAAGTTAAAGCATGCTTGCAGTATGAAATTAGTTCTTAGAAACTTCCACCACATGAGAATTAATAGTCACTTTTAAACCATTCTCCAGGCTGCTCTTAAATTCACGAGGTTAACAGGTTCTCCTACCTCAGCCTCCCACACGTCTAGAATTACCGGTATGCACTGCCTAGCTTTGCTTGATACACTCTCCTAAGTGTAAATTCACGTCAGAGAAACGTCTGTTTTGCAGCAGCTTCTTCTTGCTGGCTTAAATGACTTTTTATTGCGAGTCCACAGTGGTGGGTGTCAGTAGAAACCAGCAGGCCTCGCTTCTATGGGAAGAGGAAGGGCAGAAATCCAAGGAAACCCATCCATGTGTCTTTGGAAGCCGAAAGAACACAATAAAAGCTGCCAGCCTTGCCCATTGTCAATAGGCTAGGAACCCTTCAAGTGCATGCTTGTGAAGGTGGTTACCCTTCAGACAAGGGCAGTGGGTGAGAGATTGAAGAAGCCCTTGAAAAGCTTTTGAGTTTTTCGAGTTTTTTGTTTGCTTCGGGAACTTGAGTTGGATGGGTACAGAAAAAGTCTGCAAACATCTGGGCAACATAGGTTTGAAGGACTGTGGAAGACAAACAAAGCCAGGCTGCTGCCCCATGAAGGCTGACCTCCACTTTTGACTCTCAAGTCCAAGCCAGTCAAAGCGCTCACACCTTTCTCAGTTTATCTTTGTGCAGTAAGACACATGAGTCTATAAGACAAGAGTGGACAAATCTAGGTGAATAAAACTCCCAGTGTGGTACTCAACCTTGGATTACCCCCCTGAATGTAAAGCATGGGCAGCAGTTACAAGTAGAGACTCTCCTCAACAGTTCTTTATCTTAAAGTTATAAACTAAGCTAAAAGTTGAATGGATACTGAGTGGTGAATTCTGTTTTCCAAGGTCAATAGACATACTTACCTTTTATTTTAAAACATTATTTATTATGTATACAGTGTTCTGCCTGCATGCATGTTTTCAGGCCAGAAGAGGGCACCAGATCTCATTCTAGATGGTTATAAGCCACCGTGTGGCTGCTGGGAATTGAACTCAGGACCTCTAGAAGAGTCTCTTAACTTCTGAGCCATCTCCCCAGCCCCAAATATACTTTCTTAAAGGCTCAGAATGAATCTGGATTCCTGGAGTCTTCAGTTTCAATGGAAACTGAAGAGAATTGACAAAAAGAAATCTTGAACTCCTGGTTGCTCAAGAAGCCATATGAGCAACTGTGGGGATGCCTGATCCATATGTCTGTGTTCTGCCCCCTCCCCCAACACCAGAACTTGTGGTTGATTCAATAGCATCATGACCTGACAGCCCCAGTAAGACCCAGTGAAGAAGCAAGGGTGGGCCCTGGAAGCTCCCTGCAAGACCGTCAGAGGGAGGAACAAGCATGGTGGTATTTCGATGGAAGGGAGGCGAAGGTTCTTCAGGGTCAGGTTCTTTTTACCCCATAGAATTTCCATTCTACAGAGAGGGAGACAGGCGAGGCTGGCCAGGGTCCAGCACAGAGAACACAAGCTTGGCTAGGGTCCTCTGTGGAGGCTCAAATGTCTGTAAAGTTTCAAAGTGTCTTCAAAACTTGGCTTCTCTATAAAAGAGGAGGTCACAACAGGAGACAGAGGGAAGAGCAGGATAGGAAGGCTGAGAGAAGAACTGAGAGACCATTCCCCAGCTGAGAGAAGAACTGAGAGACCATTCCCCAGCAGAGGGGAGAGATGGGGGGATAGGCTTAGACTGCATGGCTCAGGCCCAGGCAAACAGTATTTTAGGGGAAAACTGTATGGCCATTTAGAAAGACCAACATTACCACAAGGCAAAGCCCTGGTGCCGCAGACATTAATATCCGGGTTATTGGAACGACAGGCTACAGTCACACTGCAATTTTGATGTTGGGATAGCAAGATTCAGTGTGTAAGACTGGGGTGTGTATGTGTGTGTGTCTGTGTGTGTGTGTGTCTCTGTGTGTATGTGTGTGTGTATGTCTGTGTCTGTATGTGCGTATGTGTCTGTGTGTGTGTATGTGTGTGTCTGTGTGTCTGTGTGTGTGTCTATGTATGTGTGTGTGTGTATGTGTGTGTCTATTGTATGTGTTTGTGTGGTATGTGTGTCTATGTGTGTGTCTCTGTGTGTGTTGTGTGTGTGTATATGTGTGTGTCTGTGTGTGTGTGGGTGTGTGTGTGTGTATGTGTCTGTGTGTGTGTCTGTGTGTGTGTGTGTGTGTGTGTGTGTGTGTGTGTGTGTGTGTGTGTGTGTGTGTGTGTGTGTGTGTCTGTGTGTGTGTGTGTGTGTGTGTGTGTGTGTGTGGGTGTGTGTGTGTGTGTGTGTGTGTGTGTGTGTGTGTGTGTCTGTGTGTGTGGGTCTATGTGTGTCTGTGTATGTGTGTCTGTGTGTGTGTGTGTATGTGTGTGTGTGTGTGTGTGTGTGTGTGTGTGTGTGTGTGTGTGTGTGTGTGTGTGTGTGTGTCTTAGGTACATGTAGTGGGAAGAAAAGAACTAGAGCTAAGAGTGAGGGTGCACTCCTGGAATCCCAGTGCTCAGGAAGCAAAGGTGGGAAGGTCATACATTTGAAGCCATCCTGAGCTGTTGTCTCCTTTTAAAGAAAAGGTGTGGCAGCCCACACAGTTGCCTATTACACTGTTTATTCTCATAATCTGACAGCCATGGTCCCTCCAGTCGAAGGTTTCACTGTCCCTCTTCCATCACACTCAATTTCTTCCCCCTGTGGCTTATAGAAAATCCTCTCAGAAGAGATGAACTTAACCGGTGTGAAACTTGCTGTCAGATGGTAAAATACCTTCTGATTCCCAAAAACACCCTGGTGCAGAGTGTGGTTAGGAGTTGGTACCCTTAAGTCCACCGTAGCACAGGAGACTGTCCACTTGCCCCTCCTTAACCTGCTTCAAGGATCTAGCTCCCTTCTTAAGCATGCCTGGCCAAGATAACCATGGCTAACCCAGACCTGAGAGCAGTAAGCCATGAGCTCTGAGGTTTGCTGGCTTTCTTTTCTCTTTCTTCTTTTCCTTTCCTTTCCTTTTCTTTTCTGTTCCTTGTTTTTCAAGTCTATTTTTTTAATTTAACTTTTGTGTTTATTTTATGTTTTGCCTGCATGTGTGTCTCTGTACCTTGTATATGAAGTGCCCTTGAGGCCCAGAGGAGAGAATTGGATCTCTTGAAACCGCAGTTACAGAGAGTCATGAGCCATCCTATGGGACCTGGGAATCACAACCAGCCCCTCTGGAAGAACAAATGCTCCTAACTACTGAACCATCTCTCCAGCCCCTAGATTTTAAAACGTTGTTAAGGGCGACACCAGAACCTGTGGTTGATTCAATGGCATCATGACCTGACAGACTCAGTCAGACCCAGTGAAGAAGCAAGGGTGGGTCCTGGAAGCGCCCTGCAGAGGGAGGGGCAGCATGGTGGTATTTCAGTGGAAGGGAGGTGAAGGTTCTTCAGGGTCATGTTCTTTTTACCCCTTGTGTCTGTGTATACATATGCAACTGTGGATGCAGATACCAGCAGAAGCTAGAAATGCCAGCAGATCCCCTTGAGTTGGAGTCCCAGGTGGCCGTTAGCCTCCTGATATGAGTGCTGGGAACCAAACTCCAGCCCTCTACAGAGGCCTAGTCTGCACTTAACTCCTGAGCTGTCTCCCCAGCTCTCTCCCTTTTTTCATTCAACCGGAACAAATGTTTATCATGTAATGGAACAATTAACTGTACACTCAAACTACTGTAATAAAAATATATGACAATCAACTTTCTGCACCAATATATGACCAAGATTCTATCTCTGTGTTCCTGTCAGGTGGGGTAGACCTAGATCATTACTTATTTAGATTTAGATTTTCTAAGCTTAGATAAATCCTGCCCACAATCCCTTTCCTAGCTTAGAAGAAAGCAAAGTACACAATGAAAGGATGAGCGGAAAGGCGGGCATTACCAGGGCAACACTCTACTGGTCTTCCTGCCTTGTGGGGTGAAAGGTTTCATTTGATAGTTCTCAGGTCCTTCAGAGACCATAGCAGACATTCCCAAGTCTCAGGCCACGTCACTGGCTGTCCAGTGTGGAGGAAGATGCTCAGGTGTGAGCTACCACAGAACCTTCCCAGGCACGATGGGCATCTCTGCTTTCCTAACCCCCTAGCAGAAAGGTGTTCGGTTTCCCATCTCTTCTCCTGTAAGCACTTCAGCCAGACCTCAGGAGATCTGTTTTGTAAACCCACACCTCAGAAAAAGCACAAGCCTCTGGGTGACCATTGCTGAGAGAGCTTAGCCGGTTTTTTTTTTTTTTTTTTTTTTTTTTGCCAGGAGCCACACTGTTGATCCTGGCTGGGTTTCCATCCTGATGTGGACAGGCTATGGGGAGACCAACCTCCCTCTTGGCTCTTGGTCTCCATCCTTGCTCCCCTGCTGTGCAGGAAGGCTTGGGTTTCTGAGACTCTGGGGGAGCTAAGTAGTTTGCCTCGGGCCAGGGGTGTGTGGCCTGTGCCTGCTGCTTCAGAGCCAGCTTTAATGAGCTCGGATAGCTTGTGCTCCACGACAGGGCGACTGGATGATGACTCAGGGCCAGATGTAATCAGGCTGTGGGGCAGGCAAGCTTTTAATGAAAACTGAACATTGTAGGTCACACCTAGGGTGTATGTCATATAAAACTAATGTAGCAGAGGGGCGTATGAAGTATTCACAGGGCTTTCCCACCTCCCTGCACTTCTATGTCCCTGCCAACTGGCCTGAGACTGAAGCCAGACATTGTCTGGAAAAAAGGGAGGGACGTCCAGGAAGAACCGAGTAACAGAGACGGTGGACTCTGCCTTTGGAGCTCGGAGCTGTGATCTTTCAACTGCAGCTAGGTACCTTAAGAGATAGGGGAACCAGCCCTAACTCGTGTCATCCCTCTCTACAAGATAAATGTACCCTTACCTAACCTGAGTTTGGAATAGGAGAAGAAAGGTTTAAATAAGAGGAAAAAGAGTTAGGAGTGTGTATTTATAAAGGGGAAGGACATTGGAACCCAGATCCTGTCTTAAACAATATATTCCAGGCCACAAGAGCTTAGGAGTATGCCCACGAGGTGGCATGCGTGGAGAATGGCCCTCTCCCCACCCCCAATAATAACAATATGCATGATGGATTTTGTGGCGCTAAAACGAAGTGATGTGTGACTTAGTTCCTTAGGAAGGAACTGAATGTGCACTGTGGGCTATCGGAGGTGAACCTGGAAGTGACCCAAGAAATGGAGGTATCTGCTCAGGAGGTCACAAGGACGAGAGTAGTGTCAAGGATAAAGACACAAAAACAGTGACAGACCAAGGCACAGAAAGACCATGTTTCATGGATGCTACCCTGTGGACAACTCTCGTGAACTCTTCTCTCTTAAAGCTTCAGAGCGTCGGAGATAAGTTTCCATAAGTAAGTTCATCTTTGTTTGCATATAATCTTGTAATTAACAAAATTTATACCTGAAACTTGAAAACTCATGAAAGCGACTATTTCTAGAAGTGACTATGCGAAGCGTTATGTATCTCCTACAATGGTGCATCAAGAAATAAATATTTAAATTAGCAAATGAAACGTAATAACTAGCTGGGCATGTGTGCATATGGTATGCGTTGCATGTGTGTGGTACATGCATGTGCCCATGTATCTGTGTGCACACATTTGAAAGGCAGAGAGGATTTCAGGTGCCTTCCTCTATTGCTCTCCACAGTCTGTCACTGAACACAAAGCCCATTGTTTGTATTAAACTGCCAGTGAGCTTCCAGGCTCTGTCTTCACCTCCCGTGGCTGGGGCATGTACAGCCATGCCTGGCTTCTACATGGGGATTTGAACTCAGGTCCTCCTGCTCATAGCCACTGCTTTTATGCACTGAGCCATCTTCTGGGTCCAGTAAATGCCTTTATTTTGGTTCCAGGCCACTTTAGCTATACTTTATACCATAGAACCCTTCCTGGCCTTGAACTTACAAAGATCTGCCTACCTCTGACTCCCAAGTGTTGAAATCTTTCCACTGGTGATGATGTATGAACCGTAGGAGGACAAAATTTTGGTAGTAAATTTCCTAATTCTTCTATCAATGCTGAAAACTGATCTACATGTATTTGTGTTTTTTTTCTTTTACCTGTATGTGTGGTATGCATGAACACATGTATGTACGTGTGTGTGTGTGTGTGTGTGTGTGTGTGTGTGTGTGTGTGTGTGTGTGTGTGTGTACATGTGGAGGCCTAACTCCATGTGAGGAATATTCATTACCCTTCCCCTCATTCTTTGAGGCATGGCCTCTCAGTAAACCACAGAGCTCACCCACATGGCTAATCTTACTGGTCCGGTCCGCTTGCTTGAAGGATTCTGTTTGGCTTTGCCTTCCAAGGCTGGAATTACCCCCGACGCAGGGCATTTGTGTGGGTTCTAGAAATACAAACTCTAGTTTCTCTCGATTCTGTGACAAGCGTTTCCTCCCAGATCCTAGACATTCACTTCCTTTTTACAGCCTCTAACGTGCATCTGAACACTGATATAACCCCAACATTATCTCACTTTTCTCCAAACCGTTTCATCATAGTTCTGAAGTTTGGGAGGCAAGTGATTTCAAACACGTCACGGACACTGGCATTTGAAAAGAAGATACCCACATCACTCACAACATTCTGCACCAAGATTCCAGTATGAGTGGAACTTCCCATGTCAACTAGAATCCACGTTCCTACCAGCTCCATTGGTAGAATTAGCTGTCCCCTGGAGAGCATTTGAAGCTTGGCCCATGAGCTGTTCTTTACAAAGACCCAACTCAGAATTATCAAAGGCCCCCGTGGGGTGTTTCCCCAGGCAGACTGTGCAGACTGTGTGGGTTCGTATCTCTAGACCCCACATACAGTTAGGAAAGCAAAGAAAGACACAAAGGCTCACACACCCGTCTCCGAGTTCATCCCTCTCAACCATCCATTCCTGTTTCCCTCTACTGTTAATTCTTCTGATCTATTCTCCATCCACCCCTAGGCTAATATCTCTGGAGACTAGTTGGTCCACTTTCATCCTTCATTTACGAAGTCACTGCAGCATCCCCCCTTCCCACCCATCCCATTTAGAACACCTCTGTTGTGGGTAGCATATGATTTTTTAGTTCCTATTATGATATGACTCCTGAGCAACCCACTGAACCCAAGTCATCCGACTGGTGGGATTTTTTAAAATAATTCTTAAGATGGGGGGTCTCGTTACGTAGCCCTGGTTGCCCTGGGACTCACTATGCAGACTTAGCTGGTCTCAAATTCACAGAGATCTACCTGTCTGCCCCTGACATCTGGGGTTAAACAGTGTGCCACCCTCGTGCCTGGTGCCTCTTGTGCCCTTAGCTCTCCAACTCCCCTTCTAATTGGAGCGGATTCAGCATTTGCTACATCGACTTCTCATTTTTGCATCTGGCAGAATACTTGCTGTGGAATAGACGTCGGTGGAGGTAGGGGGTGGAGGGAGTAGCAGTTGAACTGTCAGGGAGATAGATGGGAGAACATCATTATCCTTTTTAGTCTCCAAGAATTGTCTCAACATACAGTAGAAAGAGGCAGCGAGGACTTAATACTTACCGAACACCGAGGTTTACGGGTGCCCATATGCCCGTGACTTTTTCCTTTTCCTTTTTAAAAGTTAGGCTATAATCATATAACCAGACCCTTCACCCCACCTCACCCCACCAGCCCCGCCTGTGCCCCCTTCCTCCCACTCTCCCTCAGATCCGTGGCCTCTTCTCTAATTAGTTTATTTTACGCGTGGCCTTCTATACTCCAATGGAAAAGATAGATTAGCTATGGACCTTGCCAGTTTTGGCCCTGGTGTCCAGTTGGGAAGGGGCTGTGTGTGTTGCCCCCATCTCTCCCCACAGGGCGGGCTCTAGGCATACAGTAAAGGACAGTGAGTTAGCAGGGCCTTCCTTTGGGTGCTTTGCTACTCTTGGCTCTCGGCTTACGCATGGTGAAGGTTTTAATGAAACCCACTGTTTGAACAGAGCCTCCTTTCATGCTTGGTATGACATCATGTGGCTTTGAAGTCTCGGCTTATGAAAGGGGGAAGAAAAACAATGCACTGTTATGAGGCCCCACTCTCACTTCACCTGATGCCGCACTTAACTGCGGGCTCATTAGCTCGATGCTCTTTGCAGCAGACAAGAACGTCTCTTGCTTTGGCCCAGGATGATGGCGGAGGAAGGGAGCTGAAAGATGTAGATTTGAGCAACGGCCTCGAGCCACATGGGAACCTAAACCCTGCAGCCCTATAGTGCCCCGAATTCTAAATCAAGTTCAGGAAACTAGGAGGGCCAGATAAGTCTCCAAAGGAGGGAAATGTCGTGAGGTCAGGTGACAGGCATCTGTCGCAAAGCTCCACGACAGCATCCAGGTCCAACAGGAGACTGCCTTTGTCAGCAACTCTGCTTCCCAAGAGGATGGCTTACCCTTACAAGATTTCTCTTTTCATTATTAAAGAAACCCTAGGCCCCCAATTATCTGTAGTAGATGTAAATAAATTAATTAATGAAGAAATATAAAAAACCAAGTAAGCAAAACAAACAAACAAACACCAAATCTCTCCTCAGTTCCACATCCCCATGAATTCTTTAGATTGCATATCACTGAATCTTACAACCTCAGGGCTTCCTAGCAAAGTGAACAAAGAAACACTGATAGTGATAACCAGAGGCCTGGGGATTAGTTACTGTCCCATGATGCATTCTGAGCATCCATTTTGTTGCAGACCGAGCATTACCTTGGCAGAGTGTACAGGCTACTCGATTCCCAACAACTAGAAAGATCTTGATGCATCGCAATGGGTTGAAGAGTGTGGATGGACTGAATGGGGAAGTTCAGAGAGAGGAGCTTCTTGGCTCCATAGTGCAAAGAAGACAAGGGGCGCCCATGTGCAGAGTTAAGGGAAAGCAAGAGGACGCTCACCCAGGAAGAGCGAGTGAGTGATCGAGAGTGGGAAGAATGGGCTGGAGAGATGGCTCAGTGGTTAAGACCACTGCCGACTACTGCAGGGGATGTAATCTCAGTTCCCAGCACCCACAATAGCCAGCTCACAACCACAGTAACTGTAAATTCTGGGGATCTAACACACTCTTCTGGCCCCTGGGGATGTTGCCTTCGAATGCATCCTCCCAAGCATACACATAAATTAAAAAGAAAAACAAAAATCTTAAAAAACAAAACAAATGTATTTCTTTTTAAAGAGTGAGAATAACAGGAAAGACAGCTCATTCCCCTTTGGAAGCCAGTTGGGTATGGTAGAAGCCTTGTATTAAAAGTCTCAGAAGCTGGGGACCACAGACCCACCAGTGCCCACTGTGACCCACTGGGGTGGCAGCCGTGGTGGGAGAAGGTTTCAGGAGGATGGAAACACAGACACTTCTTTCTGGAAAGTAGAGTTGTGCTCCCTGGGTCAGGAGGACTTGTGTTTGCCTGTGACCTAAGAGGAGGTGTTCACTGCTACAGAGATGAGGAGAGGAATCCTCTAGGGAGCCAGACAGGGATAAAATCCACACCCTAGGTCCTGTATGTACTGTCTCAGGATTTTCACCCAGGACCATAGCGTTCCTTGAGAATGAGTTACAGACTCCTGGAGTATTATATATAATACATGTATTTCTTTATCCATTCTCCCATGATCAGGCAAATGTTCACAGTATGGAATCCGTCTGGGTGATAGAGTCTAAGAAACTATGAACATTTGAGTTAATTACTTGCCCTAGTATCTTTTCTGCTGCTATGATAATCATGACCAGAAGAGCAAAATGGAGGACAAAATTTACTCAGATCACAATTACATGTCTGTCGTTCAGGAAGTCAGGGCAGATATTCAAAAGAAACAACTGAGGAAAGGTGTTTGTTTGCTTTCTCTCTGACTCACATACTTGCCCGCTCATGCCTGAATAGCTTTCTTTCTTTCTTTTTTTATTTATGATTACACTGTTGCTCTCTTCAGACAACCAGAAGAGGGCGCCAGATCCCATCACAGATGGTTGTGAGCCACCATGTAGTTGCTGGGAATTGAACTCAGGACCTACCGGGAAGAGCAGCCAGTGCTCTTAACCACTGAACCGTCTCTCCAGCCAGTTGGGTAGCTTTCTTCTATGCCTAGGATCACCTGCTCAGGGATGATGCCACCTGTAGTGGGCTAGGCCCTCCTGCATCAGTTAATAATCAAGGCAATCCCTCACAGACATGCCCACAGGCACTCCAGGCTTCTCCTTTCAGATGACCCTAGGCCATGGCGAGTTAACAATTAAGGCTAAACAGACCAGGAGGAGAAGGCTTAAAAGAACAAGGTGAGTAGGAAGTAGACTCGAACCCAGCCCTAGCTGGTTTACAACAGTGTGAACTGTGTGGATGGGGTAACTGTACCAGCCCAAGTAGGGAAACGTTTGTTAACTTTAAAGTGAAAAAGAAAATAAACTCACAGGGAAGTAGAATGAAACTTCTCATAGGTCTTTATTTTTATAAATGAAGAGAACAAAAGGAAATATCAACAGATAGTTTTATGTTTAGGTCACATGGTTAATAAGGTTAGAAAACCAGAAGAGTCAAGCCCAAATTCTGTACATTTTTCTTCACCAAAGTATTTTATCACTTGAGTGTCTCCCCCATCTCTGTCTCTTTCTCTCTCTATCTCTGTCTTTCTCTTTTCTCCTTCTGTGTGTGTGTGTGTGTTTGTGTGTGTGTGTGTGTGTGTGTGTGTGTGTGTGTGTGTGTGTGTGAGAGAGAGAGAGAGAGAGAGAGAGAGAGAAACTATGTACTGAGGATGGAGGTATGCACCCACAGGCTCTCAGCACACCCACAAACATAATTCTAAGCTGACTGCTATGTTCCATGACTCACAATGCACCCATATCCCATGGAAGTAACAGTGAACAAACAGCTACACCCACACTTTCCGTTGCATAGGTGAAGGCAAGCCATTCCCTCACAGGCTGATGACTAGATTAAGGAACACTTCGCTAGACTGCAAGTCTTCACTCACCCAACAGGGCTCTAGAGATCTAGTGGGAAGGACCCTGCTTCAGGCCTATGAAATACACAATCTTCTGGGGGGTCAGCAATGCAATCCACGCCCTGACTACAGCCATACATTTCAGGATCCCTGTTGTCCATCTGACTCTCTTAGTCCCTTAATCGCAGTAATGAGTCAAATTCATTACACTCATGAGTCTTACCTGCTACCATCGTTAGGGACTTATTGTCTTTCAGACAGGCATTATGGGATAGACTTGTAACCAGATCAGTTGATAGTAATTACCTGTGTTCCTTAAATGTATAATTAAAAAATATTTTCTGAATATTTATTAGTGATAGTGACAGTAATAGAAGCCGGGGGACAACTGAGGTGTGCAAGACCTCACTGAACTGTCTTAATTATGCTTCATTCCCACCAAGGAACTGGTGTTTGGCTCTTCCCAAGCTCTGCTATTGGCTGAACTTACTGGATTAGGTCATTAAACCCCAGTGGGTCTTACCCAGATTCTCTGCGGACACTGTGCAGAGTTGTCCCGTCCCCCTCTGCTAAAGCATCTGCTGTAGGTGGCCTTGTTCCAATCCCTCTTCATTAACAAATTATAGTTTCCCAGGAATAAGTAATAGTCTGTAAAATTTCTGAAACTTCTCTGGCTTCCTTTGAGCACAGTCACAAAAGCAGCCCGATACAGGATGATTAATACCACCCAATGGGGGGAGGTTCTCCGTCTTGCATGGTGGTCTCAGGTTTGCACTGAGGGCAGCTTCCCACACACACCACAAAGAATGTGCTAAGGCAGTGGGGATGTGAACGTCTTACAAACAGGGCCCGTTTGTGGTGCGCTTGCAGGTAAGGCAAAAAAACACCCAGAAATGCTAACTATTCAAACCCCATGTTGTCTCATTATAGTGGGAACCCCACATGGAGTACTTCCTGTATTTTCCCCAAAAACGTTAGCCGCAATCTCTTTGTATAAAATGTTACTCTCACATGAGGTCTCTCCCTAAGTGGCTGCACTTTATTTTTATCAAGGGAGAGGGTCTCTCTTTTAAATCAAGCTCACATGTAAACAGCATGTTCCCCTTCGCTGGCCCGCTCTCCCATATTTGTATTTTGGCTTTGCTTGGGTCATTTGGTTTGTCTAAACCAAGAATTTCAAGAGGAACAATAATTTCTATTTCTGTTATCCTTCTTCTAGAAGGAAGCCCAAGCTCACTTGGATTCAGGAAGAGCCCTTCCTGTTCTCCAGAGCCATACGTGGGCTTTTGGCTCAAGGAATAATTTGGGTGTGTCCTTCAGAACATTTCTGTCTCCAAAGAGCTCACAGAAGGAAAGTCTGGTAAGACTAGAAAGGAACCGGTATTTTGGAGCTGGCAGGCTTAAGTGGGTTTGGCAGCTACCCGACAACTGGGGTATGGAAATCAAGTCAGACAGCTCACTGAGTCCATTTCTTTTGCCACATAACACGGAGACAGCTGAAGGTCATACTGAACCTGTTCCTCGTCCTATTAACCTAGATCATGTGGAAGGAAGTGAAGGAGGCCATCAGTTATCCTAGCGTCTAGAGCCTGGGAGACTGTCCCATGTAGGGGAGCGGTGGAGAGAAAGCAGGGGCTGGAGGTGGACCTTGCCAGCTGCCTTCCCCTTGCCTTGTCCAGCCAGGAATGTTAATGGCCTTATTCCTTCTTGCTCTGTGGCAGTTGATAGTGGGGATCTGCTATGTCACTGAAGTGAATTTGTCACCAACTTCTTGGACATGATGTATATCAGAGCCAGGCCATAACCTCTCGTTTCATGCTGACCTCCAGTTTCTTCGTGTTTTCTTATCCTGCTACCCTGGTACCTATGTGAGCAGGTCACACCGTGATTGTCCAGTAGACAGGAACTTCTCAGCGAGACGTCTAAATCACACATCTCTCCCCCCACCAAGAATGCAGGGTTTCCTAACAAATAAATCCCATCTCCAAGATAAAATCGTCCCAATTTAAAATAAGCCATTTCAAAAAGCAGATCTTACTCAGAGATGCGCTGAGGAAATCAGATCTTGTGATGGGCTCAAGAGCTCCTTCTTTTGTGTTAACAGCGGTTTGTGAATCACTTCGCAAACTTACCTCTGGAGGAAGACAGGGTCTCGGTGGCAGGTGGTCCAGGAACTGCAAACCTCACCTCTGACAGAGTGAGGAAGCAGGGAATCTCTTGGATCTTTCCTTGTCTGCCTGAGTGTAGTCTAGGAGATTGATATGTCCTGGGTGCTTTCAAGATAATGGAGTGTGCCACAAGACACAGGCAAACTGACCTTTCCTCTCAGAATGGCACAAACGATGGTTAAGTTGGAGAGGGGGGGGAAGAGGGAAGGAGGGAGGGAGAGAGGAAGGAAGGAAGGGCAGGGGAGAGAGAGAGAGAGAGAGAGAGAGAGAGAGAGAGAGAGAGAGAGAGAGAGAGAGAGAGGAGGGAGAGAGAGATCACGTACACAGAGACAGAGAGAGACAGAAAGACAGAGACCCAGAGAGACACAGAGAGACACTAACGCGTAATGAAATGTTCACAGGCCTCTGCATACAAATGCTTTCAGAACATAAAAACTCAGCCCTTTCTTCAGAAGGGCACTGCATGGATGGAAAATACCTTTGCCATCTGCTTCTCGTTATTTTCTTATCTGCTTCTCATTCTTCATTTTGATAGCTGCAGTTTTGTTTTTAGATTCGGGCTTCATGGCTTGGAGGTTCTACTGCGGGTTTCCATGAATTTCACCATGGTCTCCCCAGAACGCTCTTAGTAGTTTGGGTGATTAGCCTGGCTGTCGGAGTTGAGTGCTCTGTGGCTGTGCTGTGGCTGTGTGTGTATTCGGAGTGCACGTGAGGAGTTATACTTTCCAGCAGTTTTTGTTCTCCTCAGGATTTCTCTTGGGAATAGACTTTAATATCATCGTCCCCCTGAAGCAGACCTAATTCATGACCATGAGCGAATTCTCGCTAGCTGGTTTGTACCGAGCGCCTTTGAATGGGTGCCTTGCCATTTGCTGCTGGTTAGAAGCAGAACTGGAGACTCACACAGTGGACAGTAGGAGTTCTGAGATAGCATCGATTGCAAGGTTGAAACGCTTTCCTGTGTGTGGCTTTTCCTTTTGCTTTGAGTTTTCAGTTCTCTTTACTCATTTGGCACGTCTTCCTATATTGTGTGTGTGTGTGTGTGTGTGTGTGTGTGTGTGTGTGTGTGTGTGTGTGTTTGTGTGTGTGTGTTAATGAGGATATAAACATGTGATAGTGAGTGTGTGTGCATGCATGTGTGTTCGTGTGTGTGTGCATTAATGAGGATATAAACATGTGATAGTGAGTGTGTGTGCATGCATGCATGTGTGTTCGTGTGTGTTAATGAGGATGATAAACATGTGATAGTGAGCTTTTGTTGGCCCCAATCCCTTAACTGTTCTTTTTCCTTCTTGCCCAAAAGCACAGGATATGTGGCGTCAGGGAGAAGTGAGGTGTGTTGTTTTCTCTCCACCGGTCGGTGGTTTGTGTTCTCCCATGGAAAGAATGCTTGGAGCACAGAGAGATTCTGAATAGATATTTCAGGAGGCAGCTTATGGGTTATTATCATTAGAAATGGCAATTTAGAAAATTACTCTTTCTACCCATTTACCCAATTATTGTTTAACCAGGCTCTGTTCCAGTGGTTCTCAACCTTCCTGATGCTGCAACTATAGAATACAGTTCTGCATGTTGTGGTGCTGCCCAACCATAAATTATCGTTGCTACTTTGTAACTGTAATTTTGCTATTGTTGAGTTATAATGTAAATATCTGACATTCGGGAACTAAGGGGTCACAAACCACAGGTTGAGAAACACTAATCTGGTTTAAGGTCACAATGTCCTGCTGGGCAGCCCATTTGCTGGTGGAAGGCCTATGACCCGAGGAAAGGCAACGCAGGTCTCCAGCTTGTGAGAAATGCATGGTAGAGCATGACAGTTATTCCAAGACTCTGTCACTGTGGGGCTTATCTCAGGACAACAAGAGAGATGCACTGAAATTACCCGCCATTTTCACAATGACATCAATTAAGGTAAGAACCATTCTCCCTACAGGAAAAATCTGTCCTGTTCCTGTTAGATGGCAGCAGTGGGACCTCCAGCCTGCTCAGTAACCAATCCAGGAACCTCTGAGTCCAGTGCCCTTTTGTCCCCTACTTCCACTTTTGTATCCCAGACCACTGAATGTGCTCAGCCAGAGCCTCAAACAGGCCCCCCTCCGTGGGTTCTCTATCCTGTCTCCCCAACATTGCTGAAGCAACCTTCTCCAGACCCTGCACTTCTCCATGGACTGACGATGGGGAGGCTTCGAATGCTCGAGATCACCCAGCCTCCTGCATAAAGTCCTGCGATGGCTTCCTGTTTCTCTTAAACTGTTTCTCCTAGACTGATCGCTGGAGGACTTCGGTGTAAGGCTTCACGTCTTTGTACATAGTCTGACCCTAGCCCTCCGTCCCTCACCCATGCCTCCACCCTCCTTTTTCTCCTGTGTAAACCACGATGTCTGTTTCCTTTCTGTTCCTGTGAGATTTTCAAACTGAGACTCGCTCTGAGTCATGCGTACAGGCTGACTGCTCTGGAGGCCTGCAAGTTCTGGCCTCAGACTTCTCTTTTCAAGGCGGGCTTGAATTTTCACCTGGAAGGCTAAGTGCTTCAGGGTACCAAGGCAGCCCAGGGCAGCCATGCCCTGTGAGCAGCACCAGCCAGGGCACTGTCTCCACAGGTCCTGTCCCTGTGTGACATTGCCTTCCTCTCCCAGAAACAGAGCTGATTTAAACTTTGTGGGTTTTTTGGTCATTTTACTTCATTATTTATTCAATTAAAATGTGATTATATCATCTCTCCTTCTCTTTCGTCCAATCCCTCCCGGCATGCCTTCCCCAAATCCTCAAATTCCTGACTTCTTTTTCTTTTAAAAAGCACATGTGCAAACACACACACACACACACACACACACACACACACACACACACACACTGAAACCTGATGAGTTTACATGCCTATATCTCAGTAATCAGGAAATAGGGAGATCAGAAGGTTAAAGTCATCCTCACACAGCATGCTAAAGACCAGCCAGCAATACATAAAATATTGTTCTTCCCAAACTAGGGGAAATACTTATAAACAAATACAATGATCTAGGAATCTTGGCTAGCATCAGAAAAGATTTGGGTTCAATTCCAATTATATATATATAAAATTATGTGTGTGTTTATAGTTAGATTTTACATGTGATTTATATATACGATTAAAATATATTTAATTGCTTGTAGCTCTCCATCTACGAGTAGGGCCCTATTATTCTCCCGTCCACATTGGCATATTAACTGGCGGTGTCGTTGAGATTTATGGGAATAGCTTCTCTGTTCTCGCTAGAGATGCAGTCTGACGGCAGTCGTCCTCTGGATCTACTGTCTCTCTGCTCCCTCCTCTGCGATGATCCCTCAGCCACAGGTGCAGTAGTTGGGCTGTGGATATTCACCTGGGGCTAAGCACCCTGTAGTTAGCCATTCTCCTCGTTTTGATTAGCTGTGTTCTGTCACGATCCCTTTCAGCTGTAAAAGGAAGCCTCTGATGAGGGCTGAAAGCTCCTGTTACCTGTGAATATAAGGATAAGTGCTTGGAATGTAGTTAAGAATTAGGCTGGCTTAGGAGAGTGGAGGAAGTATGTTCTCTCCATTGGAATGGAAGTAATAGGTTCTAGCCACTGGTGCTTGGCTAGGTCCATAGTACCAGACATGAGTTCCCTGGTGTTGAATGGACCTTACATCCAATCAGGCAGCTGTGTAGGGCTAGGAACTGCTTTCCTCTTTTATCACCTTGCACATCACCTACTCTAAGAGCTACTCTTCAGGGAGCGGGATTGGTATCAATTCAGCTCAAATACTCCAAGTCCTGTGTCCGAAGTGTATGGAGTCTTCAGCAATAGGGACTTACCATTAACCTCGGAGAGACCACTGTTAACCTCAGAGAGACCGCCATGGACTTCAGCATAGCCTGTATTGTTTTAGGAGTCTCCTGAAGTCCCTTTATCAACAACTGGAAAGGAATTTTCTCATACTTGGTGTGTGTGTGTGTGTGTGTGTGTGTGTGTGTGTGTGTGTGTGTGTGTGTGTGCGTGCGTGTATTAAATAGCCTACAGCTTTTGGGGGTGCATTATCATTCCAAGTAGCATAATTTTATTTAAATTGTATCTATGCATATGTGTGTGTTATATGTAATTTCAGGTAAACGTACTATGATTTCCTGTGACTATTTCAAAATCCTTAGTGTTATTTCCCCCTCCTCCCCCTCCCTCTCCACCTGTATTGTCTCCCCACCCCACTTAAAGCCTCACCCCTATTTTCTCCTCATAACACCTGGGTCCTGCTGTCTGTAGCTAAAGCTGTCTCCACCACGTCCCTTCTTGCTTTCCTAGTTTCTGTGTTATTCTAAGCGATAAATTCACCTTTAGAGATTTGGTTCTAGGATCTTGAAGTGAGAGCCAGTGTGTGGTATTTGTCTTCCTGGGTCAGGTTTACCTCACAGAATACAGTATTTTCCTAGTTTTCATCCATTGACCTGAAAAGACCATATATATTTTTTTTTATTTACCATTGAACAGTATTCACCTGTGTGTGTGCGCACCACATTCTCATTAACCCTCCATCAGTTGAAGGGCATTTAAGTTGCTTTCCGTTTCCCAGTGAGTGTAAATCCATTGGCAAGGAACACGTCTGAGCCGGCGTCCGTGGTGGTGGCTGCTCAGTCCTTGGGGAATGAACTAAGGAGTGGCATAGCTGGGCCATAGGGTAGATTTAATTTAGCATTTCGAGACTCCTCAACCCTGATTTCCAGAGCGGCTTCACAAGTTTGCCATCCCAACAGTGAATGGGGGGTCCCTTTTCTCCACATCCTCTCTGGCTTTGGCTGTTCGTAGTTTTGTTGATCTTTGGCACTGGGATTAAAGAAGACAAAGTCTCTCTCAGAGTTGTACTCATTTGCACTTCCTTAATTGCTAAGGATGGAGAACAATGTTTGAGATAGTTCTTGGCCATTTTTATTTTTTCTTTTGAGATTTATCGGTTCCAGTTCATAGTTCTTTTTTTCAAGTGAGTCGTTTGTCTTCATTACTGTTCTTTGAGTATTAAAATATGTTTTCTGAATATCGGTCCTCTGTGGGATAAACAGCTGGAAACGTCTCCCACTCTGTAGGGCTCTTCACTGGATTGCTTTAGTAAAATGCCACTTGTCCACTTGACTTCAATCTCTAGGAAATGGAGTCCTATTCGGAAAGGCCTTGCCTGTACCTGTACCTTGAAGGGAATGGTCTGTTAGTAGTTGGAGCATTTCAGGGTTCATGCTGAAGTCTTTGATCCATGTGTGGTTGCCTATTGAGCAGGACGATAGATAAGGGTCTAGATGAACTCGTCACCTTAGACGTCTAGCTTTCCCAGCAGCGTTTTTTCCAGCTGCTGCCTTTTCTCCACTGCATGATTTTAGCATCTTTATTGTGCTTTATTTCTTCTCTTGATAACTTTATATATGTATACAATAAAATATGACCATATGTTCTCTCCATCTCCCCTCAGAAGGCCCTCCTATTTCCCCTCTAAACATGCACTCCTCTTCCCAAAGTCACGCCTTTTTGTTTGTTTAGGTTGATAGTGCAGTTAGTGCTGGCCACATGCACGAGGCCCTCCAATGAAGTGTCGGATGCTGACAGTAACCTCATCTCCAATAATCAATGGTTCTCTCTCCGTTAGCAACCTTTAGCCTACAGTTCATCTGTAAGAGGTGAAGCTTGAAGATGATCTACCCCCATCATTCCTGGGATTTTGTCTTGTTTGACCTTGTACAGGCCATGTGCATGTAACCACTGCTCCTGTAAACTCATCCGTATCATATCTAGAAGACAGCATTCCATGCGTCCTTCTTATCCTCTCACTCTTTCATTCTGCCTTCTTCCTGATGTCCCCTGAGCCCCGATAGTGGTGGAGTTCATGTAGATGTCTATTTTAAGGTTCTTTGCTACTCTTATTTGTCTTGTTTCTTCCAGCACATCTGTTATAGAACTTGAGAATCACAGACACGGTTTTCTTATTAGGTCCAAGGAATGTTATGATCTCCGAACATTGTAGATCGGTCGTTAATAGCCTACATGATGTGAATTCCCGAACAAATGTAGAAAACTAGAGGTTATACATGCTTAACAGTATATACCAAGGATGGCACTAGAAGAAAAAGGTCTACCTGCCTGAATTTTTCACCTCCTTCATTGACAACATTGTAGCAAAACCCACTGTCACTCAAGTTATTGGAACAGCCCCGAGCTGGCCTTTCTGCATCTGCTCTCGATGACCTCTCCAGTTTTTTACCCCTTAGTAGCTAAAGCTATCCATTCAATTACCATTATTTCCCCCTTTAGAAATACTGAATTACTATGGGCTAAGCATCATCCCAGGTCAGAGAAGAAACATTTAAGTCAATAATGTTTCCATTTTTATTACAAATTCCTAATAACATTTCCAAAATAGATTTGTTTTATTTTACACATATAGGTGTTTTGCCAGCATGCATGTCTGTGGGCCTCTGCATTCTTGTTACCCACAGAGGCCAGAAGAGGCCTCTACATGTTGGATCTACATGTGTTAGGATCAGAAATCCCTCTATATATTCCAGAAATTGCAAACAGGTCATCAAAAGCATCCATGGAGTAAGGATGTTCACAGAAGAAGGGATAGAAAGGTGGATCTGGGGACAGATTGTTAAGGGTCTCGTGGAATGTCAGCTTCTATTCTGTGTAACATGAGAAGGTGCTAGAAGCTTGGAGAAGAGTGGAGAAATGGTTAGAATTACGTTACACTTTTAATGGATCACTTTGGCTACTGAGGGGTGAACAAACTTGAGTGGCCATCAAGGACAGATGTAGAGAGGCCAGCTGGGAGGCTATGCCAATAGCTTGAGTTGTAGAGGGCCGCAATAACATTCGCCACCACTAGATGGCGCTGGCTTCCACTGAGCCCCACGTGGAAGGCCAGGTCAGTCAAGATGGCGCTAGCCTTTACACAAGAAGCCGCTCCCCTATCGGGAGATTGGCTGTGTCTTGTGTCAAGTGTCTTCATGCCAGGTCTTTGCCCATTTCCGGGGCGTACCTGATGAGGTCATGAGTAAGCAACCAATCAGGTGTGGGTGCGTACACGGGGGATAAATAGGGTGCGTCGGGCGGCGCAAGCGGGGCTTCAACCATGGGGGGGGAAAAGACAGGAATAAAAGTCACTCATAGTAAGAATTTCTATGTCTCGCGTGCTTCTTACCGGCGGAAAGTCGCGCGTGGGACATCTGGTGCCGAAACCCGGGATAAAAACATCGCCGGTGCCACGGGAAGCCTCCATTTCGTGGGAGAAATTCAGAAGCTATGAGTGGGGTAAGACCCTGAGAGACCATGGCTAGCCTTGATCTGCTCCAACTCTTACCACTGCCGGACGCGGCAGGTGCCGCCGGGTTGCTCTGGCAACCTCGGGGCTTTCTATTGACCTTTGAGTTTCTAGCTACCACCAAACGGCTTCAGAGGTCGGCGTGGGAACTGCTCAGTTAAAACAACAAAGCGGAGAGTGTTGGAACTAAGAAAAGATGGTCAGAAACAGGGGGTAGTGAAAAGTTGCAACGAGAAAAGGAAGCTGATCGATCTCAAGTAGCAGTCCCCTCCAATTGGAGGTGAAATATTGGGGAAAGAATGCCCCGTAGAGAAGGGAGGAGGTAAAAAGGAACACAGTATGTTGGCAGAAAAACTTTGTCTTGGTGCTTATAAAGGTGTTAAGCTCCGCGCCGCGCTCTCGGAAGCACAAGGTCCGTCGCTGACTCGAACAGCTTTACAGAGTCATGCTGATCAGATTTGATCGAGGCAGACCGCCTGAAAATTTATTCAGGAGAATCAAATAAAAGGACATCTCAGTGCCCGTGCACAGCCTGATGGAGTTTATGTAATTGGGTTGTGAGTAAAAATATTCAGGCCTGTGTTTCACTTCCATACCATTGGCAAATGTCGGTCGTGCCGCTCAGATAATATATCTTAGTATCTTACAGGAATTGGGTTTCAACACGTTGGTGGACTAGTCCAGGAATTGAGACAATCCATCGCCCATATCAACTCCACCCGGTGGATAGTCACCGTGGACACCATCTGGTTTTTCCCTCTTTGTCTATTGTTTGTCTCTGGTGCACCAGGATGTCTCCATGTCTGTCAGTTTATGTCTGTGATTTTTTGTTTCTCGTTGTTTAAATGTTTTACGTTTCATGTTCAAAAAGAAAAAATGGTAAAAACCTTATCTGCCGTCGTCGCACACCTTGACTTGGTTTTAACTCGTTTCAAAAGGGAACAAATGAATAGAAAAACAGTTTCAATCAGGTCTTTAAAGCCCTGTGCCTAGAGCCAGGTGTCTAGATTAGCTGGAGGAGCGGCTTAGAAGCTGGCTAAGCGTCTACACGGGCTGATCTTAAAGGCGCTAACAGCTTCTCAGCTTTTTTGGTACGAGAGTTGATAGCTGTTTCTCTTAGAAAAATCCCTGACTGGTTAATTGACTCAACAGGTGACAAGGTGCATCTCTTAAAATCATAGCTAAAAAGGTAAAAATGGTGTTTGGTATATATATTAAGATATGTGTAGCCACTTCAATTTTGTTTCTCATTGGTTTTAAATGTATAAATATGCTCTGCTTGCCTTGGTTGTGGACTATTGGCTTTCAAGTTATTGAACATGGTTAAAAAGGTATAATATTGGTAACAGAAAGTTGGCTTAAAACTGTAATTTAGATGAAGTAATTCTAGATACACGTGACATTGGGCCACCCTAGTGAGACAGGTCTAAATTGAGGTAATGTTTTTATGAAATTCTTATGCTAGAAACCAGGCTTCTAAAAGAATTTAGGACATTGTCTCGAAAGGTATTGGAGACCACGCCATTGTGCGTTCTAATGTAGAATTGATAGTCAAACTTTACAACATAATAGATAGACTTGTGGTGCCTTGGAGACTAGATTGTTGTTGGGGGTTGAGTTTTGCTTTCCATAGGTGTGGCTTGCCCTGAAGTTATCTGTATTCTAATGCTAATTTCCACTGCCCGGAGAACAGCTGCCTAGTCACATACTAAGAGCTCAGGTGACCTTGTGGTGGTGGTCTGCTGTTACAAGGAGAATTTAAGATTGTGATTTAGGATTGCCAGTGTTACATTGACTAACTCAAACTTATTTTCAATTGAGGAAAAATCAAACAGGTAGAGATTGTATTAGATAGAGATTGTTACAGGATTTATAAAGGATTGATGAGGTTTTAGAACTTATGAGAACATTACAGCCAGTTTCCTTACTCCAACTGCCATTTCAAGATAGATTTAGAGGATTGTTTTTATGCAGTTTGTTTACATCCTGGCGATTGTGAGTTTTTATTTTGTGAGCTTGCTTATAATTTTAGAGAGCCCATAGAGTGATATCATTAAAAGTGGCTAATAGCCTTATATTATGTAATTTTGTTGCTTCTTCAATGTAAGAAGTTAGAACTTTGAATCTTTCAGTGTATATGGAAATTTTTACTACAAACATTTGCTCTCAAAATGAGCTTTAATATTTGGGGAGTAACATGTTACACTACTCCAAAAAAGAATATTTGAAGCTAATTTCAAGCTTCTAAAGATATGTTAATTGGCTAAGTACCTCCCCTTACCAGAGGACTTAGGTCTTTGTTATACACATTGGAGATAAAACTTCAGCTGTGTTAATACAGAATTATAGGCTAGAGTCATGGAAGTATTTTAAAAAGAAACCTGGTGAAACATACCTTAGTCCAAACAACAATTTAATTGGTTATTACAAAATACTGATATTTGGCCTATTACTTATACAAATTTCAGGCAAAATTGATAATTTTACTCTTTACATGCTTTTGTAGAATATTTATAGGTGGTTCATCTAATGAAAAGGCTACAGATATAATTGGATCACTTGCTTATTCTCTTGAGTTTCTGCTGCTTCAGCACAGATTATTAAATTCCATGCTTTAGCCGCTGTTTTTAAAATGTAAAAATCAAGCTTTCACTTCATATACTGATAGCCAATGTGTGACTTGTGGTTTACAATTGATTAAAAGGTTTTATCTTTTTAGATACTACTAGCCCTCAAATTTTACAATTACTTAACGCTTTATTGGAGACAGGTTTTCTACTTGAAATCAGTGAATGATTCCAGTGTAAATTGTCTGACAACTCACTGTCCTTTCAGTGCTCTGGCTCAGAGAACTAAACAAAACCATAGACCCAGCTCTTTGAAAATGATAATGGAGTTGATAACACACCCTCACGAAAAGAGGAAGACTCCATTTGCTTACTTTCAACGCCCAGCCTCACCCTGCCAACTCAGATTTCTAAATAAGGCTAAATCTGGACCTTGTTTACAAGATTTGACATTTCTAATTAATGCTTATGTTTAGGTAAATAAAGTTTGTGAGGTGCTAGAGAGATGGCTTAGTGGTTAAGAGCACTAAATACTGTTCCTTTATAGGACATTTAAGAACTCAAACTGGATTGCCTAGACTCCTTAACTAGAGAGGACAGATACCAGACAGATTAGGCCTTACATAAGAAAAATTAGTAATAAAAAAATCTCATTCTTTATATATCCAAAACAATAATGCTAGAAACAATAATTTGGTATACAAGTCAAATTATAAATACAAGTGCTCAGTGTCCTCAATTTAATCCTCGAGGACTTATCTTAATAAACAATATTTTAACAATTTTAATAAATAAATAGGGGGAGTTATTCCCTGTATGCTAATATATGCTCCTTTTATTTCAATTTTAAAATTTGGATGCCAAAGTTTATGGCACCCTACAACTAGGCATACTTCTGCCTAGGTGAGAGAGATCCACATATTGACATGATCCTGTCCAGATATTTTATATGGGGAAGAGGGAATGTTTGTGTTTTTTCTACAGGATGCTACAAGAGTGTGCCAGCTGCCTGGGTGGTTGCTGAGACTTGCTGATCCTGGTTACATGAAGATTCAGCTCTCGTGGTTCGGGTCCCTAGAGTCATTCCTCTGCCCTGAAAGGAAGGCGGAAGATCCCCCCTTCACCTTTTGTCATCACAGAAATTTTGCCGTTGCTGCAGTCAGTGTTACCGCTGCGTGTGTTCCCGTCCCACTGTGGCCTACGCTCAGACTCTGTACACTGCTGCTTGCTGACTCCAGCTGTTACCCCTGTCCCTTCATTTCCCTGGTGACTCTTGCTGCCTTAACTGGTAACTGGTGTTGCCATTTTACAGACTGTAGCTTCACAGAAAGCCACCTGTGTAAAGCTACAGTGACTGGAGAACTCTGTCCTGGTCATTCAGATCTCAGAAATTGGTTCCATTGTCTGCTGGTTGTTCCAGAGAAAATGACTGATCCTGAACTGTCCTGAAAAAGACCTTGACACTTTCGCTGCTATTGTAGCAGTTATTACTGCTGCAGACATTGTGTCTGCAGTGTCTGAATTATCCTCCCCATTGTTAGACAAGTACAATGGGTGAACTTTTCTGGAGTAGTTACTAACAATTAGATATTCTAAATTTCATTATAGGAGTGGCTTGACCATGGCCCTTGGTGGCAACAGCTGAGGAGGACCAAATGAGGTGCCCACTACTTATCGGGAGTGGCTCTGTTTGATGCAGCCCTATGCTGTGGATCAGTATTCATACCATGGTTGGTTTACAAACTCAGATCTCAACAGTAATGTGACAAGGCCGTTATTCACTCAAGCACTTGTGGCCATTGTACAAAGGGCCTCCACTGAAATTTGGTTATCTTGCTCAGGACTTACTCTGTATCTGAGTTCCCTGCTCCTGCACCCCAAGGACCTGTGGGTCCATTTACACTGGGAGGAGAGGGTCTCTCTCTGTATTCTGAGTTCTCTGCTCTTGCACCCCATAGATCTGTGGATCATTACACTGGGATTGAGAGAGACTCAGTGATTTCCTTTGATCAGCCCCTGCACATCGCTGAGGTTTCCTCATTACACGCGATATGGGTGATCATGACTACTATAAAATTTATAAATAAAAAGGGTGAGATGTAGAGGGCCGCAATAACATTCGCCACCACTAGATGGCGCTGGCTTCCACTGAGCCCCACGTGGAAGGCCAGGTCAGTCAAGATGGCGCTAGCCTTTACCGCGCAAGCCGGCTCCCTATCGGGAGATTGGCTGTGTCTGTGCAAGAGTGCCTTCATGCCAGGTCTTTGCCCATTTCGGGCGTACCTGATGAGGTCATGAGTAAGCAACCAATCAGGTGTGGGTGCGTGCATTAGGGGATAAATAGGCGCGCCTGGGCGGCTGGGCTTCCACCATGAGAGAGGAATAGACAGAAATAAAAGTCACTCATAGTAAGAATTTCTATGTCTCGCGTGCTCCTTGACGGCGGGAAGTCGTGCGTGGGACATTGAGTGACGATTTTTTTTTTTTTTTGGCTACAGCATTGGCAGTGGAAGGGATAAGATGTGGTCACATGCCTGTGTATAAGGGAAACAGTGTCCATATGATTTAATGTAGAGTGTGAAAAGGAAAGAGTCCGGATGACGCCTTTGAGTTTAGAATCGGGTGGTTTTAGAGGCTCCATTCAGACCAGAAAATTCATTTGGCTCAGAAACATAATAGGAACAAGCAACAGAATGTTTCTTTGTTTTTTGAGACATAGACATAGCAAAGACTCATGAGAAATGGAATGGGCACCAGGATTTGTAAGCAAGCTCACTCATCTGGACCACAGGGCTTAGCTTGAAGAACACAAGAGGTCTCACGCCCTCTTGGGTTCTCTCCAGCCATTGCCTTTTCGGTTGTGTAATTCACCAGATTTCCTTTTTCATGTTGGCTGCTGAAAGCTTAATGCTATATTTAGTTAGTCCTTGTTAAAGAATGAAATCCTTCTAAAATGAATGTCGTAAATAGAAAAACTATGAATAGCTAATAGCGTATGGGCCAGCTGTTTGTACTGGTCTTCATTGAGAGGTTTCTCTTGCCTGGTTTCCTCACGTGGCTACTGTCATCTGGCAGCTCAGCTGTCAGCAGCTGTGTCAAAATCTCTAGTGGCCTTGTCCTGTTCATCACACGGAGTCTGGGATCTGAGTGAGGGAAAGCAGTAACTGAAACATCTCATGGAAGTCTACCTGTAGAAAAGACACCAACACATTCGCTCCCTTCTGAAGCCCAGGGCAAGTCCACCAGGCAGCCTAGCAAGCTTCTTTTGGTAGGGAGAACTACATAGAATTTGTGACCATTTTAACCCACTTGCCAAGGTGTGGTTGGAAGAAAGCATGAAGAAATTGATTATACAAATTTTGGGCTAGCTTCATACACACACACACACACACACACACATACACACACACACACACACACACACACACACACACACACACACACACACACTAGCAGACATTTGAATGAGTCTAGTTCGGCCTTTCGTCAGAGATATTCTCTATTTTCACTCAACAGAATGTTCCAGCATGTTAGGTGTCAGACCATGACGCTTGTCTTATATTCTCTTGTGGTTTTCTATTCAGTATCCTTTCTGTGAGTTGACGGCCTTGAGATCAACAATTAGAGAGAAACAGAAACTCCCAAGCAAGAGGATTTTGGAAAAAAACTACCTTGATTTGGGGTTTGCTTCTTCTTTAGCTGGAGAATAGAATAAATCCCAAACAGATAGACCATTTGTTGATGTCCTTCCTCGTTGGGAATTGCTTTGTTGTGATCCAACACTTGTGACAACTTTTCCTCAAGTCTAGCTACTGAGTAAAACTCAAGGACAACTATCGTTTTGTTGAAGACCAGTTGCCTGTGGACTCATCGGACTCTTCTCATTATGTGGGATGCTGCAAAAACTTCTTTCTCTTATCATTAGAGGAGAATGTATTTTCATTTTAAAATAACATATTACAATGGCAGGACTTGGGTCAGATCAAAGTAGGTTAATCCATAAACACAAAAAGGGACCTTAGAGTCAGGGAAAAGAACTGTTTACCTCCATTTTTTTCTCTTGATCAACAAGATAGGCCTTTGCTCATATGGCTTACAGAACTCCTGGAGGGGTGAGAGGGGCTCCCTAGTTGAGATTCAATAAGTTTATTGCAAGAGATAATGATGGTGAGCACAATTTGCCTAAGGAAGAGAACTTCTTAAGTTTGGAGATAGTCTTTGTTTCAGGCAGAGACATATGTCGGGGAGTACCCAACCTAGAAAAGCATTTAGAGGACAGATCCGTCAAAAACCTCTTTTCAAATCTCCCCAAGAAAGAATGGGAGGCAGGAATGGATGGCCAGGTGGATGAGGAAAGGGGTGAGTATAGAGATGGAGGACGGACCTTATAGAGCTCTGTGACTGTCCCAAACACACATAGCTGAGCTCTGTAGTCTTCAACTGCTTCTTCCTCTGCTCCAGCGAATCAGCTTTCACCATGGCTTTTGGTCCTCTTTGCTGCTTTGGGAGATGAAAGTAATCTCATCCAGCAATAGAATCTTGGTGAAAGTTATTAAGATGTAAGTCAAGGTGAAACCATACCAAGGTGGAATGGTGACTCATGCCTGCAATGCCCACACCCAGAAGGCTGAGGTGAAAAGATCACCTGGTTCAAGGCCAACCTGGGACAGCCAGACAAGGCTATACAGCATGAGGTCTTGTCTACAACAGCAAAGTCGCACTGGATTACAGAAGTTCTTTACCCCAATATGGCTGGGGTCCTTTTAAAAGGAGACCATATACGGACACAGATACATTAGAGGAACTTGCCACATGAATCAGAAACTGAGTAGGTGAATATGAGAGTCAACAGATGCTCTACTAAGCCAGTAAAGGCTAACAAATCTACAGGTTGCATAGCGAGCATGGGACCAAACCCATCTTGATTTCAGTATTTAGAACTTTGAGACAATTCCTTTCTCTTATTTAAGGTACTTGATTTATGATGCTTTGTTCTAGCATCCTAGGAAACTGATGCCGCTTGCTTTTCCCATCCTCAAACAAGCAACGTGGTCTGAGGTATCCCGCTGCAGTAGACTAGTTCGAAGCAATGGTCCACTATAGATTTTACTAATATATGTTTGTTGTGTATGCCCATGACTTGGCATATTTATTGGAGATTCTGATTCATTAAATCTAAAAGGGGGCATATTTCAAACAATGTTGGTAATAATAGAAATGGCATTGGAATCTGTGTTAAATGATTTTAGATTTCAAAACATACCTAGACCAAAGATATTTATTACTATAAATGTAAACAAAAACCAGTTTAATTAGTACATTAGAAGCAATGATTATTTTACATGATCTCTAAAGTTTATAGCTTCATTTAACCTCATATTCATCTTTTCTCTGTCACTAGTCACAGGTAGGAGAACAGGAGGAGACCCGGGTTGTCTCACACTTGGGGTTCTATGTTACATGAGGAGTTGTGAATTGCTTGAAGGCTAGTTAGTAATCGTGGAAAGATGTAGAAAACACCGCTCTCCACACTGTCTCTCGCTGATCTGATCCAAGTATAAATTCAAAGGGTGAGTGGTGATCAGGGGCATCTGTGGCCCCTGGGGCGGACTCATTCTACAGACACAGCAGCTATGCAGGATCTTGAAAGGATGCTCGTGCCATCTCAAGAGCCTGGAAGGAAGTGAGGGGACTGGGATGGCTGTAGATCATGGGTGAGATCGAGGTTATAAAACAAAACTGCCTTTATTATCAACAGTGAAGAGGAACTTCTATAAACGTTTGAGGACATAGTTGATATCTTCTCTCTATTTTGTTTTTGTTGTAAAACGAATATAAGGACAAAGTCAGACACACAATGCAGATAAAAACCAGATTTAAAACAGACACCACGAAGGTTTTCCCCTGTTCTGAAAACCGTTCATGTGTGGTGAGGCCAGAAAGATAAAGGAGAAGAATTCAACTGCCAGGTTCCTGGAGAAATAGTTACTGGATGAACATGACATTTGTACGGCTGGCCCTTCAATATATGAATTAGCCTTGTTAGGTCAAATGCATTTATGCTTTCAAAAATGACTTGTGCAGTTACTTGTCACACAAACCTTCATATGCATTATGTTCTCAATTAATTACAGTAGCTGATACATGGCTACAGTGTTAGACTTACCTATTAGCTGGGCAGTTCTGACCATAATGGCTTATGAAGTGTAATTATTGAGACCGAACAGTTTCTCTCTGTGTGTTTTTCTTGGTGTTTTGTGAAATGGCAACAACTATCTCTTGGGCAAAGCAGACTCCACCATTCTCTACAAGACAGTCAGTGGTTTTCCTCTGCAGGGACTGAGCCCAGTCTTTTACTCTAAGGCAGACCCTATTTTTCAAAGCCAAAGATGTGTTTCTTTAAGAAAACAGATCAGTGTATTTTGTTTCTTGACCCATTCAGGCAATCTGTGCCTTTTGAATGGAGAATTGAGGCCATTTATATTTAAAGTTATGTCTTGCATGTGCATGTTAATTTTGGGCATTGCTGATTTTTGTTTCTGTTGTTTGTGCTCTGAGGAGTACTTTGTGTCTTAGTATTAATGGCCACCTATCTGTTCCTAGAGTCTCTTGGCTATTCTCATTCCTCCCTTCAGCCTGGAATATTGCTCCTTGTCTGCTCTTTGAGTTTGGTTTGTTGGCTTTAAATGTTTTTAGGCTGGTTATATCATGGAGAGTTTTTCTTTCTTCTTCAACTATGTCATGTAATTTTGCTGGGTACATGATTTGAGGTTGACTACTCTTGTGTTTAGGACTTGGAATGTGTTTTTCATGGCTCTTCTGCTTTCAAAGACTCCACTAGGAAGTCAGCTATTATTCTGATGGGTCTCCCTTTACTTGGGACTTGTGTTTTTCCCCTTGCATCTTGAATATACTTTCTTTGTTGGGTATACACAATGTTTTAGCTACGACATGTTGTAGAGATGATGCTCTTTTCTGGTCTTGTCTATTTGATGTTCTATGTGGGCGTATTATTATTTTTTTTTTTCGGAGCTGGGGACCGAACCCAGGGCCTTGCGCTTGCTAGGCAAGCACTCTACCACTGAGCTAAATCACCAACCCTATGGGCGTATTATTTCATAATGTTGGGAAGTTTTCTCTGGTTTCATTTGCAGCGACCCACATTTCCTGTGTATCTCTTTCCTAAGTTTTAATTTTTTAGAGTTCTCATTTCTTGTAGGTCCTCTTTTTATTTTCAAGTCCTGATATCTTCTTCTGATCCTCTTTACTCCTTTATTCTGAGTTTTCTAGTTGGGTTACTGAGTTTTTCAATCTTTACCCCAGCTTGAGTCTTCTTTAATGTTTCTGTTTATAGAATTCTGTTTTAAATCCTGGACTCTCGTCATCATTTATGTCAGCCTTATGTTTGTCCAGTCCTGTGTATCACTCAGGAGTTTATTGTCTTTAGAGGTTTATTTTTTAATTCCATTTGGTTGTTTCTTTGAGTTTTCTTTCACATCTTTGAGTTATTTGATGAAGTTTATGATTTTTTTTAAAATTCTGTATCCTGGAGTTCATCCAGTTACTAATCATGGGCAAATATTCCTATTGGACTTGTAGTTCTATAGAGTGGGTTCTGTCCTGATTTTTCATATTGTTTGTACTTTTCCAATGAGATCTAGACATGTGGCACCTTAAAAAGTATTATTACTTCTGTGTCTGATATATGGAAAGAGCACGTTGGGGCAGAAGTGAGGATGCCTGAGGTTTAGGCCTAGACCTTGGAAATAGCTTAGGTTGAATGATATCAGGTGAAGACAGGGAACTGTGTCGTCATGCAGGACGTGCATTGTGATCCAAGCCTGGAGTTTGGGGGTGGATCTGGGGATAGGGAAGACTGTGGAGGAATGTATCAAGCAGACTCATGTGGCTGGATCCTGGATATGCAACATCTTGCTGGGTGGACAGGTTATATGAGGTATGGGAGGGTCTTGTGGGTCAGCGGTAAGGGAGTTGGGTATGGCACAGGTAAGGGCAGTCAGACTAGGCTGGGCCCTAGATGTGGGATCAGGTAAGATCTGAATGCTTAGTGGGAGGTCCACAGAGAGGAGAGGAGCATCCAGTCTCACCAGGGTAGATTCTGGAGAGGAACGTCTTTAAGACGCTTTTAATATGAATACTATCTTTTAAACTTTAGGGTTTTATTATGTAGTAATGGTTGGTAATTATATGATCAGGGTAGTGCTTTGATGGTATGGCAGGTAATGGTCAACTTTGAGTAATAGATTTATCACCTCAACTACTCTCCACTCTTTGTGGTGAGAAATGCTTTTGCATTTTATCCCACGTGGCGCCATGATTCAACTCCCACTGGCTCTTCTCTTCCTGGTTCTGCAGGCGATGCACATGACAAGTTCTGACATGGGTTCTTACTACTGTGCTCCAGGAAGTCCTCTGTGTCATTTATCAAAGTCTGCCTCTTTGAGGTCCAGCTCATCCCTATCACTTCTGGGAGAGCTCTTTTAGAAGTATTACATTTCACTGACCACCCTTTCCCCAAGACTCTAGGGAGTCTTTTGTGTGAGTCTTTGTGCAAGACTGTCAGTATGGCCTTTGAGTAAATACCAGTGGGCAGCCATAGATGGCTGTCTTGTTTCTCTAAATTGTTTTATATCTGGATTATAGTGAGGTAACAAAGATTCTCCCTTGCAACAAAGACTATTGGGCCCCTTCCCCTAACACTACAGCATTAATAGCTTCAGTGAATCAGGGGACCCTCATGGAACAAAACTTGTAGTCAACCTGCCCCAGACGTCCTGTCATTCCATGCATACTTTGGGAGAGGCCTACTAGGGCCCCCTAGAAAGGTGAAGAAAGTAGCACAGATCAAGAAAATCTTTCTAAATTAAAGAAGTTTGCACCCAATGAACTTTAGAAATCTGTTAAGCTCAGTTCTAGTAAACTCTATTATGGAGCTGTCTACTCTCTGCAAAAGCTCCAAGTCAAGGAGGCAGGCCACGGAACTGACTCTGTGTAGTCTGAACCCCCTCCTCCACCTCATTTGTATTGAGGGTGCTCCATGAGTCTGACCCTGTACATTCACCATTCTCATCCTTCCTTCTGTCACCGAAGATTTCTAAATTTAGTTACTGAGTTCATTAGAATAATGAGGACATGGGGTCATTGATGGTCAGGGGTTCTAGGTTCTGGTCCGTAGTCGAGGGCCAAACTAAGGCCCTCATCTAAGCTTAAATCCTGCCCTTGTCCTTACCTGAGCGTAGGGAGGTTGGATCTGGCAAAAAGAGAGGCAGGAGAAACCCTCGGGGGCAGAAATGTAAGCAGCGAGGACGGTAATGCTGTTTTGGACAGTGTTAGGGATTGGTTGTTCACAGCTCCTACTGTTATTTCGTTAATAGAACTAGTCTATGAAGCCGTTGTCTGGGAAGGCTATTTACGTGAGCGTTTGTTACCGTTTGCTCTAAAATTCATGGAACATGTTTTCCGTTTCCTTTGGAAAACGTCTACACTGCATCCTGACATTTAATCTGTGGCCTTAATGGGGGTGACTAATGTGAGCTGTAGGTTCTTGGCAATTTCGAAAGAAAGCCAGCTTCATCTACTAATACTCCCCCGTTTTTAGGCTCACAGGAAAAGGGGGGAAAGACAATTAAGAAATACAAGTAACTAGTGTACTTTTTCCTTGAGCATTCTTAGTAAAAGATGTATTTGTTTTGTTTTGGTTTTTAATATGAAGGTCTGGTTTAAATAAAATGGTTAACCCTTCAAAAGCCAGGACTTTGATATGCATCTAAAGGTGCAGGGTTTTGGGTGGGGTCTGCTCTATTGCAGCCAATATCTTGGCATGTTAACGCACACACAAATCTCTGGTTTATGAGACACTGGGAGCAGTTATACAGAGGGTGGGGTGGGCGAAGGGAAAGCAGTGTTTAAATCGTGCTTGGAAAACATTTTGGATTCAGTAGAAGCCAAAACCATGGGAACTGGCCTATATCCTCAGGGCTTAAAGGAGATCCAAATAGGCTTACCACGTAGTGGAAGTACTCATGGCACCAGACTTCAGCCAGACAAGGGCTCTGGTCTCTCTTGTGTGAAAATTGGCTTTGCACTCAACTCTTACAAATCTGGACCTCAGTTTCTTTACCTGTAAATATGGGTGGGTTTCCTAGCTCTAGCTTTCATGGCAATAAATCATTCTAGTGAGGACAATCAGTGTGTACAGTCTCTTCGGTCATTTTTTTGGGGACTGTGTAGTCGAGGGCTCTGGCTGTGTTTGTGGCTTGGACTTCTGAGCTCTTACCACAATTCTAATAAGGAAGGAGAAGTTGGCAATTGGAAACATTGGAGGGAATATTGGGGCATCTAAAGATCTCCCAGTTGTGGACCACTTGGGAGACTGGTTCGTCTGGGTGCTGTGTGTCTGGACATGTTACTTCAGTTTAGTGATGCACCAGTGATCAAAGAGCCATACTTAGGGAGAAGTATGGGTTGGTATGTGGTCTGCTTTATCCTCAAGTGGTGGCCATGGCACAAAAGGAAAGAGCGGAAAAGGCCGGCCTTTCTGAGTTCCTGCTACTTATTTGTTGAGCCCTCCACTGACAGGAAGCTGTCTTTATTGAATCCTTGGAGCCACACAGTAAGATCAAGTCAGGGAAGTGAGGCGCTATACAGTTTGTTCAAGGAGATGGAATTAAATTGTTTTGCTCCATTCAAAGGAGGGTTGTTTGTTTTTGTTTTTGTTTTAATTACAAGACCGTACTGTGTCACTGATTGGATGATGAAATGAGTCATACATTGTATGCTAGGATTCTAAGGAAATGGTTTTCAAAGATAGAAAAGCATACTTCTTATTAAGTATTCATGGATTTGAAAATATTGAGAAAGCAAACACGCTAAAAACAAAAACAAACAAACAAAAAAACCCCAAACCATCACCAGATAGGAAATACATTATTTCCCATGGGGCAGCGGTAAGCTCCCATCTTTCCTTCCACCTTTAGTTCTCTTAAGTAAAGGTTCTGGAATTATTCCTTTACTGGTAATAAAATGTCCTCTCTTCATTTTTCTCTCCAACGAACTTGTCTAAACAGCTTCTAATTAATCTATCGAAGTCCCAAAGACGCGTGCAATGGGACAGTAAAGGGAGTGGGTGTTTGAGGAAGTGGTGTGGTTCTCTGCTGGACTCTGGTAAAGCAGGAGTACAAGTGAGCCCCAGGCTGCGTGGTGCAGGGGAGTTTCTGGTCTTCTGAAGAGCAGGGCTTTCTTACTTTAACATACTCTGCAAGAACATGAGAATTTCTGAGTGGTCAGGTGGAACACACTAAATTGCCACCTTCTATGTCAACCATGGCCGCCTCTCACTCCTTTTGAGATCTCATATATCGAGTCCATGGTTCTCTAACGTTTTGACAGACCTAGGCACACCAGTGCTTTGGAATTTTCAGTTGTCTGACCTTTAACCTCATGGATCTATTCTGCAAACCACAAGTTAAAGTCAAGTAAGGCCTCAGAGAACAGACAGGCAGAGTGACCGATGCTGTTCCCGGTCCTGAGAGCATACAAAACAGTAGATGTTTAAATTCACTGTGGTTCATATGTTCCTCTGAGTAGAGTTCAGAGTTCAGATGCAAATGTGACTTATGTCCATGCAGTGTAAGCTGCAGCCACACGGAAAAGAACTAAACGGGAGAGAGGTCTGAAAAGCCCTAAATCGCAGTGAGCAGAGAGAGAGTTGCTGTCATTTGAGGGCCATTATCACATAAAGTCACTGGGTTTGATCTAGATTCCTGAGTTGACATGCTTTTCTGTAAATTAAAAAAAAAAGTATGCTGAGTGAATGTTAGAGATGGGAATCACAACATGCTCCCTAAAACAGCCTCTGTGGTGAGCTCCACGATGATGTAATTTACACTTGTAATAAACTGCCCACTTGGTAAAAGCTTCTCGGAGTCATTTTCTTCCAGCACATTCTTCCTTGTTGCATGCCTGATGCCTTTTTATGGTTGACATGAAGCTCCCAACAGTGTGGACTTCCAGAGTTCCTCATGAGCAGATTAGAGGTGGAGTCAGAGCCTTGTCGCTCCATGTTCTGAACTAGAGTCAGATCTGGTTCCGGGTCATTTGACATCACAGAGCCCACGCTGCACTATTAATAAGCAGCAGATGGAGCTGCATGTGCACGCTACATTTTAAAGGACACCCCGAGGCACATACTTTTCTTATTCCACGCAGCTAATTTCTGGTTGGCAAAGGACAGAATTACGATCGGCCATAATATTCCCTTGTTCTCTTACTCCGTGGATGAAAGTTTGAAGCACACAAATCCTACCATGGATTGAATTAACTTGTAAGTTTTGGAAACTTTGTGTGTGTGTGTGTGTGTGTGTGTGTGTGTGTGTGAGAGAGAGAGAGAGAGAGAGAGAGAGAGAGAGAGAGAGAGAGAGAGAGAGAGAGAGGGCCCCATTTTAGCAATGTATCAAGAGAAGGGTCACGTTAAAAGCCCTGTCAAATCTATTCACATTGAAGAGTAGAGTGCAAGGCAGGGGATGAGCTTTGGTTTGCCTCAGGGTTTGTGCCATTTTATTGACGCACGCCTGCAGTTTACTTTTGCTTCAAGGCTTTGATTTAGGAAACTTTTGGTTCCTGATCCTTATGGATGGTCCAGAGTCCTTTATTAGGACATTCCAGAGATTGGTGGAAGGAGTAGAATTTCTGGACCCCGGGAAGCTTTATAATTCATGTAGAATTGAAAAATGCCCACCGCCATAATGCTATTTTCCCATATGAATATGACCAGGAAGCAAACACCCCTCTGCTTTTGTCAGTATGGTACAGCACTCCTTCCCCTTCCTGTGCCTCTGCCTTGCTCTCTGTCTAGTTCTTTAATAATTATCCCTGTAGCCCAGCCTCCAGTGCCTCCCACAGATGTACCAGCCGGTCGAGTCTCAGAACACACAGCTGCAAGACTACCCCAAAATAAGCTTTATTGCCAGAAAAGTGTCATATCTGATACATAGACCTACAAAAACAAACATAACCAAATCCCATAAGTTTTTCCTCACAAACACTTGATTACAAATTTACACTGTTCCTCTTTTTCTTTTTTAGTTATTAAAAACAAACAAACAAAAAGAAACAAAACAAAACAAAACAAAAAAAAAGCCTCAAAAACCTTGGCTAGAGCTGGTTCCTACTCTTTGGTCGACACAGGTGTGAGAGAAATGACTGTGTGTGCTTTGGCCATTTCGTATCTTCCGAGGATGGGTTCTCCAGGGAGGAGAGCGCGGACATGTGCTCTTATTGGTGCCTCCTGGTGTGGCATCTCTTCAAATGACTAAAGCAAACTAAACATCAATTCACTTTACAAACGTATTTCATACACAATAAGCTATGATAAAATGAGGCATATGGTGTATAACTACGGTATTAATGAAAATTCTAAAAAAAAAAAAAAACAACATCAACATATACTCCTTGGCTGCATGGCATGATTGTTCGCACACATGGCAAATCCTGAAATAGCTTGAACATAATAAATGCACCATTTAATCTACGACAGCACCAAACGCAACAGAACACCAGGTGTTCCCGCTCAGAGGAACGGCGGGTTCTTCAGCTGCCTAGGGGACCACAAGTGCGCAGCGCGCCCTGGTAAGAATGAGGTGTTGTGGGAGGCACGTGTGGATCCTTGAGGTTATGAGGAGGAAGAAATACAGTACAGTTTGGCCTGCAATGCTAACGGTCTCACAAGCAGTCAAGGTATTTTGCTACAGTGGTTGAGTTTCCTCTCCTGTTGCCTGGTGAAGCTGGTGATGTGAAATACGGTCGGGCGAGCTGCTCTGGCTTTCGTTTCCTTCAGACAGGATCAAACGACTTCCACATCTTTTAAATTATTGATCGCACTGCCCGTTCAGCTCCGCGAGACTTTCTTTGAAATAGTCAGGTGCGTACCAGTTGGAGGGCTGGCAGAAAAACTAAAGGAAAACATCTCTTGAATGTATTGGATTTTTTTTTTTAAAGCACCTCTAAAAGAAATAGCTCAAATTTATAAATCTAAGAAAAACAAGCGAGTTTCCCTTTTTGTTTACATAGTTTGTTCATTTCTCCATATATTACTGCATTAAAATAAATAAACATCTATATTTTTTAATTAGCAACTATAGCAAAATACCCAAAGTGTTATAGACTGCTAACAGGAAGAATGCTCACATTTCTTTTTGTGCATTTAGTGCCATATGCTGATCTCTTGAACATTTAGGTTTTTTTTAATATATTTTAAAATGAAGTTATATAAAAAATACAGTAACTATGTTTGCCTTTGCACTCAAATCTTTGGCCATACCAGAGTCTGAATTATCCTTCCCTGTGACGGTCAACATTCCAAAGTCTGAATCAGGGAGGAAAGGAACGGAAGTCGTTCTTTGTTGTTTTGGTTTTTTTTTTTTTTTTTTTTTCCTCTTCAAAATTAGTCAGTGACGTTCCAAACACTTCTGAAGGCTGGCTGTGCTGGGATCTGAGCTGGGACCCAAGTCTGCAAAGGGCTAATACAGCTGAATCTGCAACCTCATTCTGAGAGCCTCCCCCAGCACCCCCAGGAGGTAGTTGTCCTCATTGCGCTCCTCCAATTTCCTAAGCTCCTTCTTCCCATAAAGAGGGACGCTGGTGATTTCCAGTGTGTATGTGCCGGGAGTCAGCTTCTTCTTGGCTGTGTGCAGGTAGCTGAGCCCATTCCTTTGGTGGATTCGGAAGACGCCATCGTCATTCCCTTGGGAGATGACATAACGGATGTGGTTGTTGAGGGGCTCAATGGCGGGGACCAGTTCTAGGATGTGCTCCTTGGAGCCGAGGCCGGAGAGGTTGAACTTCATGTTGACTGGGCTGTCCATGGCAACGCTTTCTAGGCTGATTTGCTCCTCCTGAGGGAAAGAGCAGGAACACGCTCGAGTTAGTACAGGGCACAAGGTAGACTCAGAGGTCACAGGGGCATGTTGAGGCCGTTCCCTGTCTGGCCATTTGCTGTCTGCAAATTCCTGTCAGGGCGGGGAAAAGCTTCATTCATTCTGCAGAGGATGCCCTGTAAATCTTCTTGACTCTCACTGAACCTCAACAAGATCGGTAAAGTCGTAGGACTTAGGTCACAGACAAGAGTCACAAATCAGATTCCTTTGAAGGGTTTATACAGCATTATGCTTAAGATTAGGTTTTAAGTTGAGAGACAATATTCTTCGGTGTCATGGCCATTAGTGGTTTGCCCATGTTTCAGTGGCTGTCCCCATACACGCTGTGTATGTGAGTAGCACTAATTGTATCCAGTAGGACATTGCTGTGTTGCGGGGGGAGGGGTTGGAGGGAGAAATGGGGGTCAATATGATCATAATACATTTTATACATGTGTGAAATTCTCAAGTAAACACTTTAATGGATGAGGACAAGAGACAAGTCTAATTTTATCTTTTGTGGGGTCAAAATGAGAAGTCTTATTGCTATGGGACAGCAGGCCCGCACCTAGGGAAATCATCTCTGGGTTCTGAATTTACTAGGAGCCTCAGTACACGCGGAGTCATCTGCCGAGGAGCCAGGATTGGTAAAAAGCGGGGCCCAGGTAATATGGACCGAATTTGTCACTTGGGATGGGAGGTAAGAATGCTGCTTGAGTTAGGACACGAAAACCCCATGATGCTTTGGTGTGGGTTTGTGCTTTAGTGACGTTATGGTTACAGAGGCTTTGAGGAACCCGCCATTATTTACACAGAATTGTGCTCTGTGTACCACAGTGAGAAGGCTTTATATCTTGATGAGCAATTTGTCATGATTAGACAATGGGTCGGATACTTACATCTACTTAAAAATAAATGCAACATTGATTTGTTATTTAAAATAGTATCAGAGATTTTGGGGGCTTAGTATGGTCCTACAGATAAGGAAAGGTTCTGAGACCCAGAATTCTGAAGCACAGCCAGTTAGTGTGTGCGTGTTGATGGGGGCAATTCTCAGCAATATTAACTAAAAGGAGAGGTGACTGGTGACATCATACTGTCCCTGGCAGGGGGAAATCACCAACATGCCTGTGTGTGGGCATTAATCACTGATGGGCACACCAGGCACTGCAGCGAGCAGTGCGCAGGCTCCGCTACATTCAGAGGCTGAGAGTTTTCAATCCTCGTTCTACAGGTGAAGGAGCTGAGGGAGAGGTTAGGTGCACACGTCCTAGGAGGCAAAGATGATCAGTGGGAAGGGCCGAGGAATACACGTGTGTGTGTGTGTGTGTGTGTGTGTGTGTGTGTGTGTGTGTGTGTGTGTGTGTGTGTGAGAGAGAGAGAGAGAGAGAGAGAGAGAGAGAGAGAGAGAGAGAGAGAGAGAGAGAGAAACCTCCCCCCTTTTTCTTTTGGCAAAGCAGGGCTTCTGCTCCGCATGCATCTACTCACGGCTGAGGCGGGCTCAGGCTCTGGCGCGTTCCTCTTCCGCCGGCCATCTTTCTTGGCGTAGCCATTGATTTTGCACTCGTAGCATGCTTCTGGGGACAGAGCGTTTTCGTCGTCCTCTGCCTCCGAATCCACTGACAGGTACTGTCCTTTGTTGAAGCCCATTCCCGAGACACAGTGGCTGTTTACAAAAGGCAAAACATCCTTAGACATTATCATCAGCCTGGGCGGTCTAAACAGAAACACAGAGCAGAACAAGCTGTGAACCAGCCACTCTCATCCTGTAGGTCGCAACCCTCGGGTCTGCCTAAGACCATGGGACAATGCAGATGTTTGTGTGATGATTCCTCACAGTAGCATCGTTACAGCCATGAGGTAGCAATGGAAATGATTTTGTGGTTGGGGTCAGCACAACAGGAGGAACTGTATTAATCACAAAACCTGATCTTTGTGGGTCTGTTCTCTGCCACACAGAGGGAAAGATTTCCTATTGCTTTGAAACAGCAAAATTCTTCTGAGGATGAGTCCTGGGCTTCTCCAGTTCTCAATCCTATACAGATCGAAGCACTTGAACGTAATCCACTTAAGGAGGTAAATGCAGCTGTGCAAGCCCCAAGACAAGGTGAGGGAAACTTGCTTCAGGAGCCTGAAGCCAGCTCTTACTGCTCAGGCAAAGATCCCTGCTCTAAGAATCAGTATTTCTGCATCCCTATTTTAGTGAGCGGTAGGAGGCCAGGCATTGGCTCTCGTTGGCTCAATCATTTCTGTTACGTGTGACTGAACATCAGTGCTGGTCAGATTGGCTCATGCCCCTTACTTAATGCCTGCTAGACTTACTAAGTCTTTCAAAGAAGGTCACCCCTATTTACTTATAGACTACCATCTTCTGTGTCCCTGAAGTTCTCTTCGGTGTGGTCTCTCGGTGTGGTGGTACTACCCTGCCACACACAAGTGGTAAGATCTGAGAAGGTTCAGTGACCCAAGGGGCAACCAGCCTGTGGGAGGAAGGGCTGTTCCCTTTCCGGGCAACATAAAACCAGATGAACAGAGAAAGAGACAAAGTCCTTCCTCAGGGGTAGCTGGGTCAGCATCTGTGGAAATCAGCAGAGCAACACAGGGGAGGAAGTCATTTACGCATCTGTCTTTCACCGTACAGATGAGCTGACTAAGCTTTGAATCTGGCCTTGAGTCCGTTATGAGGACCAATGACTGAGGTTTCCATGGAAACACATGTCTCAGGCTCTCCACAAAGGACTTGATCCTACACTGCACGGTGCCTAGTTCCAATGGTTTCACCTCTTGGGATTCGCCCGCAGGGGTGGTGAGCAAGGCTGCCTGAATGCTCTGGAGAGAGGGAGAGTCACCCTTTGTTGCTGTGGGGACACTGGGCCGTCTTACCCCTGTCCCACTCTGAAGTAGCCTGGTGGGCAGCCACAGAGGTAGCCTCCTTCCGTGTTGGAGCAGCCGTAGCTACACGGGTTCTTGGAGGAGGAGCACTCGTTCACGTCGTGACAGGCACTGGAGAACTGGTCGAAGGAGAAGCCCGAGGGACAGGCGCACTTGTAACTCCCCAGGGTGTTGTAGCAAGAGGCCGAGCCACAGGCACCGGGGTTGGAACATTCATTCTCATCTGTTCAGAGAAAGAAAGACGCCCTTACACAAGGAAGGGGGAGGGGCAAGGGCGAAGAAGGTGGTGGTCTCCAAGGGCCTATCAGTTCACACCGCAGATAACTTTAAAAGTACTCTCACGATGGACTTCAAGGCAATAAGAAGAGTTAATTAAAATATCACTCCAATATATGTCTTTACGTGCTTGAGAAAGCCACAGCCCCCTGCACTGCCCTGCCCTCTCTACTCTACAGTACTATTTGTGAGCATACTGGCGGCCTGTAGGGACAGAGATCTGCAGTTTGCCCAATGAATAATTCTTTTATTCTCATAACAAAGGGCTATTTCAAAAGCCTGTATTTTAGGCAAATCCTGAGAGAGAACAGATCGGCAGTTTCCAGAGGTGGCGGGGAGGAGGGAGGAAGAGGGAAGAGTGGCATCAGTTATGGGGTTTCTATTGGGGGGCAATGGAGACTGTTGGGGTCCAGGACTGCATACTCTTAGGAGAACACACCTAAACACTAAAACTGTAGGAGGGTGAATTGTGTGGTACGTGAACCTTGTGGATTTTTTTAAAAAGCCCATCTCTCTATTAGGATTTGTGCCTGGTGGCCCTTAGCACATCCACCACCTCTGAATTTTTCTCTGAAAAAATCAGGGCCTTCTATAAAAAACAATGAAAAGGACCCTGATCGACTCTATTGAACTGAGAGTGGTTTTAACAGCCCCGGAGCCTGCCTGGTGCAGACTGGGCCTTCTGTGAGGATTATACCCTCCCCGCCATCGCTGACACTGAGCTCTTGCTGCTAAATGCTTAGCTCTGTCCTGCAGAAGCCTGGTGGAGGCTTAATTACAGCTCTGCTTTCAGTCGCTGTTATCAAGGGTTAAGCCCCAAGGTGCTTTTGACTTTGGGAATTATGAGGTCGCTGTTTGGTGGCTGAGATAACCCTGGGTTTGACTCCTCTGAGCTTTATTATAACCCAAACTTCACGCTGGGCACGAATCATATCTGTTCCATGGAATTCCTTCCATTCCTGTGACTGCTCATGGAGGGTAGAGGGTCTGTGGACATATTTTAGCCTGAGTGCAAGTAGGCTGTGAGCGCGCATGACCCGGGGAACACAATGATTACAGGGTTCCGGGGGTGGGGGTGGGGGCGGAGGGAACCCACAGCGGCTCAGGGAGATTTCCTGATGGAGTTGGGACTCAGCAGAGGCCTCTAGACAGGAAATTGAACTTCGTAAAGCACAGGATAGAGGCTACCAAAAGGGCAGGCATTAGGCAAATTTAATGTAATGTGCATAGTTGGAGAATTAAATGAGACAAGGGAATGAAGAACTCTTAGCCACTGAATACAAAATATGGTCATTTGCCTAATATGCGAAATCTCCTGGCATCTATTTTATGCACAGAAAATACATAAATTCCCAGTAGGTTGGCTATGTGGGATCTGAATGGATCCACTGCTTCGTTTCTATATTTGAGAGGCTTGGAATTCTGCCCCAAAGCTTCATCCACTCTCATAGTTCGTTTTCACATTCATATGTAGTATTTCTCTTCTAACATGGAATCTAATCAGATTACAACTTAATGGCATGTTCCCACTGAGACTTTGTTCAGGCATTGTGTAAGTCAGAAAAATTACCAAGAAAGCCAATTAATTGGGTAAATTGAATTTAAATATTCCATTTACGAGAACATTTTAAAACAGGATTATGTTTCTGGAAGTACCGTGTGCTTTCATATTTATACACTATAAATATATAACATGGCATGGACTTAGCTAAGAATGGCCTTGTTTGAGGTATACTGTGAATTGAGATGCCTTGCTTGGCTATGTTGGGACTGTTTAAGGAAAGCTTATATAATGCGAAAGTTATCCGCGGTAAATGGCGGGAAAAAAAAAAAAAGCACACCAAAATATTTTCACCATATGCAAATGTTCCGTATCAGCGCACGGTTTCAATCAAATGATCACAATACCCGATGGTGGTTGAGAACGCTGTCTACACTCAGAAAGTCTGTCCTAGGATGTTCTCTCAATGCCTTGTGGTAATGAGCTGGAAGCTCACAAAGTGGGAGTTTGTATGAAAAGCTTTCTCCAAAATTATCACTTTCAGGGACTGTTTACTCATCTCAAGGTGGTACCAGGAACACTGGTGTGAACTTTGGAGATTCCCTATTTGAGGGAGTCTGATGTACTGACTGAAACTTTAGGACTGTTCACCAGAGAGACAGGAAAGTTCTCTCTCTCTCTCTCTCTCTCTCTCTCTCTCTCTCTCTCTCTCTCTCTCTCTCTCTCTCTTTCTCTCGTCCCTCCAACCACATTTACACCAACAGACGCGGATAACCTGAACTTGGTCCTAATCTCACTACTCTAATTTGTTGCTTTCATTGGCTTCCCGGCTGGGGTGAGTTCACTGTTTCTGCCCTATCTCTGAGCTACAATTCCAATTGTGTTGTGTGGTTTAAAAGAAAGAACAGTGTTCGTTTTATCAGAGCTGAGCTGACTCCCTGGAGGGATCCAGAAACCTTTGCAATTCTGTCTCTGTCTACGGAAGGGGCGACTGCCTAAAGATAATCATTTGGAGAAAGAAAAGCTAACTCTGTCTGGGGAGAGCGGACACCTGCTGATGTGCTTTGAGCTCCTTTCCTTGACCCTTGTGTTTTTGAGCCTGGGTCTCCCAGGCCTTGGATCCTCCTGCTTCAGTCTTTGGGTGATGGCAGGGCAGGCAAGTGCTCCCAAGCCTGTTCAAGGTGTTTCTTGGATTAGAAGACTCGCAGGCCTGGGCCTGGACTCTGGAGGTCTAGGCTAAGTAGAACACTTAACTCAAGGAACTTGTGAAAACGCAAGTGGGATGGCGCCTCAGCATTTCAAACCGCACACAGGCCATTCCTCGACAGAAACTCCAAAGTTAGTAAAGGCTCGGGCAGATGATTTTGCAGTGGATGTTTACCAGATCAAAACTTCAAGAAGTGAAAAAACTTGAACTGGTGACTTGTATATGTTCTAATTTCTAAGTTCTCCTTGAAAGCAAGAATTCTGTGTAAACTGACTATTAGAGAATCATTCTTCTGCCTTAAATTCTGCAGAACTAACCACCAAGTCTGCAGTCCTTACTAAAACGATGGGTCTGGGTGTTTACAAACACCATAATGTAATACAGTTCTCCAACATCTTTAATAGTCAAAACCACTATTTTCTATAAAGAGCTTGACAGCACATGGCCTTATATACATGAATGAATATATCAGGGCTTAAGGAATTCTGCAACTTTTTTTTTCATGAAGAAAAAGAAGTGAATTATATTTACAAAATATAATTTTGATTGGCTGTTTAACTCATTGCTTTGATAATCGTTCAAAACTTTAGCCTTATCTTTCTTTGCTAGCTGTACATTTTTAAAGTTTTCTGTTCATCCTTTTTAGTGTGATGCTTCCCCACACATAATCATTAGGCCTTGCTCTGAATCCCAGGCCGTCTGCCTCTCCTCCCACAGATGTGCATATCTGGTGGGGCAAAGCCTCTGCCCCTGGCCTGGCAGGAGGCCACAGTCCAGATAAGAAGAACTTTGTGGACCTCATCTCTCTTATGAAATGCTCAGTTTTCTTCTCAGCTCATTAAGCTGCCATTAGAGAATTCTTTTTGAGAAGAACATAAAAGATCACATCGAATCAATTCATTTGGTGTATGATTACAGCACATTCGAATGACGTGTGTAGTGTCTTAAATCACTTCAGAGACAAGGAAGCAGCCTCCTACTCTCTGGGGGAGCTCTGCTTCTCTCCCATCGGGCAACTCGAGTTTCTGCTCTCACAACATGCTGGGCAGGGTAGCTATGGAGTGCATTCAAAGAGAGCCATGAAACTGGGCATATGCTCGGTCAGCTACTGGGGAAGAGTAACGGTCTCTTTGATCAGTGGTTTCTTATGGGGAGAATTTCTGTGATTACTATGAGTGTAGAGAAGGGAACAGAATGCTTGTTGTGTTTTCTTTGATACACATTTGTGTCTGGAGTTGTCAGTCGCATTTGCTCCAACTAGTTGCTGTTTCTGTGTTAAAGCAGCATAGTAATACTCGTTAAATCTATGTCCTTGGGGGCTTAGAATTACTTCCCAGGCTCGGTGATGTAGGCCTAAGTCCTTGCCCTGGGAAGCAGAGGTTGCAGGATCGAGGACAGCCTGGGGCTACATAGCGAGTTATAGACAAGAAAGTTACAGACGAGCCTGGACTATATGAGGCCCTGTCACTCAAAGGATGGAAAGAGTCCTTTAGATTTATCCCAGGGTAATGGGTGAACCCATCCACAAACTGAATCTAACAGAATACTAATGAAAAGTGGCAAGGCATGGCAAACGTAGATGGCTTTTGTGACACCATCCCCAACCTCACTGTACGTCCAGTCAAAGTGACTGCACCTCTGGTTGATGTACCTTTAAATATTCCGAAAACACATTTAGGATGGATTTTGTCACATGCACAAGTACAGAGATGAGCACAAGAAAACCCTGGTGTGCATCAGTGTTTTTATGCAGACTTCTCCTGTCTACCCTTTCAACAGTGCGTAGGGGCGGGATAGAACCTTACACTCTATCCCCCTCGCACACGAACCTTAAATGGTTAAACTGGTTTTAGGAGTCTGTACTGCAACTATAGTGCCTATTATTTAGTTTACTCAGACACTGAAGTCGTGAAAAGCCACGGGCTGGGCCACCAAGGAGTACTCACCGACACACTGGTTCCACTGGTAGTGCTGGACATATCCCTGCGGGCAGCCGCACCGATAACCTCCCAGGATGTTCTGGCAGCCATGTTGGCACCTGTGGTTTCCGTCACATTCGTCAACATCTGCAAAAACAACCCAAGCACGGTCTTCACATTCACTTGGTAAATGCATTCCAAACGCAACCTTTAAGGGAACAAACAAGCAACGTACAGCCTACGCGACTGGGCTTTTCTTTAACATGGCTCTTAGTCAGTGATGGTGCAAAGAATGGCTGAGATAAGAAACCACCTGATTCTTATGCTGTCCACCAGACCACAGCGCACCAGCGCTCTGAGTAACTGTAATTTCAGCAAATCAACCATAGTCGCCACAAATGTGGTACGTTTTTAGTTGACTGGCTCCATATGGTACGATTTATTTGGCAAATTTTCTATATTTGCATTGAAGATTGTAGTTGATTCAAAAGTGATTCATATGTATCTTTCCCCATTGTGGTAAGATACAAATACTACGGAGTTATCTCTAAAGTACAATGGTTTTGCATGAGAAAATTTTTTTATTCCCAGTCAAGACTAATTAGATGCAAATCCTTTTCAAGGATTTGGATACTTTGTTATTTTTAGGCAAGATGTGGTACTACATATGGAATAATTTCTTTGTTAATATATGCATACAATTTTGGAATGACAACTAAGGCTTTGAAATCTACCCCAAAAGAGTGAAATAGAATTGGCATGCGTGATGCGTGTGTAACAAATTTACATGGATAATTAATAAATGGTATCTTATGTGGATGGTCACGAGCTGAACTCACACATGGCGAGCAGCTGTAGGCTCAGAATGCTTTCAATGACTATTGATTTCAAATACAAAAGCTAAAATTACAATTTTTAAATAAAAATGGCTGAAAAATGCACACAAAAGTCGTATAATTCGTAGAGCGTGTTTAGTATTTTGATTGTATCTAGCGTGGAAAATCACATATTTCTAGGAATGACTTTAAAAAAGGATGACTAACTGGAAAATGTAAATTCCAACACGATATAAACACGCGAAGGTGATGTGGCTGGCCTCATAACCCGAGACACGCAACACTAACGTATCTGCCTTCCTGTGCGTGACGTGAGTGAGCGTGTGCCAAGTGAACGCTGCAGAGCCCCACGTGACAGTTTTCTGACTCTTCTCCCAATCAGCTCCTCTTTAGGATTTCCCAAGAGAAAATTACCTATCCCGTGGGTGGCGCCATGGGTGCAGAGTTTAAATATTATTTTTGTCTGTGTGTTTGTATGTGGTGCGCATACATGTGCATGTTCTTTTGTGCATGGGCACATGTGTACATGTGGGGAGCATATGAGTGTGTGTGTGTGTGTACACGTGTGTCTGTGTATGTGTGTGTCTGTATACACATGTGTGTGTCTGTGCATGTACACATGCGTGTCTGTGTTTGTGTTCCTGTATTGCGCTCTTCCTTGTATGTTGAGGAAGGGTCTTTTGCTAAACCCAGACCATGCCGATTCCTCTAGTGTAGCTTGCTCTGCAGACTCCAATCCTGCCTCCAGGGCGAGGGGATTACAGAAGAGGTTCCATGCCTACTTGGCATTTACCTGGGTGCTGGGCATCTGAACTCAGGGTGAATGGCACGTGATTTCCGAGACCGTTTAAGGCCTCCCCATTCAGGATTCCTGTGCACAGGGACTCACCTTCGCAGTTCAGCCCAGAGGCATCCAGGGAGAAGCCTCTTTGGCATTCGCAGCTGAAGCTCCCAGGAGTGTTCTGACAGATCCCCTTTGCTCCACAGAGGGACGGCTGGGACCCACACTCATTGTTATCTAGCAAAGGACAAGGAGGGAAGAGTCGAGTTTCCTGGTTATGTGTAGGTCAATGAAACCTCACTACGTGAAATAAACTGAGGGGCACAAGCCCGTGCTTTCACTCTGTGGGGGAAGCATTTGAGACTAAGTCAGGTCAGAATTCATTAGCAAGAGGAGCACGAAACGAGTGGTCTTCAGTGACTCGTAACTAGAAATGTATTTTAGAGTCACCAGAGGCCCCATTTTAGATAATACAGACTAAGGGTCTCTTAAAACGTGCCTTCTATAATAAAACTGAGAAGTTCCAGTACAGCCTTTAATCCTGTTTTATCTGAGCATCATAGCTGTGTTTGGCTGGTGAAACTGAGGCGTGGCTTACAACATGTTTGCTATGCAAATGCATGGCAGGACCGCCTCCATGATCTAACACCTTAGCTGTACAGAGGATGGGATGCTGGGACTATGTGCAAACGCACGTCCAGGCCTTCTTCCTGCGGATGGTGTTCTAGTCAGGAAAACATCCACATCACCAACCTTCCCAAACCGAGCCGCAGTTATGCACCTACCCGACAACTGTGAAAGACCCTGAGTGTGGTTTGCCTTACCAATGCAAGCCGTGTGATGCTGGGTGAAACCGGGTGGACATTTACAGGTGAACCCCCCCAGGGTGTTGACACAGAGGAACTGGCAGTTGTGCTGTTTGGTTTGACATTCATCGAGGTCTGAAATGACAGAGAAGCCCAGGGGAAGTCATGCATTTTCCGTGGGGCGATTGGGTTTAAACTTCAGCTGCAGTCTGAGGCTCCCATATGCAGAGGGGGAAGGGTTTGAATGTGCACATTAGGCAGCCTAAGCACAGAAGGCTACCAACTGGGACGAGGTGGCTAAAGGGTTATAGGGCAAAGTTTTCTTTGAAAAGAAAACTGGATGGCCAAAGCACAGCAGGTCCGCCATTTTCAAAGGTTGTAATGGAAAAGCTGTCCTTCTTGTAGTTAATGTGGTTTGATGCATAGATAGTTATATGTTCTTATTAAAGGGGATATTAAATAGAAAACAGAGTAGCGATTGGAAATGGAGGGAGGTTCACCAGATCCAAACGGGAACACCATTACTTCTAAGAGGAGAATCGAAAACACAGCTTCTGCTGGGCACCGGTGGGGGATGCCTTTCCTACCACTTGGGTGGCAAGAGGCAGGAGGATATCTGTGAGTTCAAGGCCAGCCTGGTTTATGAGAGTGGGTTCCAGGTCAGACAAAGTTACACAAACACCCACTCTCCCCACTCCCCAATCAAAACCAGAGCAACTATAAACTAAGACTGAATATCTGGACTCTTTTAATAGGAACCTCGAAATCTGATTTCGCTTGAATAAAACTTAATTTGGGAAAATCCATTCAAAGTTCGTGCCCTGTACAGAGGAAGGTATGAGCTCCATGCATTTTATAGACACTGTGCTAAAAAGACAATTCCGCTGAACCATTTCTCTAAACAGGTTCAAGAAAATACCAGTGCTTGCTGCTTTTTTTGTAATTATTATTATTATTATTTTTAATATAGCTTAGAAAGAAAACCTTGCTTCACAGAGAATACAGTTAAATCGTCTGTTCGGTCCATTAGTGTCATGCTTAGGGGAATTCCTATAAAATCAAACACTGTGTGACACTGAAGCCATTTTAGTGATCGGACTTGGCAGGCTTACTGCTTTCAATACAGTGTGTGCACAGATTACGCACACGCCGACTCCTGACCTTTCTGCAGGAAATGCAGAGGCACGGAAAACCGAGGTGGGGTCTGAGGTCAGCAGCAACAAGAGCTCCAGCTCCTGACGGCTCTCACCAACTCTTGCATCAATGTTTTTTTTAATGAAAAACTTACCATACGAATGGACGGATTATGGTATATCATAGACGTGTAACTTGCTCAAATTTACCACCCCATTGTCTCTTATTTCTCTCTCTTTCTCCTCTGACCACCTCCCCAAAAGTGTTCTGCACTTTCATGCCAGACATTTTTTAAGGTTTATTTTAAAAGTTCTTTTTTATAAATATTTAGGATAGCATATGAAGTGGTGGGTTTCATTATGACATTTTTATACCCCTTTTAAAAAAAGGCTAGGCTCTGTACATGTCAAAAAACATGATGTTTGCATTCCTGAGGCTGGTTTATTTTACTTAATGTGATGACATCCAGTTCCAACCACTTTCCTTTGAAGTAAATTTGAGGTTCCTGGCTGAAGAAAAAAACCATATTCCTTTGTGTGTGTGTGTGTGTGTGTGTGTGTGTGTGCGTGTGTGTGTGTGTGTGTGTGTCTGCACACACGCACATACACAATTGTACATGTTTGAGAGAGCACGTGTAAGTGTGCTTGTGTGTGCACATGTGTGCACACGTGCAGACTTTATTTCTTTTAATTTCTAAGGAGCAAAATACTTTAATTTAGATTTTCAAGGCCCCTTCCTTCTATAACAGGAGCCCTGGCACAGTTTTCTGTGAAGCAGTTTTTTAACATAGGGGAAGCATATGCTACAAGGCTGATATGCAAACGTTCCTGAAGAGAGAAATGAAGGTGGTGGCTCCTGGAAATCCCCTCACCTTTGCACGTCTTGCCGTCTTCCTGCAGGACATAACCCCGTGGGCAGGAGCACTGGTAACTGCCCTCGGTGTTCTTGCAGATGAAGTTGCATGGTTTTGGAGACTGGGAACATTCATCCAGGTCTACGGAGAGGAAAGACCAACATGAGAGTCCCAGTTACGAGGAATGACCAGCCTCTCCATTCTCCCCACATTCTCACTCCGTCCTTCTTGCTTTCCCTCTGCAACATCTAGTGAATCCAGCCAGCAAGAAATGGCCCTTACAACGGTTTCTCTAAAGTAGCAAACTGGCTTACTTTGAGGGTCAATGCACAGATCTTGGCTAGACCTTGTAATGTCTAGACAACTGTCTGGGCGCAACAAAAATCCAAACCCTAGAAACTCTTCAACTTAATTAGGCTGGACTAGACTTTAGGAGCACTCCCACCTCTTCTTGTCTGTCTGGCGTGGGTTTACACCGGGCAGCTTCTCACAGATGCCCTCTGCACACTCTCTTCTCCTGTCTGGGTCTCACCACTTTTCCCTCTGTTCCTTTTGTTTGGTCCCAGGGTGGGGTTATATAAGCTCAGTGAACTCTGCTTTGTGACCTTTCTACACTCCGCTGTTCACTTACAGCAGCGGTTTTCAACCTTACGATGGTCGAGACCATTGGGAAGCACATTTCAGATGGTCTTAGGAACTGAGACACTGCTCCTCTACAAAATGACAGTTACGAGGTAGCAATGAAAATAATTTTATGGATGGGGATGGCGGTGTCAGCACAACATGAGCAATTGTATTAAAGGGTCACAGCATTACGAAGGTTGAGAACCACTCATCGACAGGATCTTGTTGCTGTCCTCACTGGGCTAGGCCAACTCTGCTGCTAGGCCTGTGACTGAGAGCAGACAATCTCCATTTCCTCCTCAGAGCTCGCTGGATGGATGGATGCCTACTGCCTGCAGAAACTCCTGATTTGGAGCCCACTCCTGGCTACTCTTGAATGCTGTTTCTACTGCGTGACATGCTTAGTCTGTTAGGCGGTCTGTTTTGCTTGGTACTTTTTGTAAAATTGACAATTTAAGAAGATATCACATAAGCGAGAGAGTAGGGAGAAATCAAGAGCTGTTTGAAAGTTTACAAGAAGGTTCTCCCACAGCCTTCTGTTTGTCAGAAAATGGCATGGGTCAAACCATTACTAATTAAAGAAGAAAAACGTCATGCAAACAGCTGAAGGATGCTGCAGTGAGACATCTTTGCAAGGAGAGATTTTAGATGATGATTTCTTGCTTCATGAGGAATGTGAAAAAAGAATTCTACTTCACACACAAACACACTAGATTCACAAGAAAAGCCTGTTTTTCCTTTATCAAATAGACATGCATTTGTAAAATTTAAATTAAAACAGAAAATGTCAAAAGTGAATTTTCAATTTTTATATTTCCCCATATCTTACAGAATTGGAGATGACCTGAACCCTGTGTCCCACACAGTTAAACAAACAAGCATACAAACAAAGAAAACAAGAACTCTGCAGTTACGAAGAGCATTACTGAGATGTCTGGCCAGCGTGGTAAAAGCTACATAGGCCGGAGCTCCCCTGAGTGTGCTTAGTCTGTAGGAAGCAGGAGTTGCCAAACCCTGGGTGCACAACCACGTCTTACCTACACAAGCTGTCCCGCTGATGTCTGTGGTGTAGCCAACCTTGCAGAAGCACCGGAAGGAGCCCATGGTGTTGACACACTGGCCATTAGTACAGAGGCTTGGCATCACCTTACATTCGTCAATATCTGCAGAGCAAGAAGATAAAGAAAAAAGGGTAGAAGCCAATGTGTGCGCAGTGGAGACAGCTGGAACTGGGGAGGAGTTCAGGGACTGGCGTGGGGTGGAATGCCACCCCAGAGAAGTTCTAGAGTCCCTTTTCAAGTCTCAGAGAATGGCAACCTGGGAGGGAAACAGAGGCACCTGAGGAGGCAGAGAGAGAGAAACAGGGGAAGGATATGCCGGATGGCGCATTCTGGACTGTTCATTTTGCATTCTAAGTGGGAGTTACGATTTCTGGTACATTTTAGGAAGATGCCGTTTGAAATATGTGACCGTCTACTATTCATAGATTTGGGCCTCCAATTCCCTTACGACTCTGGAGGAGGGCGTCAGTTAGCAGCCAGGGACGGGGCGGGGAATCTGTACAGCGATGGGGGAAACCAGTTTGTCTTTTATAACATCCACAAACCACTTGGTAGAACACACACACACACACACACACACACACACACACACACACCCCTGTATACAGCATTAGGCAAGACTATTTTGATTTGCATATAGAATACCAGACTTTCTGACAGAATTCTGATGAAATTACCTTTGTACATCCCTTTTACATTAACTTGGATGTGTAAAATTCCCTGCTCTGAGACAAGGCCTTAGGCCCCTCAGCACATTACCTCTTCCGTCAGTGGCATATCCTGGGCCATGGGGGCAGATCTTTTTGTACTGGGCAGTTCCAGGAAGTGGGCAGAGCTCACACTGGTGGCCCCAGCCTCGCCCGCCATCACAGCAGCATTCTGACTTTGTGACGAGGTTGCGGCTACTGGAGGCCATCTGACACATTGTCTGCAGCACCTCTGCGAAGCACAGGCCCTGTCGGTTGTCTGGAGCAGAACACAAGACCAGAGTCAAGGCTGGGGATCTGTTTGGTTCTTAGTGGACCATCATGCTCTCTTCGCCCCCCAAAACCTTCAAAACTCAAAGGATTCTTCTTGAGTGAACAGCTGTGGCCTAGCAATTGTTTGTTGACAACACCCTCCCCCATGGTGTTTATACTATGAATTGAGTATTAAACCTGACAAAAAGCTATTCTGGGGAGTATTGAACAAATTATTATCCTTTTCGATTCAATGAAAGTAACAGGCAAATGGTTAGGGGCTGTATTCCCAGAGAACCCAAAAGGAAGACACATCGGATGAAATTCTTTTCCTGTTAGACAAAGTGATGATAGGAAGGAAATGAAGAATAAATTCAAGGCTGTGTTATGGACTTTATTCTATTAATCTCTTACTGTCTACAGTGAGAGGACCTTTATCTGGTTCCTTTAAAGTTGACCACACCCTATCTTCACAGCTGCCGTCATTAACTGCACTGGCTACAGCGTGTACGTTCCAGCATTGGTTCCGTGTGCCGTAGTGCCCATGAGGTTATATTTCCAATTAGAAATTATTATGTCAAGCATTTTTTTTTCTGGACCGTAATGTAAGGATTAACCCCCGCCGTGCTTTGGAAACGTGTGGCGTTTGCTTTGCATTAGGACTGGCAGTGCTTACCTCCCACCGAAAATATTTTCTTTTTGGAATTAAATCATCTCCTGATGTCAGTCTTACTAAAGTCACATTTTCCACAGAGCTTTAACTAATCTCCACTTTGGAAAGACTATTTCAGGTTGTTACTTCGGTTACACGGGCGTGTGAGGCATAGGCATAGAGACACATCATTTTAATAGATGTATATCTGTGGGCGGAGGCGTGTGGAGTACAAGGCAAGGACAAATGTGTGGAGCTGTGCTGCGATGACGTCATAGATGTGCAATGCTCACCCAGGGACGTAGTCATATATTCACTCACCAAGGCATTCGGTGCCCGAGGAGCTAGACTGGAATCCTTCGTTGCACTCACATCTGTAGCTTCCAATGATGTTAACGCAGCGTCCATTTTCACAGATGCCGGGCTTGGTCCTGCATTCGTTTTCGTCTTCATAGGGGAAAAAAAAAATACGGTAGTGAGCAGCTTGTAAAATCATGGCTTCCTAACTGTCTTTAGGTGTTCGCCTCCAAGGAGGCGGGATAAAAGCGGACATGACCGCTGCTCCCAGTGCACCTCATCCAGCCAGATGGTTCCTTTCTGAAAGTTCCTTCCTGACTCTGCCCCTGTAGAAGAGACCTTGAGACTCCACCAGAGAGGAAGCATTCTGTGGAAGAGAGGGCTGAAAGGGAGAGGAAACGGCTGAGGGACAAGAGATGGTCCTCGGAGGTGGATGGTGGGGACCAGGGAGGAAGGCTTCGAGTGGGATCTCCGGGCAGCTGGGGCCTCTGAGGGCAGTTAACCGGAAGGAGAACTTAGGGAGCTGCGCTCTTTTGCTTGGTGACAAATTAGCAACAAGTAAAAAACAAACAACCAGACTCGTTTATTAAAATTTCCAATATCCTTACTGGGTTTGTATGACATTCTGTGTTGGATTTGATGACTTTCAACATGAGGGAGGTCACGAGCTTTCTTATATTGCTCCTTTGTGTTGTCTTTGCCTCAACTCTTTCCCCATCCCTTTATTTTCACATTATCCTCAGACCCTTTCGTTTTGGTGAGTTTCTTACAAATACATTTGGCCGAACTTCCAAAGAACGTTTAAAGTACGTTTATCTTCGATCCAGCAACTTAAACTAGTCCAGCCTTACCTGCTGTTTCATATGTTTCAAGTTATTTCACATTTTTGGTGATGTTCCCCCTTCTCTTAACATCTACCAAATCAATCTAATTTTCTGTTCTTTCCTTGTGTCTCCAACTCAGGTTTGGGTATTACCATGTTCTTCCACTCTTCTGGTAGCGTCCTTTAAATGATTTCAAGATGTTCTTTTAATGAATTCTCAACCAGCATCAAGTACACATTATAATTTTTTGATATACACATCTAATCACAGACTTTATGCATGCTAGGTAAGTACTTAGCACTGAGATATTGTCCTTGGGTTCTTTATATTTTGAGGCAAAGTCTTACTAAGTTACCCAGACTAGCTTAAACTGACCATGTCATCTAGGATGGAGATGGAGTGACCTTCCTCTTGCCTCAGCTTCCTCTGGTCCTGCTCCAGTAGTAGTATCTGTCTGAACGTCTTTAGCTAATTACTTGTGTGCTGGTGTGACAGAGGTGTGGCTGCACATATATAATCATTGTCTCTTGGATTCAAATTCAATTATATAGTTTGTTAATTAGTTCAGAGAGGTCATGTGAATATAAAGTAAATTCCTAAATAGACTTCTGATAATACTTTATTTTGATTGTTCTTCCATTCTACTGAGTTTGAAATTTTAGTTCTAAATTTCCCTTAGAAATATTGAAAATCGTCCGCTATTTTCTTTTACCCTGCAATTTTGTTCATTTGAAGGGAATCTAGAACCCCTTCCCATCTGGAAGTGTTGAGCGTTTTATTTTGTTTTTAGTCTATGAAATCCCCAAAGACGTGATTTCATGTAGACTTTCAGTTTTGGGGGGGGGGTAAACCTTACTATAAAAATTTAAAAGTACTCACAAAAATAATGAGCTCGATTATGAATTTTGAGTTTTCTAGTTTGTTGTTTCTAGAATCTGAGGGCTTAGGTCGGCTACCCCTAGATCTGATCCTCTCTCAAATGCTGTTCTCTCTGTTTGTCTGTCTGTCTACATGCATCCATCCATCCATCCATCCATCCATCCATCCATCCATCCATCCATCCATCCATCCATCCATCCAGAAACATATGACATATCTCCTAGAGCTTGCTCTGTAGACAAGGCTGGTCTCGAACTTAGAGATCCACTGGTCTCTGCCTCCCAAGTGCTTAGATTAAAGGTGTGCACGGCCGCTGCCCTGCTTCAATATTTATATTGATTTGTAATTTAACAGCAGGGGATGACAAAGCTTTTGCTGGTTGTACTGCCTAACATAAGCTCTGATTCTTTGAATGACAACTTGATGTGCTTCAACTTTTACCGTTACTTTGTTTTACTACCACTGACAATGAGGGCTTTTTGTTTTTGTTTTTAAACCAAGAAGCTGGTTTCCCCACCACTGCTAAAATCCATAGCTTTCATAGGGTGTGCCTCAGCGTGGTGCTACACTACTCAGGGCATCTTGATCCTCATCATCCACTGCCTCTCCTTGGACAGTTTCTGCACACGAGAACCACCAACGATTATTACCCTCTCCATGCCCACTGCTCTCCTGTGCCCACCCATCTTCCTACTCTGTGTCTAAGGCACAGCAGTGTAGGACGATGTCATTATGCAGCAAGGCGGGTCCAGGATAAGGTGTAGCCTATCACTGGATGAGAAGGAAGGGTAGGCAGGGAAAAGTCAAGGAAGGGGAGGATTAGAGGAAAATGATTCCAATCCAGGTGGTCTGGGTCAATTTTATCTTGTTTAGGTGGGCGGTTTCTATATTAATGGGCAGTGAATTTATTCTGTGTATGTATTATGGATTGAGTATTTAACATGTAAATCTGATTTCTGGGTTACAATTTGTTGAGTCTTGATTTTACTGGGTGGGTGGCTGGAACCAGTTCCTTGTTGTACAGGGCTGGCCAGGGCGACTAGCCCGGGAGCGGAGAGACTGCTGGGGCTGAAGATAGCCAGGCTATCGTGGTGTGGTGAAGCCAGCTGCCACTGCTAAGTTAAGATTTGTTCTTTATGGCCTTATGGTACAAGAACTAATGCCAGGAAGGGACTGCCCAAGTCCACGAGTACCAGGGGCCCAGAGTGGGGCAGTGACACACGGGAACCGGTTGTGCCCTTTCTTAATCATACTACAACACAACAGCACTACGAAGGAAAGAATGGCGCCCAGGACAGTTCTCATTTCATTCATTGAGTCTGGGCACCATGGACCTTGGACTTCTGTGGGCAATCCCACTACATGGAGCTGCCATTCTGAGAAGTGTATGCCACTGTCCTGCTTGGAACTGCCCGGTCATGACTCCCACTTTCACCTTTTCCCCTCCACACCAGCTGAGGCCTCTTTGGTGTCTTCCAAGACCAGCTCTTCATTTAGCCTTCCAAGTCTCATAGTTCCCCCTTCTTAAGAAATCACACCCTGCTGTATGTTGTGTATGTTCCCCAGTAACTTCTACCTTCAAGATCAAGCCAGAACAGAACATTCTCAGATGCATATGGTGACCACAGTTACTGTCATCTTCTTATTCATTAGGGACAGAAATTAATTCTCTACCCCACTTCTCCACCTCTGGTTCTCTGCTTTACTCAGCTGCTGTCTTTCTACTGACACTTTCTGAAAAGCCACTGAATCCAACTGTTACCTTGCCTTTCTGCATCTGGTGCTTTCATTCAGTCCCTCCTTTTAAAATGGACTTCCCTGCTGCCTACTCAATGACCAGTTCTCCACATTCTCAAGACAGTCAGTGAAAAGAGACAGCATCTCTTTTCTTACAGGCCACTGTGCTTTCATTTCCCGTGGGTTTTCAACACCATGAAATAGTGGAGTGTGCAACACTCAAACGCTACCTCCCTCTTCTCTATGATCTTTTCCGGTGTCCACATCAATTCCATGATCATTTAAACAATATGTAGTTTTAAGTGACTTAGACCCCTGCCTGATAGATATGTTTGTATGTATAATTATACCAGTGGAATGTGAAAAATATCCAATCACCCTACAGTCACACACCTCAACACCCCCACACTCACACATATCCAGCATACTCCAAGTCACACACATCAACACGCTCTAGTCATACACATCAACACACCCCACAGTCACACTCATCAACACACCCTACAGTCACACTCATCAACACACCCCACAATCACATGCATCAACACACCCTACAGTCACACACATCAACACACCCCACAATCACATGCATCAACACACTTTACAGTCACACACATCAAAACACCACACAGTCACACACATCAAAACACCACACAGTCACACACATCAACACACCCTACAGTCACACACATCAACACACTTTACAGTCATACACATCAACACACCACACAGTCACACACATCAACACCCTACAGTCACACACATCAACACACTCTAGTCACACACATCAACACACCCTACAGTCACACACATCAACACACTTTACAGTCACACACATCAACACACCACACAGTCACACACATCAACATACCCTACAGTCACACTCATCAACACACCCTACAGTCACACACATCCAACATACCGCACAGTCATTTGTGCTAACCCTATTTGCTTTTTCTAAAGTCTTCCATAGAAATTTACAGTAACGCTATCCAGTCAACTTACTCAGTTAACAATCCTCATCTTCAATACTTCTTTTCCTTCCTCTATCCTGTCAATTGGCCATCAGCAACCTCCGAAGTTGATTCGTCTATCGTTTTTTGCTAGATCTTTCCACATGTAACCACGGCCCCAGTCTGGGTGACTTTAAATATCCACCTAAATGACATCACTTCCCCTGCTTCTTCCTCCTTAAAATGGACAGCATACAGGGCAGCCAGAGATCTCGAACAATGCCGATTAGCATTTAATTGATATTTTACTATCTGCTCGGCGCTGTCCTAAATTAGCCATGACAACGATCCTATGAGGTAAGTGTCCTTATGATTATAATTTCTTTTAGTGAAAGCAATCCGAGACACAGTTAATCCAGTTTACACAAGATTACGGGCTGGTCAAAGTCGACTAGGTTTATTTTATTTTATTTATTTTGATTTTTATTTTTTCCACATTCATGGCATCCCAGGCCTTACAAAGCCCTTTGCCTTCAGGCTCGGGCCGTGAAGCCAGACTCTCCCGTGACTACAGTGTTCCTGCCTCCCTTTATGGCCCTCCTTTGTCCCTACTCTGGCACATGCTCCAGCAGTGCTCCCTTCAATGCTGCCACGGGAACTACATTAACAACAACGTTACTTTTCCAGTCTGTCTCGCAGTCCCCAGGTCACTCCATTAGATCCCAAAGTGCTCTCCGAAGCACCTCCTACACAATGACAAAACCCTGTTTTCCTTAAACGGCTTAATTCCAACTCTATGACATCACCGTGTTCGTCTGTTTCTTTATTTGTTCAGGCCTCCTTTTGCCAAGCCAGGGAGGAAGGGAGCGATTTGACCTCAAATGAAACCAGTTTATTCTGTACTGCCAGCACCACAAACATGGTGAATGTTTCCTAAATATAATTAAACTAATGGATGACTCTCGTGTAAGGGTTTGCATGAGGCAGTGTGCTCTTTTTGATGGGGATTTAAATCTTTTCCCTACGAACTTCTCTAAACTCCAATATACTCCATTATCTTTTATTTGCTTAGTTTTTTTTCTAAAGGGTTACATTTGTAAGCATATGTGAATACCTGTCCTCCGCTTGTACCATTTTATTGATCCATTCTATAGCCACATTTCTAATAGTCTTTTCTGCCATTTCTATTTTGCAAATGCGTGCACACAAATACATGCAGATGGGTGAGTGCACGCGCACACATATGTGTGTATGTGCATGTGTGGTGCAGGTGGATGCAGGCTGGGGGTTATCATGGGTATCTGTCTTCCTCTTTTGTGCTCCAGTTCGTTTTTTTTGAGAGACAGGGTCTCTCCCTAAACCTGGTTTTCATCATTTGACCAGTCTAGCTAGTAGCAGGTCCAGGAATTCTGTTTTCACAGTTTCTCCACTGCTAGGACGCCAGTGCTCACTGCTGAACCCACATTTTGTTTGGGCGTTGTGGGTCGGACTCATGTCTGCACCTTTGCTGACCCGAGCCATCTCTCCAGCCCCTCATTTCTACTCCATTACTTCTAAAGAGGATTTAGACTCTCATGTGGGGCCGCTTCTTTTCTCAGCTTCTCTCATTACTTTGTCCTTTCTCCCGAGTTTCAGTAGCTTTTAAACCATTCAGGGGTCTTTAATGATCTTCCTCACAGCTTGATAAAGTGATTTTTCCAAATCGTACTGCGTTCTTTTCTTATTTTCCTTCCTGTCTCTCCCTCTATTTGGCCACTACTACTCCCACATTTGTGTAAACTGTTCAGTCTTGTTGAAAAAGTAGCCCAGCAGGTCAACAGTGTAAAGCCAGATCTATGGTTTCAACACACACACACACACACACACACACACACACACACACACACACACACACTTCTTATGAACATCTTTAACAAATCCGCCGTGCTTTCTGTCCCTGGGGCATTATACTAAGTCGGATGATCACTGCAGTCTGAGTCAGAAAGCACATTTAGTCAGACTCTCTAGTGGCAGCTTCGTCCCTCTCCTTTTGGCCTCTTCTCTAGAAATGTCCATGTCTAGACCTGTTTGTCTATAATTGAACAGCCCGGTGCCAACCCATCTCTCACGCCTACCCTTTTGGAGACTGCAGGGTAGAATGGGGTCTGCACAAAAATACTGCCATGTCTCTTGTCCACCTTGCCCCTGATCGTCTAACCAAACCCTTGAAAATGGAAATAGCTGGCTAGAGTGTGAAGGACAGCATGCCACCAAACCCCTGCGCTGTGGCTGAGACTTTACACACTTTTTAAAGACGCCCACCACAGGCCTTTAAATCCAAATAGTCCGGGACTCTTCCCCTCCCGTGACATTTCTAAAATCTTCAAGTTTGAGAAGGACATACCTTTATTCCCTCATACTTAAAAATAAACACCGCCTTCTTCTAAATTACAACCTCAGATGCTTATAAATGCATTTTTGACCAAATATAACTGCCTGGATATATTTTTCAAATTACTAGATTTGGGTATTTGTGATTTGTTCAAGAACCGATTGTTTGATTACAATATCGTGCAGGATCAAGTTTCCATCTCTGCATAGTTTTTCTGTTCCCGTGGTGGGGGATTTTCTGCGTCCTACAGAATGTCCTCGGCTTGTCACGGTTTACACTTTTATGAAAATTGACTCTCAGAAATTTTCTTGGACTCCGCTGTCATGCGTGTACATTGTTTCTTTTATGAAATGACTTTGTTTTCCATCCTAAATTTTACACTTTATTTTTTATAGCATTTTGCTATTTGTGTGGGATTTCTGACTCTGAAATCACAGTGGCCTTTCATTTTATAATGAAAAGCTTGAGGACCTGACAGACTTTAAAACCTGTTCACTCTATTGTCAAGACACACGATAAAAGATGCAAGCCCCAAGGCCTACCATAGTGGCTCAAGCTTGTGGCCTCGGCTCCTGGGATTACGAGTTCAAATCCGCTGTCTTAGGTGCAGTAATCAGGGTGGTAATTTTCTCCTTTCCACACACGTTACAATTTTGCCTTGTGCTAGATTTGAGGAACATATGCTTTGACTTCACAGCCTAGGTGAATCCTAGGTATTACGTGGATAGTGGTCTTGAGTTACCACTATTTAACTAAACTCCTAACGTGGGACTTAAGGGAAAAAAGACAAGAACAACAACAAAGTGACCTTCGTCAAATAAGTTTGTTAAGTCACAAGACACTCCACGCTGTATTGTGACTATGGAACGTACCCTAAAGGCTGAATGCTAAAGGTTGGCCACCAGACAGTGCTACTGAGAGGTGGTGAAACCTGGAGGAGATGGGCGGAGTAAGAGGGTGCCAGGGTCACTGCAGTCATGTCCCCCAAGGGGACGAGGAGGTCCCAGCTGGCTTTTTTGTTGTTGGGATGGGGCTTTTCCTTTCAGTGAGATGCCTGGGCATTACTTCAAAGCATGGACCACTGGTCACAGACTACACATTCTATAGCTATGAACCAAAACAACCTTTTCTCTTTAGACGCTGTCAAAGGCAGTTTGGTGCGATGACAGGAAGAGGGCAGATATATCGGAATTTTGGTCAGAATTTAATGGGGTGCCGCATTTTTAAGGTCTATGCTATGCATGCTCGTTAGGAATTCACTCCTGTCAAAGGTGAAATCTTGCAGATAGGGATAGAAAACCATTCTAGATTAGTAACCTCTAGTTAAAGTATCTTTCTTGGTGGTTAACTCCTGGGGTGACCCGTGGTTTCTCTTTTTAAAGCGTTTCCTATGTCTTCGACATGCTTGCATGTGTACTACGGGAAACATGATATTACTTGCAGTTTCCCACAAAATGACATGTTACTCTACATGGCTTTGCTCCACGATTATGGTTATTTCTCTACCCGTATGCACATACAGTTATCACGATCCTTTAACAGCTACGTATGCTTTCTAGCATAGATATACCACTATGCATCTGTCTGTGGGTCTGGAGCAGCTATTTTGATTTCATTCCTTAATTATTTTTGTTAGGACAAACAGCATAACTAGCTCTATGTCCTGTATCTCTTTTCCGCTTTTTAAGATGAACTTTACCGAGGTATAATTTGCATGCCGTAAAATTTGTAAGCGTGCAATTCAATGGTTTTTGGTCAATTACAGGCTCACACAACTGTCACCACAGTGCACTCTTAGAAGTTCCCCGTCTCCTAGGGGCATCCCCAGTGTCCATTCAGTCTCTCCCTGCTCTGACTTTGAGTAGCAGGCAACTCTATGGAGATCACGTTTTGAGAAATCTTGTTATTTTGGTATTCTTTTTATTGAAGAAACAGGAAACTATTAATTTCTTTTAAAAAAGACCTCAGTTTTCCTGGGTAATGGAGGTTGGCAGGGGGCAGCAGGTTCTGCGTTAAACAGTTCTTAGGGAGGAGAAAACCTGTGTGGTGGGCTGCGGTGGCTCGGGGGACAGCCCTTGAGAAAAGGACACTGATAACAACAACTGTGGTAGCTGTGACATGCTTGCCAGACTGGCCCGGGCCATGAGTGACAGCTCTGCCTTATCCCTGTGAAAACGAACGCCTGGAAACTCAAACGTGTTAGGTGAAGGGAAGAGGTGATGATGGTGGTGGACTGCTCCATATCCATTTCCCTCACTCACGGGAGGACACGAAGGTGAGACGTTTAACCTTAAACTTCCGTTTGGCTACATGAGTGGAGGGACATCATGGACAGTTACTCACAGAGGCTCACACCTAACAACCCCCCCACGGTTTCCAGCAGTGTGAACCACACCCTGCGTGACCCAGAGCCTCGTGTGCTACCCTGGACCCCAACATCACGAGAGCCAGCCTCAGTAAAGCCTGGGAAGGAGCTGGCCCAGGTTTGGCTCCTCGGGGATCAGTGTTAGATCCGTCTGGGAGCGAGAGCCCAGAGACCTTCCCTTGGGACTTACCTACGCAGCCTTCTCCGTCTGGCCTGCGGGCCATGCCAGGGGGGCAGATGCACATGAAGGTGCCGATCAGGTTCTTACACATCATGCCTCTGGACTCACAGTCGTGAAGCCCCTCGGCGCATTCATCCAGATCTAGAAAACAGTCATTAAAATGCATCAAAAGGGAAGAAACACACCCGTTAAGAGCAGAACGTTCTATTTAGCGGGATAGGCATTAGCAACTTTTCAGTAACACTTTTGCTCTTCTGACTCTTGTCACGTTGTCATCTGGTGTGGCAGAGGATGAAGACACCCGGTCTTCTGAATGGCTGGCTCTAGTCCAGGTGTGCAACACTTTCCGGACTGGTCCTTACAATGAGTTTAGGGAAGGGTAACGTTTGCTTTACTAAGGGCCTGGGCACGTGACAGCAATGGGATGCTCGAGCCATCTCATCCACATACTTTTAAGTGTCCTGTTATGTAGGAGAGGAAACCTATAGCAAAGCTGCCACGTGATTTTTTTTTTTTCCTGTAATGCTCTGGGAGAAAGGTGTCCAGGAGAGGTCAATGCCCAAAGTAGGCTACACCCCAGTGAGGCAAGTCAAGTTGCCCTTCTCCCTTTGACTGTGGCCTTACCTTTACACATCTTTTGGTCTTCCCTGAGGGCGTAGCCAACTGGGCACGTGCATTCATAGGATCCAAAAGTGTTCATGCAGCGGAAAGCGCAGAGCAGCGGGTTCTGGGCACACTCATTGATGTCTGGCCAAAGAAATGGGCACGCGTTCAGCGTGAGACTCATTATGTAGCTTCCTCTTAACAATTTCTTTAAAGAAACACTAATGTGTTTTCTCACAGATCACTTAGGAAGCAGCAAGGTAACAGGACATTTGCTTCTGGCACATAAAATACAGTACCCGGCAAAGCTGTCTTCCAGGAAGTGAACGGCTACGTGCTGAAGAATTACAAAAGCTACCTGGAGTATTGGTGATGAGTAAAAGTCAGAGCTAGGAAACTGCAAGGACTAACATTCATGATTGGTTGATCTCCCTCCCTCTTTCCTTCTCCCAATCTACCCTACGGATGACCAGTACCCTGCGGGTGACAGCCTGAGAGCTAAATCTAGACTTCCTAATAATCTGTCCAGGGGACACAATCTTGAGGTCATCATGGTGCTCCAGAGTGAATGAAGTTCTGGAAAAGAGCACCAGGAAAGAGAAATGGTGTACTTCTTCCTTTCCATGTACACAGCCTAGGCTGTTGACTGAACTGTGTATGTGTGGGAAAAAACCCAAAGAAGCTGGCCTTAGGTTCTAAGAGTAGAACTGAAACCTGAACTTTCAAAGGCCTGAGCGGGCTGCAATTATGTCTACACAAGTTAACTTTGCTAAGGAAAAAAAAAAGCACGAACATAATCTGAGTCCAGGATGTATCCTTCCCAATATCCATAGTATAAATTAAAAATTAACCAAGGTATTGGGAAGCCACGAAAATATAGAAAACATAACTGAATCTTAAAGAACAAGGAAATAATGAAGGCCAGCCCTGAGGCACGCAGGGGCTGCTGTCATGAGCTCTGGGACTGCTTGGTGAGGTAAAGGAAACGGTACTCGTGATGAGTATGGACAGCAGAATAACGCAGTGACTAAAGGCGGAGATAATTTTCAAAAGCTAACTCGATATTCTCAAAGGAAGAGAACAGATAATCCTCAAGGCAGGAGGACTTGCCTTCACAGTTCATCATGGGCCCCGGCTCAAAGCCCTCATTGCAATTGCATTCGAAACTCCCGATCACGTTGGTGCAGGTCCCGTTCCCACAGGGATTACCGATAGAACACTCATCAGTGTCTGCAAAGCAAGAGGAAGGGGTGCAGAGGCCCAGGCACATTGCAAAGATCCGAAAAGGGCATGGTGACACATCCCTCCCACCCAGCACCTTCCCTTTGGCCCTGGTCAGCATTTATGCAGTGCATCAAGTGGCCTGAAGGACCACTTTGCAAGGCTCTCAGTCCCAGATGGTAATGCTTTCTGCAATCAATGGTCACGAGTCCAGAGCAGATGTGGACATCTGCTTCAAGAAGTACGCAAAGACATAAAGCAAAATGGCCAATTCTCCTAGTTATTTTCCCACTCGGGCTTTGAAAATTAATTAATTAATGTTGCCTGTTTGCTTATTTTAAATGTTAGGGACCAAACTAAGGCCTTGGGCATGCAAAGCAAATGTAACCTATCATTGAACCACATCCCGAGGCCTTAGAGATTGTGTATGTGGTTAAAGACAGATGCTAGGAAACTCCTCTTCACAATGAGTCACGTTGCCTGGGGAGATGTAGGAGAGTTGAAGATACTGTTATCAGCTCATCTTGGCTTTCTAAATCTTACCACCACCACCAAGGCTAGCTGAGGGGCCTTTGGGCAGATAGGGGAATACAGCAGGCCACCTGAACTACAAAAGTCAGAGGCAACACTCACCCACACACCGGACTCCACTGTAATCCAGATTGTAGCCCATCGGACACTCACATCGGAAGGATCCGTCAGTGTTAATGCACTGACCGTTTGAGCAAATGCCTGGGCTCTCAAGGCACTCATTGACATCTAAAATATAACACTTCCCATGAGCTCACTCATATAAAAAGATAGGTGCATATATCCCCATCCGTTAAGCACAATAATACTACATCTACTAATCTAACATGAACGGAACATGCATACTTCATCAGAAAAACATGTATTTCACATATCAGTATTGTCATATGAAACATACACACAATAATATAGTTCATAACCTATTATAATCATTCTTTAGATACACTACAGGGCATTCTGAAACTAGCATGATTTATAAAATAAACGAAAATTTATCTATTTTTTAAATAAAATGCGACAATAAAAATAAACTGTGTCAAAGCCTACCTTCACGTGTGTCATGAAGACTAGGGACTGTCCCATGGCCATATGGACACAAATCCTGGAAGGCAACTACAGAGAAACAGAATCCCCATCACTCAAGAGCTTCATGTTAAGAACCAGTTAACACTGTACAAATCGATCTTCAACAGGAGTGTGTTTCTCTCTCTCTCTCTCTCTCTCTCTCTCTCTCTCTCTCTCTCTCTCTCTCTCTCTCTCTCTTCCAGTCTGTTTTGCAGCAGAGTCTGAAACTCGCTCTGTAGACCTGGCTGGCCTTACAGCCACGAGGTCAGCGTGCTTTCTGCCTCCTGAGCGCTTGGATAAAGGTTCACTCCACTGTACCCAGACATTTTGTTTTGTTTCAATACCCAGCATGGAGCAGACTCAGAGAAGGCTATCTGAGCTTCTACTAGGGCAACCTGGGGACCCTGGCTCTTTCTAACGCTAGGAAGTCCAAAAACTCCCCTGTCCTTTATACCCAGAAACCACTCCTAACCTAGTGACCTTTCCCAGTGTGATCTGACTGGGAGTTACTGGGAGTTCACTGGTGCTGATGGATCCTTTGGAGACTTTTGGGCCATTGGGTTGATTTTAGTTCTCAGAATTTTATGTAACATTACGAGAACCACAGCCCATGAAATTCCACCGACATGGGTTTTTCTTATCTACATATTTCTTGTTGATGGCAAAGATTAAACTCTAGCCTCACTGGTGTTAGGCCCATGCTCTATTGGCAAGCTATTCTTCAGGACTTTCAACTTGTGAAGCTATGTGGAGTTTAATTTCCATCTCAGTGCACACATCCTGTCCGTAACTGTTGGGGAGGTCTTGCCAAGTGGCTGCTCCCAGAACCACTGGTATAGTTTATACCAAGATATAACGTCAGCCTTCACACAGTCACAACACAAAGTTCTCTCTGTCTCTGACATTGCTCTCACCTTCATCGTCTTTGGGGCACAGCTCACACGGGTCCCCCCAGCCCTCGCCTGGCATCTTGCTGCAACAGCATTTTGCTTTGGTGGTGTTGAAGGCTTTGGGTACAGAACACTTTCCGTTTTCAAAGTTGGTGAAGCAGAAGCTCTGGCGGGTATCTAATTGGGAAAGCAAACGGCACAGCTCCTCACTGCTCTTTAAACAGACGGGACAATATGGATACACTGGTCCCAGCCAGACATTTCTCAAGGGCAGGGCACAGGGCACATGAGAGATCAGTAGTTTAGAGATGGGCCTGGGCATTCTCCATGGTTCACTTTCGTTTGCTAGTTTAAACTGATCTGCGCACAAAATGTTATTATATCTAAAATGTTTTTATGATGTGTTTAGGGATTTGTAAAACCAGTCTCGGCCGGGAACATATTCCCACAGTCTTTGCCTTTCACTGTCCCATTAAAGCTGCATAAAAACAATGGATTTAACTTTCAGTAAATTAAACTATGCCTGAGGCAACCCATGTACTGATAAATTACAACTCATGCCAGCAACATAACAAAACAGTACAGCGAGATGATTTTCCTTTTAGCATAAAGTCAGAGGGTATGTATTAATGCTGCTAACAGAGTGTACAGGCTGTCCATTTGAGGCGCTCCTGAGAAGTCTGGGTTGCAGTTGAGGATGGTGAATTATGAGTAGAGCGCATTTTGTCATAATAAAGCCCTAGCACAATGAAGGGAGATCATGACGGAGGAATTCAGTCTACCGCTTACCGAAGCATCTCCGTCCGTTGTCAGACAAGACAAAGCCGGGGGGACAGATGCATTGGAAGCCCCCTGGGGTGTTGGTGCAGGAACCAAAGAGGCAAATGTTGGGGTCCTCGTCACATTCATTTATATCTGCAGAACAGTGAGAGTTTGTTAATCAATCTTTTTTTCTATAGTTGAAAATAATCTACTTGCCCAGTCTACTTGCCACAGTCATTAACTAAAGGATATTTACTAATGGAGTAGAGACGACACTATGCACATGGTGAGTTTATCCTTTTAAGGCAAATTGCTGCTTTAAAAGTGAAAGACCATGCCCTGTTTCAGCCAATCACATGCCAGAGCTTCCCGTGAACACCTCCAGGTGGGTGGGGACTTCACTGTCTCTCTGGCATGTCCGACCTTCATGCCTCACAGACTCGGGATGCTCAAACAGCTTTTACCCATGGATGCCCTCCCGAACACCTCTTTGGAAACCCAACTGGGGATCCCTCCGGCCTTTGGTGCCTGTGCACACGTGTGTAGCTGCCTGTTCTATACTTCCCAGTGCCTTCTACACAGACAGCTTGAGGCGCCATCCAGGTACTGAGCATCTCGTCACCAGCATGTGAATCTTCTCTCTGTTCTCTGTCCACCAAAGATACCCTTCAGAACACACAACTCGCTGTTCTGCATGGTCCCGGTCAGTGGAACCAGACCACAAGACTACCATTCCTCAACACCCAGAATGACACTTTAAGGAATCTTTGCCATTGGTTTTCAGTCTGTGTGTCTGTCTGTCTCTTCATCTCTCTTGCCCCGAGTGTGTGTGTCTGTGTGTGTGTGCGTGTGTGTGCATGTGCGTGATGCTTATTTAGTGGGTTATTTTATTCAAGAGACTAAATGCTACAGTGTCAAGAATGGGATCCCAAGGCTGTGTCGTGTCTGGCTCATGCTGTACCCTCTGCTCCTCCTGTGATGTCTGGCGCGTTTTCCATTTAATTCTCTAAAGGCTTAATGAGCAAGTCACATCACATCCCTCCTTAAAGCTAACGCTGTCCCTTGCGATGGCCACCTTACAGAACCACGTTCAGCCTTTCTACGCTTGGGGTATCCGCTTCCCTAGCATCTCTACTGCTTCCTTTTTATCTTTGTCAGACACCTAGGAGTGACTCTGGGTGACCGCTGCCCTTGGTGGCTGGTGGCTGAGACACACCACGTCACATCTGCCTCCGTTTTCTAATGTGTTTTTGCATCCTGGACACAGCTCCAGCTCAGGGCTCGCCGTGCTATATTATAAGGATGGCTTTTCAAACACGTTCACTCAAACTATGTCTCTCCAGTTAGGTGGGAGGCTCTGTAAAAGTGGAGCCCGCACTCTGTATGCCCACTGTTAAGTGTCGGAGAGCGGCCACATTCTCACCGCCATGTCTGAGGGATGTAGATGTGCGTGTGTGTATGTGTGTGTGTGTGTGTGTGTGTGTGTGTGTGTGTGAGTGTGTGTGCACACAGCTAGCTATGTATTTGTGTCTGTCTGTCTGTCTGTGTACACGCAGCTAGCTATGTATGTGTATGTGTACGTGTATGTGCATGTGTGCACACAGGTATGTATGTGTTTGCATCTGAGCTGGACCATGCCATGAGAATCTCATCTGAGCAAAACAGGTACAGGAAACACTAGTTGGAATAAAATGAGCATAGGCTAAAGTAATTTAACTGGAAGTGAACTTTTCATAGGAAGAGAATAGTTGTCCAATGAGCAAGGTTTAGTTAAAGAAAGGCAATGTGGGTGAAATTGAATCATAGATGTGGCTGCTTTCAATGAGACAGAGGTACTTGTGATGCTGGGGTGCACAAAATAAACATTTCTATCCCCATACCATGAGCGTCTGTGCAGCAGTGGTGAGCGCCCCATACAAGGATGGGCCGTGAACACAGTGAAGAACCAAAAGTGAACGTGAAACCAAAACGGATGGCTCACCGGGTAGAGACACTCATTGGGCAAACATGGGGACCCATGTTTAAATCCCCAGAATGTACTGTAAAGGCTGGGGCTGGTCACGTGGGCCGGTAGCCCCAGCACTAAGTAGACACAGGAGAGTCACCAGGGTTAGCTTCCTGCCAGCCTCACTCTAGGTTCAGTGAGAGACCATGTCAAGGGATTAAGAGCAATAGCTCCTGTACATATGTATGCATATACATACACCAGTACACATACATACACACTACACACATATATAACACAAATATACTATACACAAGTCCATACTTCCCATTGTGTACACACATAACCTACACACATATACCTCCCAAAGCCAGACACATACAACATACATACAATACACACATATGTCCTCTCTACCACACATACACACACATACAAACACATATATTTATCACATGCATACATATACTACATACATATACTCAATACATACCATATACAAACATTCCACAACATACATACACATCACATATGCATCCCCCCATATACCACAGAGATATCACAACACACACACACATCACACACATGCACACACACATCATCAAACATGAACTACACACAAATATACACACCATTCACATTTTCATGTACACTATGTAAATACATACCATATACTATACACATATACATACACACACCTACCACATACACAAATACACATATATTTGCAATACACAAATACATTCCACACACATACCACACCACATGCATACAGACTTATACAGTATACTACACACACACACACACACACACACACACACACACACACACATACGAATCTCCCACATGCATCACTCTTTATGCACATGTACTATACCCATGCACACACACGCACACACACACTATTGTGGTTAATACTGCTAGTTTTAGAGAAAGGGATTGATGGACTATGGAATTTTTTTGTTACTTTGCTGTAAAATCATCTGTGTATACACATGCACAAATAAAAAATTCCTCTTTCCTAGCACCCAAACAAAATTTAACAGAATGGCAGAGATAATCTTAAACTTTCAAGAAACTTTTTACCGAGCTGATTTGACCATTTGACCATGTTTTTATTACTTTGACTAGTAAAATAAGATCGAATCTTATAATAAACCTTATGTACTGACCGGGATGACTAGGGATACCCATAGTACCTAATCACTTGGTCTGAAATATAGTTCGGTTCTGTGAAGTCCACAGCCCTTCTCACTTTGTAACTGCCTCGGATATGAACATCAGAGCTGTTTATCTTGAGGGTCTTGTCAAGGGAGGTAGAACGAACGCCTCAGAGACAAGGCAACCTCTGAGATCCTTTCCTGCTAGCAAAGCCTCATTTAGATGCTGCTGCTTCGACTGTCAATCATGCTGCAACAACAGGGTGCCCCATCGCGTCTGCCTTTCGAGTCCCCATTCCGAGGCCCCATTCCGGGTCTCCATTCCGGGTCCCCATTCCGAGGCTGAGCAGGGTTCTGTGCTGCCAGCCTCAGGAGAAGACATCGGCTCTGACAACGGGGTTGATATTTTCTAACCTTGTGTAAGTAATGCAGGATACGTCAGGGGAACCACGGTCTCTCACTGAACCATCATGCTTCACATTATCGGGAGCCTGGGCGCACCTTTATAGCTATTTTTAAATCGCGTGTTCAACATTACATTGTAGACATTTTTAAAATTTAGTGGACAGTCTTTCCTGACATTTAGAACCCAGCTCCAGAGTAGAATGGACATCCCTTGACCAGCAGTAAGACTTCTGTTGATGGAAACAAGCCCACGCCCCTAAGCTGCCAACCCAGCCCTGGCTGATGCAGGCCGCTGTGGCTGTGTGTTTAACCCCCGAGGCCAGCCTGTGCACAGAGGCTGGGGTTGATGTTTCCGCAGAGCCTTACTAAGCCCTCTCCTCCTGCACACCTCACGACCTCAGGATGGGCCCGAGCCTCACCAATGCAATTTTCGCTTTTCACTTCATATCCGGGGGGACAGATGCACCTGAAGGATCCCTCCAAATTCTGACAGGTCCCAGGGGAGCAGGAGCCAGGGAGTGCGACACACTCATTAGTATCTTCAGAGAGAAAGAAGACAAAAATAAAATGTAACCCAGACAGGAGACAGACATTGCAGACATCTGTCTGCTGGATGACAGACAGTAACAGACCACTTGGGCCCTCTGATCTGCTGGGTCACCAAGGAAAGAAAGACACCTTGCCACTCCTCTGATATCGTAGGTGGTTCTTGGGAGGAAGGCTGCTGTCAGTCCTTAGGATTTGTTTCTTCCAGTACATTTATTGAGACATAGCCTCAAGCACTGCCCCCAATAAAAACCCTCCCTGTGGTGTACTCCCGACTGGCAGTAATACCCCGACACCGGTCGTGGCAGTCCTGTGATGCGATGTGTGACAAGACAGTATGGATGAGCTGAGCATGCCCGTGGGGTTCACACCGTCTCATCAGGGCAAGCCACCTCAGCTCCTTACCGATACAGTTCTTGCCGTCCGGAGTAAGTTCGTAGCCCTCGTTGCACAGACACTTGAAGGAGCCGATTTCATTGAAGCACCGCCCATTTCTGCACACCTGGCCAAAGAACGAGCTGCACTCATCTATGTCTGTAAGCAGAGAGGAGTGAGCGCTTCAGGGGGGTCGTCTGCATTCTACTGTCTCACCAGCCGAAGCTTAGGGACCCGCTTGTTGGCCCACGTGTACAAAGGGTCTACACTGCGCTCTAACAACAGGAAAGAGAGCGCATGCTCTAAGGACAGAATCCCAGCAGGAACACGAGGGCCTCCTTGTTTTCCAAGGACATGAGCTATGATTTAGACATTTATAAACAGGCAAAGGTTTACAGGTTTAAGGTGAATCTTTCCATTTTTTTTCCTCCCAGTTGGAAAGAATTTCTTTTAGTGGAGGAGAATGGACTGTGGAATGTAACCCAACTGAGTTAATTTCCAGACCCATTATCTGTACATAAGGATCCTATGCAAAACGATAAAGGGAATGGAGTGGTGTTACCCTTTCTCTTATATTTACTCCACCTCCTTGGGGTGACCTCTCCAGCATCAGTCACATTTGTATGTCATTGTGAGATTGTGAGGCAAAAGCTGAAATCCTGTACCAAGCACAGGTGCTGTTTGAGGGCTCATCTCAAAACCCATTTCCTGTGCACCTCTCTCTCTCTCTCTCTCTCTCTCTCTCTCTCTCTCTCTCTCTCTCTCTTCTTTGGTGGGGAAAGGCATACAGGCTTTCGAAGCTAATGGGGTAAGGAAATTTTAAGACACAGACACATGTGTATGTAGAAATCTGCCAGGGCTCAAGTGTAGATTAGGAATAAAGTCATATAACATGCGAAGTAACATGGGAATGAAAGGGTCCCTCTCTGTCTCACCAAGAGGGGACAGAGGGCCTAAGCTATAATCAGTCTTGATCCACGTACAGGCGTCGCAGCGACCTTTTGCCCCGACAGACTGTGAAAGGGCTGGAAAACAGTACCCGGCCTCGAGATTACTGAGGGCAACCAATGGCTGTAGGCAAATGGAGGGCTCACAGTGGCTTGGCCTGTTTTCTGGCACGTGTGCAAGTTTAACAGCAAATGTCAGCCCTGCTCTTGGTTTTCTTTTTTATTTCTGCACATTCTGTAGGGATCGGGAGGGCCGAGGATGACCTGAGGGAAATACTTACCCAGGCAGTCATTGTTGTGGGTGAGCTCGAAGCCAGGGTAGCACAGACAGTTGTAGGACCCGACAGTGTTCTTACAAGTCCCGTTTCCACAGGGGTGCCTCTCACACTCATCAACATCTACCAAGAAGAACTCAATGTTTACCTAGAACTGGCCATTCGCCCTTAACGTTTTCTTGCCCCCACTACTTATTGTTTACATTCTCCTCAGGCGGTGCTAGGGACCCACGCTTATTCGATAAAAACGAGAACATGCAAAGGGGAGACAAATCGAACTCACAACTTACAGAACAGAAAGCAGAGAGCAGTGTAACTACTTATTGGTCTGTACAATTCTCAGCAACAATGGGGGAGAGGAATGTCCCCGGCAGAGTGTTGCAGAGAACAGGCTTGCTTGTCAAGTATTAAAGCATCATTAACACTTGCTAAAGAATTTATCTTAATTTCATAGGGAAGACTTTAGCCCCTTTGATGAAATAGTGAAATCCAAATAGGAGTTTGTTAAGACTTTAGTCATAAGCTTTCCAAAAATCCTGGGACGAACAGTTAGCAAGGTTATCCTAGACAGGAGACAGAGGCCGGAAAGGATTTGTTTCAGCTCAGGTAACCCCAAACCTCAGCACAAAGGAGATTTCTATGCCCCAGAGGGACAAAGGCCAGGGAATAGGAGACAAAGGTAGGAGATAGAGGACGAGGGAGAAGGGGGAGGAAGTGAGGGAGGGGGACAAGGGTCCAGGACGGGGACAAAGGACTGCCTCTGGATAGAGAGGAGACAGACGTGGTCCGTAGGCAGATGGCAGATGGCGGTTTATGAAGGTAAAGGGGAAGCCTGTGTTAGGGTGCAGGTGATTTACTCTGATTGGGAATGTTAATTAGGGCAGCCCAAGGGGGCGATCTGATTGCTCAACTTTGATACTTAGAAAGCTAGACCTTGGTAGTCAGTCTCCAGCAGAGGAAGTGGCCAAATAAGGGAGCAGAGCTTGGTGGCCAGCTCTATGAATGCAATCTAATGGTTTTTCAGCAAGGCAGAGGGAATCAGGAAGGACAAGGCCTGCCAGAGCCAAGGTTGTCATGCTTGGACTGGCTAGAGTCCCTTTAAGACCTTTGTGCTGGGGGCCAGCTTGCAGAGCCACCATACAAGGTACAGACACTGCTCCCTAGGAGGAGAGCTGTGCCTGGGAGAACTGAGGATCTGACTTTTCTCATGGAAGAACGGTGAACATTGGGGCAGATTTTTCCCATATGAATTTCTGAGTCATAAATATCACAGATTTGGGGTGGGCACGGACTATGTTTTCTGGAAGAGTATGGAAGGAGACCCCTGTGTCTCCTGAAAGCAAGCATTCCCACAATGTGCATGCACAGGGGACCGGAAGTTTCGATATCCTTCACATAAGTACCAGCTAGAGGTTTTCCTCTGTCATTCTGGGGCAGCCCTTGGTGGGAAGGTGCACTCAGGGACCGGTGGGTAAACTGAGGCTTTCCCCACATGCTCCTCATTGCACAGATACTCCGTGAAGGGAACGATTCCACACCACTGAAACCTGGCTTTAGCATTCACTTATCAAGCATCTAGAAGCCCCAAAGATTGGGTGCACAGCCCCTGCGTTTCCACACAGAGAGCTTGCTACACCTGAGTAACCAAGTTTTAGATTTAGTTTTCCTCCTTCAAATCTGAAGCCTAGAGAGGAACTCTGGCAGAGGCCCAGGCCCTTGCTGACAAGAGAGTTAGGACATTCTGGCGATCCCAGCTTCAGGGCATCTTCCCCATGAGCCTTTGGAAACCCTCACTCTCATTCATTGTCTAGCCATTATGTTGGCTGTAGGGAATGGAGTTAAAGACTCTGGTTATATTCCCTTCTGCAAGAGTTCAAGCTCAAATTGATGCCGTTAAAGCCTAAGCTATAGTCTGTCTAAAAGGGATGCGCATTTGCACACATGTTTATGTGTCACCCTTACTACCTTTGCACTCTGAAATGTGCCCTGTGGGTGGCTTTCACCTAGCTCCAAGTGTGTCTGAGTGCACATCATCCCGTGTGAACTTCTGGAGCAAAATGCCGAGAATCGTTACACTGAAGAACCTACTATGGTAGTCTCTGCACAGAAGAACCTACTATGGTAGTCTCTGCACAGAAGAACCTACTATGGTAGTCTCTGCACAGAAGAACCTACTATGGTAGTCTCTGCTTGCCAGTTTCACATCGAAGCCCTAAACTCTTTAGCATGGCAGAGATAGTTGCTGAGGTCATGTGACACTGCCAGCATCTGTCCTTAAGTCCCACCCTCACGTCACTCCTGGAAGAGAACGCCCGTCTTACCCATGCACATGGTCTGGTCTTGAGACGCCTTGAAGCCGTTGTTGCAGATGCACTGGTAACTTCCTTGCAAATCAACACACAGCCCATGACTGCAAACATTAGGAATCTCCAAACATTCATTGCGATCTAAAATGGCAAAGAAAAAAGAGGAAAGAAAGAAAGGCCACATGTTATACATATCTGAGTTTTATTAAGATTCCTTCGTTTTGCACAGATGCGTTTCTCTAACCTGCTATTAATTATTATAGACAGGCTGAGAATGAACCAGAACAATAGCTGACTCAAAGTAAGCAAGCCTTTCAAGTACCCAACCCCCTGCCCCCTTTTAGTCATGCAATTTTTGTAGGTTGACTGGGACCTCAAGGATTCTGTTTTATACCAGAGAAATCCACCAAAGCAACCTCTTTTCTCAGCAAACTGATCTGAAGGTTATGGTGGGAGCGTTCCAGCCTGACGGATAGACTGAGTTAGACGGTCTTTCTAAAGTCGTCCTGAAAGTGTGTTGTGGACCCGCGGGTTGCTGTGGCTGGTGACTGCCAGCCTCGTGCTTACCTACACAGGCCCCGTTGGGGGAGAGCTTGAAGCCGGCCGCACACTCGCAGCGGTAGCTGCCTGGGCTGTTGATGCAGTCTGCGTTGCGTTGGCACAGGTTGTCGCCATTGCTGCACTCGTCGATGTCTGCAAGAGCCACAGGTCCAGGTAAACAGCCGCTCGCTATGGCTTTGGGGTCACATTCATGTCCTCAGCTCTTAAACTTGACAGAGGAGGTGGCCCAAAGCCGGAAGCCCACCTAAAAGCCACTTATAAATAGCAAAGTCTTTGGAGGATGGACATAAATTCCTCAGTTTACCTTCACAGACCAAGAGCAGGTCGTTGTAACTGAAGCCTGTCGGGCATTCACAGCGGAAACTGCCGATCTGGTTAATGCACACGCCGTTTGCACAGATGCCCGGAATCTCTTTACACTCGTCAATGTCTGAAATTGAATGGATTTGGTAAAATACATGTGTTTCTGCTCAATGTCCTTACCTCGAAACAACGCTACGCGTGTGTAGCCTGAAATGAAAATACATGCTCTCTGTTCCGGTCAAATACAAACTGGCATGAATGGTCTTGTGGCTTCTGAAGAACTAGAGACTGCAGAGCAGTTAGGTTCCCTCAAGAGCTTTGGAACAGTGAAGGGGGTTGGTAAAACACAGCAAGAGATCTTAAGGGGTCATAAGGTAACCCTCTTGTCTTGGTTGGGGAAATTTGAGCCCCAACCACAAGTTATGTCAGGTCATCCAAATAGCTGCCCTTCCTCTGATAAAGCTATGTTTCCTTAAGTTGATGTATTTTGTTAAACACATGCTCAAGTCTATTGCTTCATAGAGACTTAAAATCACATTGCTTAAACTACGAAGGAAAAAAAATAGAGTTAGCAGTTGAAGTGCGTTCAGAAGGAAGCAATGTGTCTGAAAAGTCATTCTGTAAGTTCATAATGAGATCACATGAAGGGGATGGCATAAAAATATACCAAAGCCTTAAGATTTACTTTTGAAGAGAGTAACTAGCAGTTAAAATAAGGCTGGAGGGGCTGGAGAGGTGGTTCCATGTGTTTGCGCTTGCCACATCAGCCTAAGGACCCGACTTCGGATCCCTAGCTTCCACACAGAAGTTGGACACACTGGCATTTATCTGTAATCCCAGGCCTGAGAGGGGAGGGTGAGAGAGGCAGATCCCTGAGCTGCCAGCCAGCTTGCCTAGCTGAATAAGGGACCAGAGGAGTCCGTGAGAGACCCTGCTTCAGAAAAGAGTGGAGACAGATGAGGGAAGACATCGGATGCCAGCCTCTGGCTTTCAATAAATACTGGTACACACATACATATGTAACCACACAGTACACATGAGGCATATCACCCCTCCCACACCCAAAATGAGGTAGATTATTTAACCATGTAAAACAATATGCAGGACGAGGGAAATTCACATTTTTGCATGGTATCCATCGAATTTTTGAATTGCCAAGTAATAATTCAATTGCTAGGCTGTGCTAATAGAATATAATAATTTTATTGACACTTGGTCAGTGTACCAAAGCATGTTTCTCCTTTTATTCACTAATCATGTTGGCCTGGAATCCAGATCATTTGATTCTTGTGGTACTGTTGCATTGAGACATGAGAGTACAAAATATGATATATATGAATATGTAGATATGAACATTCCCAAACACAGCCGGGACAAACTCACCAACAGCTTTTCCTGTGTGAATGTCAAAGGTGAATCCGGGAATATTTCCACATATAGTTTTAAAGTCAGCTGTGGAACAGACACATTTAAAATATATTTATGCCATTATTTTTATCAACAAGAACACTGTTATATTATTTACAGCCAGTCTTAAATTGTAATCATGTGCATTTGATAACAGTGCCTGCTTCTGTGAAGGGATGGTCTGGGCACTCTCTATCAATACCTCTTTATTGACCTGGTAACAGAAGGCTAGCAATATATTTAAAAAGGCAAAACTTCTTCAGCAATTAAACTCTTTTTCCCCTTATGATAAAAAGGCTTTAACGATGGGCTCAGTCTGGGCTGCTGAGATGGCTCAGGGGTAGAAACTCTTGTTGGGCAAGCCTGACAACATGCAGGGGAGCCCTGGAACCCACATACAATTTATACAATATACAAGTTATGTATGTGACATACAATTATTGATAAACCATGAATTTAAAAAGGCTGTGATTGCACAAGGCTCAGATGTGTGGAAAAGGTTTTGCAGTGGAGACACAGGCCAGAGATGACCCACAAATGAGGCAAGATTTTTGTCTTTTAGTTTTTTTCCAAACAATGCCTACTGCTGGAATGTGAAATTTGAGAAAAAAAGAAACAATTTGTCATGAAAAGAAATAAAGACCATAAGGGTTAATCTTACCTATAATTCACCAAATCAACAGAAACTTAAAGGGACAGTGACTTGGAGCAAACTGTTTTCGATGACTGTTAAGACACATGTATGTATAACTCCACAGACTATAGTGGTAAAAATGGGTATGGACTGTGACTCTTAATGCCTTCAATAGGAGAGTTGCTCAATTCAATGATTTCTAACAGACTGGCCGCTTTCAGGTCAGTCTGTGTTTATCTATCTATCTATCTATCTATCTATCTATCTATCTATCCATCCATCCACCCACCTACACCCACCTATTCTAGCCATCCATTCATTTATCTATCTATCTTGCCATCCATCCATCCATCCATCCATCCATCCATCCCCTCAGCTCATCAGACAGCGTGGCTCACACATGGAATAGCCCCACGGCTGTTGATGACCTCATCTCCCAGAAGAGTCATCAGGAGGAGTAAATCCCCTGCTTGGGTTACACGAGTGTCAGGGCTTTGATGTACATACAGACCAGTCTCCCAAGCCTAAGCCCTTCATTTCCTTTCACTGAGAGGAAAAGGGCATTTATTTTTCCAAACCAGTAATCCTGGACTTTGACTTTTGGAGCTCTGCAATCACGAAGGGTAAGGATGCCCCCACTCCCTCTTACGGAGCACAGATGGGCGAGGGAAGGCTAAACACATCTGTCAAAGCTGCCTCAGTGTGGATCTAAGTGCCCCTGCCCGACTCGCTCTATGAACGCTTGGCCTCTGGCTTTATGTCAAAGCTGCCATCTTAGGGCTGTGGAGCACTCAGAGGTTGGGCACGCTGGGTGGAAGTCAGCCAGGAGGGCCTGTCTTTAGGGGTCACGCCTGCTTCTGGCTCCTGCCTTTGTCCCCTGCCTCCTGGTCCACACCCTGGCACAAGCTCATGCTCTAAACTTGTTACTCTGGATCCAACTGCTTTGCTTGGCTTTTGCTCGCATGATGGGTTGTGACTTTCAGAAACCGTGAGCCAAAATAAATTTGTCATCTCCGAGAAGGGCCCATCAGGTATTTCACTAAAGTTGTCCACACGTCTCTCCTCATTCTAGCCTCCTCGTAACTGAAGTGCTCGAGTGTATGCATGTCAGTTCTTGGTGACACCTGCACAATCAGCCTCTCATCTGTCCCCTCCGTTCAGCCTCAGGCGTCTGTAGCTATGAGAAATTACCATTCTCTGGGCCATGTAAGGTCTAAAAAGGAGGAGTTCAAAGGTATGCGGTTGCTATTCTTGTCTTTCATGATGGCTCACTTTTTCTTTCAGTGGATTTTGTGGTAGTGAAAAGTCCCCCATTGCAGGGCTGGAGACAGGTCTTAGTGGTAAAGGGCACTGTCTGTCCTTCTGCCTTCAGCTCTCAGCACCCACAGGGCAGATCACAGCCGTCTGTAACTCTAGATGCCCCCTTCTGGCCTCTGCAGGCACCAGGCACAGAAATACATGAAGGAAAACACCCATGCACATACAATAATAAATTAATTTTAAAATGTAGTCATGTAAAGGTTCCTTCTGTGTTGTGGGGAAAACTGCACAAGGAACACATTCAAGGGATGGTGTATGCAGCTTTTTCATGAAATATTTTTATATATTTCAAACAAAGTTTCATTAAAAAATAGGTCTTTAACATGTTTCAAGATTTAATTGAAACAACTGCTATTGTGAAGTTGGTAGCTTTTAAGTTACTTTGCCAAAATATTATACCTTCCATGTTTAACACTGTGACAAACAGTAGTTTCTCAATAAATTCATTTTATTTGTATGTATGTATGTATGTATGTATGTATGTATGTATGTATGTATGGCCAGTCTTGTTTGATAATGATTGTAAATAGGTCAAGGTTATAAACTCTTAACAATGATGTCTCTTTTCAAGATTTGGACATTATGGGACATGTCTTGGGAGTTACTGTTTGGCTCTCAAAGTGCGTTGTGTCATTTGGGAAATCAAGCCTTTTGGGTCTCTCTGGGACTGAGAGCACCTCTGGCTGCAGTATGCACCCACTGTTACATTGTGTCACTGATGGATCCCTTCAGCAGAGCGCTTGCTGTGTGCTCGCTTACCTGTCCCCGGTGTAGGGCATGGCTCACAAGGTTTGTTCCAGGCCTTGCCGACGTTGTACGTGCAGCAGCACATCCTCTTTGTCACATTAAAAGGCAACTCGTTTTCACAAGTGGTCCCGTTGTAGCTTCTGTAGCAAAAGCTTTTCCTCATGTCTACAAGGAGAGACATCGGTCAGGAAGGCGGCCAGAGCAGGGGGCCGCGGGCAGTTAACCAACTTGTTCTCAGCCAGCTTTCCTAAGTGATACAATTCTGGAAAACATCTATTAGGCTCCTTGTTTTCAGATGGGACATCTTCTGCTTTTAGGCAAGGCATTTTACGGATCATTTTTCACAGGTGACAACGTTTTGTCACATATTTCCTTCTCTACTAAAACATCCACTTAATTGTAAAAGATATTCATTCATTAATTGGATTGGAAAAGGAGGTAACTGTTGACATTTAAATGCCCCCTCATCTACACAGATGCATTTTCACAAACACAGAGAATCAGAATTGTCTGAGATCTGTAACTCTTTAAAGCTTGATGCTTTTGTTTTGTTTCGTTTTGTTTTGTTTTGTTTTTTTCTTAAACCTCAGATTTACAGGGCAGCAGTTCACAGGACTCTGAAATGCTTCCTCACTCATAAAGACTTAGTTTCCAAACTTTCTGGACCAGCATTTCTGAGAAGGAAGTGACACAGGTGCAAAGCCAGCAACCTGGACTCAGGCCGTTAATCCCAGCGAGGGCTACTGACCCATGCAGTTGTGTCCTCCGTTGACTTGCATGTACTCCGGTGGGCAAATGCAAGTGTAATTCCCCAGAGTGTTGTAGCAGGTTCCAGGTCCACACACGCCGGGATGGGCGAAGCACTCATCAATATCTACAACAGGCAAGAATGTCTGTGAGCTAAGACGGCTCTGCGGATTTATACAGGGTAGCTTACTAAACAGATTACAGGTGACTCCCTAATTTCACGTTTATAAGATTCAGAAATAAAAAAAAAATACCCCAAACGATGTGCTTACGTTTACATGCCACACATTTAAGATAAAGATAAAAAGCTCCTAACCCTAAAAATACTATGGATTACAAAAACAGACCAAAGAGGCAAATGAATTACAAATTTGCCTCATGCCTGTAGACATTTGTGGAAATCCACATTCTCCAAGAGGAATTTCTTTGAAGTCTGCCCCTCCCCCCCATCCCTATGCCATTTGAATTAAATTTTAACAGCAACTTTAAACTGAATGCAGGCTACGAGATCCTCCTTTCAAACTAGAAGCCTCTCACAGGTTCTTGCTGCAGGGTAGCTACTGGGTCTTTCCCTTACTAAATCACTTTTCTTTCAGATGCATTTGACTAACAAGTTCAAAACTAAAGGCTGTAATGGGAGCAACAATGAACATTTTTAAGGTTCAGCTTTCCAGGCAGCCTCTCATCCCACACAAACACTGATGCTACACTGGTGCCAGCTGGAATTTGAGGGAACAACAGTCACCTAAAAATAAAATTATAACTGGCATGTGACAAGGGTTGGGGGGTGGGGAAAGAATCTGTACAACATTCCAACTTCTTTATATTATATCCAACATTTAGAAATTAGCGACAAATATTAACTTACATTCACATTTAAGTTTACCTGTTGCTACTTAAAATTATTGTCAGCATCCACTACCTTCATATTATAATCCTATTTTCATCAGTCATTTTACTCAGAAAAAAATTTCAGTAAATCATTACAAATGAGCCACAAATTGGATTTATCACTGTACAAATGAACGCCATTGCTCCAGAAGAAAAAAAGAAAAGCTATTAACAGTCTCAACAGATCCCTCCTGAAGGCTGCAGGACCAGGAGGGGAGACACTGTGGTAGGGGGCAGCCCAGGCTTCCTCACCTTCACAGATGCGGGTTTCTTCACTGAGGTAGTAACCTTGTGGACACTCACACTGGAAGCTCCCGAAAGTGTTGATACAGTTTCCACCCTGGCAGAGCCCTGGTAACTCCTGACATTCGTCAATGTCTACAAGAGGAGACAGTCCATCAACGATAAAAATCTATGACCAAAGAGTCAATATCGCAGCTTTCAAACGTGACATCCTGTGTGGACCACAGGCATCTGTGCACCTAAAGGAATGAATGCCCTTCGGTGCTGGGTTTATTCCGACTGTGATTTTCTTGCCTTTGTTGCAGGCCTGCTGTTTTCTGAGGAGAGTAATCAAAGCAAGCTGTGGGTAATTTGCTGGGGACAATGTAACAAGGTTTTCTCTGCACAGCAACTGAACACCAGATGCCGGAATGGATGGCTACTTCTTGGTAAAACTCTTGCTTAGCATGTGTGTGACAGGCTGCCTACCTGCAGTTGGGCACACGGATCCTTCTGGCATAGCTTCCCGCTAGCTTTCCTCCCAGGTCCCTTTAACTAGGCTGTTGCTTATTTAAGTCTACATGGCATCTGGCGACGAGCTTACCTTCTAAGATGATCGTGATGGGGTTCGGCCTAAAGCCTTCCCCACCAGGACACAGCGTATAGTACTCAGCTGCAAAACAATGGAAAACAAGAGGTTTGATTCCGGGATCCAGGCGGTTGAGACAATCACTACCAAGCTCAAATCACACAGCCTCAGGGGTGTCTGTCTTTTTCTTTGTGTCCCTTTAAACGCATTTTCGATAATGTATATCACCTTTTATTCCAAAATAGCATTACTTCAATGACAGGCAGTAGGATAAAAAAAGCCATTTGTCTGTTTAGTTTGTTTTTTACTAAAAAAGCATTTCCCTTTAGATAATTCATATCACAAATATTTTGGCAAGTAAATAAAAAAAAAGTGCCAGGAGTCTGTGGTACAAAGGTCTGGGTTCTGTACATGTCGGAACACATGGTTTCTTTTAAAGTGCTCTGTGACTGACTTCAGGATACACTCCACTTATGAACCTGAACTAACAACCTCCAAGAAGGACTGGGAACAGCCTTCATCTGCGATACCACGCATAATCGGTATTATGGCCATTCAGATTGGATTGTGGTTAAGATTCTTTTTTAAAAAAAAAAATAAGAAAAACATAACGGAAAAAAATAGGAAGGACAGAAACGAATTCCTTTTCTAGAAAACACTCTTGGCTGATTTCAGCATAAGCATTGACAACAGTCCAAGGCCACCCCTCCCACGGCCCACAGTCCGGGAATACAATAGCAACTTGTTTCTAGATCCCGGAACAGAAGTTTCCTTCCTCTTCCTGCCATACTTACTGCTGTTTACAGGAGGGCACGTCTCACAGGGGTTTCCCCAGGCCTTCCCCAGGGAGCAGCAGCAGGAGGAGCGACTGACGCCCACGCCGACCTCTGTGTTGCAGGACAGACTCCCATCTCCTCGAGGACCAAACTTCAGGTAACAGTTGCCCACGCGGTTGTCTGCAGAGGAGCAACAGAAGAGCTTAAAGTGGTCCCCACTGTGGGGAGAAATCCTCACAAAGACATGCAAAGGACAAAGTTCAAGGTTCTGCACGCTGACAGGGAAGGCGCATCCTTTTTTTTTTTTTTTTTTTTTTTGGGAAGGCGCATCCTAACTGCTAGCACAGTGCAATCTCTCGATATAAACTTTGGCTTTTAAACCTCGCATGATCATAGTCAGCCATAAGAGACGGTAACAAGCAGCAGTCACTAGAAAACACAGACAGATGTCCATATATTCGTGCTCTAAACAAGACAGCGAGGCAGTTCTTCTTTGGGGGCCCTCTGGACATTTCAAGTAGGGCGAAGAGAAGAGAAACTGGGGGGTTATTGATCTGCTTCATGAGTTTGTGAAGAAGTAGAGACGGGTCTCAGAGACCAAGTCTGTAACATAGTAACAATCTCAGTCTGACCTTTCACCTGCATCCTCCGCTGGTTTTACTTTAATCATCACTGCGACATTTGCAGATTGTTCAGAGTTTGCCAAACTACATCTCTCTGAAGACTGCTTTTCTCTATTTATAGTTACCACCTTGAACGCTGGCTTTAGATGGTGCTCCCCTGCCCCCAAATCTGTGCCCTCAAGGTCAAAATTCTCTCACCTTTCTTTGAGTTCTAAACCTTTCTGCCTATTTCTTTATTAGTTATTTCCAAGTCAACATGCCCAGCAACCAAACTGGATACTCCTTCCTCTGTTCACCAGTCTTAGGGGTTTTCAAGCGATGGAACTTTCCACTTTTTTCAGCAGTCCAGCCATTCACTTCTAATCCTTTACTCTCATTCCCCCGTGACACCAGTAATAATAAGGCTTGATAACTCTATCGTCAAGATGCATCTCGCAACTGACGTCACCGCTGCCTTTTCCCCTTAGCCTGATTTCCAGTTATCAGCATCTTTTAAAACCTAGATTATTGCAGTGGTTTCCTAACTCATATCTCAGTTTCCATCTCTGGCCCAAGTCCAGTCTGTTTTTGCCTTTGTAGCCAAAGTAATTCTTCAGAAGAACTGTTTTGGGCCAGGCCACCCCCAAGAGGTCTCATCCTAACCAGAGTATTTTGAAAGCTTTTATGAGTCCACAAAGTACCTTTTACTTCTGGCTACACGCAGCACAGCCATCTGGCTGCTTCCCATTGTTAGACTTCATTTGTTTCTGTTGCCAAATCTTGGGTACAGAGAACGGAGTTAACTCCTGGTTCCTTCCCTGTTGGGTTTGAATTCATTCAACATTCCTTCCTTTCTTTTTTCCCTTTTCAAATCTTCATTCTCCACTCCTGTTTTGCTTTTCCTGCTGGACCATTCAAATGACCTGCTAGCAGCTTTTGCATGTGCTCTCATAAAAACGATCTTTAATGTGTTCGTTTAAAATTTCAATAAATGACATTTCTGTCATGTGTCTGAGAGTTAGTGTCTAAGCATGTGCTCTGTGGACAAACTGTGTATGATGTCCAAGTGCTTATAATTCTTACTTGTTTGGAGATAAGATTATACCCTGCAGTACAGGCTGGACTCTAATGTACAATCCTCCTGCCTCAGCTTCCTGATAGCCTGGATTGCATCTTTAAAAGTCTGCACAGTTTATTAAATTGGTTTCTTACTCTGTATCACCACAAATCTTACACACATCTGTGAAAGAGTCAGTGTGTTAATATCTTTGGCATATGAAACTTATGGTTCATAAGTTCTTCAGAAGTAAAGACTGTTGTCCTTTATTATCTGCAATCAGTGGATCCTTTGTATTGTTTTAAAATAATTTTAAAATAGGGTTTATAGAAGAACAATTCTATACTGAGAAAAATCATTGATTATTTTAGTAAGGACTTAGTCATTACTCACGTAAATATTTACTACCTCCTTTCTTGGTTTTGTACTCAAAATTGTCCTTTGTAATTACTTGGAATCATCTAGAGTGTTTCTTAAGGGAACAGGCTGTTTATCTTTAAATACATATACATACATATCTTTAAATGACAGATACATATTATAGATCATTGTCAACAGAGTTTAAATATTCAACTTTATGTGCTCCTATTCATTTCATTTAACTTTCACTTACCAACGCAGCCCACGCCAGTGGGGTTCAGCTGAAAGTCAGGCGGGCAGTTACACTCATAGCGACCAGGCGTGTTCACGCATAGGCCATTGACACAGTTTATGGGATCTGCGCACTCGTCAATATCTGTGAACATTTAAGATGCCTGTGTTAACATCTTTACTTTGATATAAAAAGCGCTAATCCAAGGAACTGAGTGGACCACTTTCCCAAGTTACTAAAGGTGATTGTGAAGGACTCAGCTCAGTGGCGATTAAGATTCGCCATAAACTCAAAATAGGATGTCTAATGGAAAGGCTTTTCTGTGTGCATGGTGAATACATGCATGGTGCATCTCTGTCTCTGTCTGTTTCTCTGTCTCTGTCCCCCCCGCACTGTGTGTGTGTGTGTGTGTGTGTGTGTGTGTGTGTGTGCATTTGCAGAAATTAGGGGGTAGAAACCAGTATTATACTATATAGTCCTGGTTCACTATGAAGAAAGTCCTGGAACTCAGAAAATTATGATATTTTAAACAATGTCATTTAATATCCTATTATAGAAGTGATAAGCAAAAGTTTCAATTCTGAGGAAGAAGAATTATGTGCTTAAAAAAAGAGAGGAGAGTCCAGTGAGAAGCTCCGCGGGTTCAGAGCCGCTCTTCAGCCCAATAGAAGCTCACTGAGAGGCACCCACCATGGTTCTAGTCAATTTTGGCATGTGATGGCTTTCATTTGCAAGGTTGTCTACAGTAAATTAAAAAAAAAAAAGAAACATGCTATAGATGTAAAAGTTCACACACACACACACACACACACACACAGATTACTATTTTTGTGTTGAATAATGAAATTGCTTCTCTAAACACAAGACAGTTTCAGAGTAGAGAGTGAGTGTACCAGGGTGCACTTTTTTCTTTCGGGAACATGCATGGCCCAAGGTGCAGACGACTCAAGAAAGCTTTGAGGAGCTTATCTTTAGTGTGGAATGCCAGTGCCAAGCACAGAGAGCACACAGTAGGTCCTCACTGACATTACCTGTGCAGTTGCCTCCTGTTCTGTCCAGTTCGTAACCATCGTCACAGATGCAGTGAAACATCCCAGGCAGATTGTTGCACGTCCCGAAGACGCAGATATTTTGGAAGGAGCATTCGTCAATATCTGAAGACAAAAAAAAATTATTTTAAGTTTTTTATATGTAACAATGAATTTTCCTAAATTCTCAGATATTTATGAGCAGTCACATTTTTCTCTGTTATCCCCCCACCCCAGATAAATAGTATAAATGGTAAATATGTCTTATCCATGGGATAAGAAAGATATACAACAGGTAACTATTTTGACTCAATGGGTTTCTCATGCTTTCTCCCCTTCTGCAGTGTTAGGGACCTAACAGAGAGTCTCACGTGTGCAAGCGCTTCCCCACTGAGCTGCGCCCCAGACCTGCATGTTTAATATTGTAACTGTCTAGATTACGACATACTCAAATAGGAAGAACCGGCTTAGGCAGTATTAGCAAAGTACAAGAGTTAAATGCAAACCCGTCAAGTGAATGAAGCTTTAAAAAGCAAAAACAACAAAAGATTCTACATAATGAGGGTGCACATTTTGTAACTGGCAAATCGAAATATGAAATTCAGTAACACTAGATATTAAATATGTTGCTGAAATGTCTAACACTTTTAAGTTTTTATTTTATTTTGTAATCTGACCTATTACCACAAAATCATTTATAAACACTTAGAGAAGAATACTGTTCCTTATGCCATGATACAACCCAGTTCGGTTCACTACCCTTAAATTTCTACATATTTTATTAAAATACCTCTGCTAACGATCTGAAGAGGTGGCTCAGCAGTTAGGGCTGCACTGCTCTTCCAGAGGACCTGAGTTCACTTCCTAGCAGCCACCCTGAGTGGCTCACAACCACCTGTAAATCTGGCTTCAGAGGTTCGAATCCCCCTTCTGGGCTCCATGGGCACACACACTCCCAGGCACACACACCACCCTCCTCCACAACACACATATCCATGTAATCAGAGCAAGAAATGCAAAATGTCCATTTCTACTAAAGCCAGAAATTCAGCTAATAAAGCTATTTCATGAGGCTGCAGCCCAAGGGCAATACATATGAGGTTATCGCTCTTACATGCATGTGTAAACAAAGGCACAATACGGAGGAGACAATGAGCTGTAGAAATAATGTGTTCACACTCAAAAGAGGGTGGAGAGTTTCATATGTAAACTGCCCAATAATTGAGAGGAGGCAGCCCACCCCTGACATTTTAGGCTAGATGAGAAAAGTCATTCTTTTTTAAGGAAATGATTTTTTAAAATGATTTTTAAATATTACATTATTTATTTAGAGTGTCTGTGCAGATGTATGTGTGTGTTGTGCATGCACATGTGTGTGCATGTCATAGCTTGTGGAAATCAGTTCTCTGTTCACCAGGTGGGTCCCATGGACAGACCTCACGCCATTAGCCTTGTGGGCAAGCACCTTTACTTGCTGGGTCATTCTTCAAGCTCCATAGACAGGCCATTTCAAATTGCTATTTTGAAACAGTTGTATCTTAAATTTAAAAGTGTCTTCTGGTCATTTAAAATCGTTACACTGATTTGTTCTCACTCTCTTAAGTTTAAAAGGTGCTGTTCAAGTTGTGTTCTATGTTCAGCTTATATTCAGGTGTATCTTGTCCTTTGCTGGGACAAGAAAGTTGTCATCTGAGGAGAGAGAGCAATGAATTCCTCATGAAGGTTGCAACAAAACTGTTGATAGTCGTGGGTGGAGAGATGGGGTCTTCTTTTCAAGCACACACTTCGCTCTCCAATGAGCTTTATCGAAAGCATCCCATTTCTCCTAATGGGGCATCTGTATAAGGGTAGGGTACGTAAAAAACACTGCCTCGATACTATCAGTACCCAAAAATCCAAAAGATACATAATGTGTTGCTAACAAATGAGGAAAGACCGCCTTCTTCCCCGTGTCCTCTATTTACCACATGCACAGAGGCAATCCACACTGCCAGGTGGTGATGTAATCCTCACAGCATCTAAGGCAATGGTTTCTCTTATGGCCCACTTCTGGGGGTGGGGCAGGGCTCGGCTTGGCTTTGGGCCTCCCCAGTACAGTTTGCGTTTGGTTAATACTGGTGATGCATTCGTCTGCCATTCCCTCCACACTGTGATAGAGGAACGGCCTCAGATCTGTTTCAGTTTAACATCTTTGCCCTGTTGTTAACTTAAGGGGGGCGGGAGAGAAGGAGGAGCCCAAGTTGGAGCTAAGGGGGTCACTTATGTTTTTATTTTTTTAGGGTTTGTGTGACTGACAAATTTTGTTGAAGCTCCATGGTCTCTCAACAAAACTAACTTTTTCCTTCTTCGTTCCTGTTGTATTTCCTATTGCATGTTGATGGCCCAAAGGACGTGCAATGTGAATCGAACCTCTAACTGGAGGAAGAGAATCCAGTTCTTCTCCCTTGGACAGAGAGCATTTTGGACATGAAGCGCCATTTTTAGGAAAGAGAGGGGATTCGTTTTGCTTTACTCCTGAGCAGAAGTCAACAAGTCCTTGATGGACGTGTGAGGCTCCTAGTCTCGGGCATACACACGGCAGACTCAAACATGAAAGGAAATGCCATAAACGAGCTACTTAGACTTTGCTGAGTGTGATAAACACTGACAGCCAAAGCAGGCAATAATTGATTGCCACTTAAAAACTGGAGAGGTGTGTCACATGTCATTCATTGAGTGAAACAAAAGGAAAAAAGGAAATTGTTTGGAATGGAGAGGAGGAGGGGTGGAGAGAGAGAAAGAAGAAGAGGAGGGTGAGGAGGAGGAAGAGGAGAAGGAAGAGAAGGAGAAAGAAGAGGAGGAAGAGGAGGAGGAGGAGGAGGAAGGAAGAGATGAGGATTAAGAGGAGGAGAAAGAGGAAGAGGAGGAAAAGGAGGAGGAATTGGAGCCAAACTTCCAACTATTGGCTTTTGGCCAGAAAAATTTCCTAAGCGATGAAAGCCAGCTTCCTCATTACTCATTCCACAAAACAATCCATGCTTAAACGAGTAGCCTTTATATGTGCAGCATGTGCTGCTGTTTCTGCTTCCAGGTGAAGCCCGTTCCAGGTCTCCTGGTTTCCTTCGGTGTAGCTGATCCAACTGGAAAGTGAATTGAAAGCGTGGTGACCCACCTTGGCAGGACCTGCTGTCTGAGGCTGGGGTGAAGCCCATCTCACATTCGCAGCGGTAAGCTCCCGGGACGTTCAGGCATTGGCCATTCTCACAAAGGTTTATGTTTTCCGCACACTCATCAACGTCTGCGGAATAAAAAGACATCTCTGTTAAGTTCCAAGTTTTGCCACACGTTTTTTTCCCCCCTGATGAAATTGGTTTTAGTGGCTGGAGCTGGTGTCCATCAGCATGAAGCAACGGTTGACCCCCGTTCACTAGAGTTGGGATGTGTGGCCTGAGATCAGAGAGCCATAGCTTGCATTCAGAACACTCAGCTAGAATATATATTGATAGGGTTTCTCTCACTTCTCCTTCGTGCCTATCGATGAATCAGTATTAAAACAATATTAGTTGACATGACCAAGAGCTCTGGAATTCTGTTCATTCATTTGGAAGCACAGCCATGCACCTTTCTGGCTTCCCTAAGGGGAAGGGGCTTAAAGACAATTGGAGACACTATAGAAACAAAGTTTCCTTTTTATCCCTAACATCTGATTAAAATTACATAGGCAGACACTTTTCACAGACCTTGCAAATGATTTACTTAATTCTCTGAAGTGGCAGAGAGACGGAGGAGAGAAACCAGTGTTTACTGAGCCAGGCGATGTGGCTGTTACCTGGCATGCATCTTTCATTGAGTTCACCAGGCGCAGCCAGGCGCCAGCAGCCAACAGAGCTGTGGGGGTCCCTTTGAACCCTATTCTCGCTGCAGATGTGTTTGCCATCATAACCATTCTTTCTTTGATACACACACAAAGTGGCACATACAAAGTCCAGGAAATACAAAGTAGCCAATGCTTTAAAGAGAAAAACTACCAAATAAACACACCTTTTAAAAGGGGACCCTGAAACTGATGAGTTCTGTACTCTGATGAGTTCCGAGCTCTGAATTATTACAGATTTAGTATTATAATGGTGAAATTAAAGTATGAATGAAGATCAGCTCATAAAGCATAGGTAATTTTCTTGCCTGAAAGGGTGACCTAGTCTTGTGTATGCCTTAATGAGACAGCACTTCACCCTTGAGCCCTGGGGAGGGGCAGGAGTGAGAGAACAATCTGTATGGATAGCCTCTTACTGTGAAGTTTCCTAAGTCCTTTGCTCTTAGTCCTTTCAAAACCATGGAAACTCCGAGGACGAGAAGAGGCAGCTTTGACGACCTATCTTTGAAGGACACATTACACATCCTGTCTTCAAGAACTGAGGGGTTCCCCAAGATTGTCCACTTAATGATAAAAAGTACTGCTATTTTAAGACAAGAAGAGCTGAAGTCACATAGGCCACTCATGTGCTGAAGTTTCCAGCAGGGGAAGCGGGGAGATACTGTGGACCCAGGTGGTGTTATCCAAAGCTTGCGTTCTCCCGACCATTACTTTATAAAGCAGTAACAGATAATGCCAGTTATCAACACTACAGGAGGTGATATACGCCATTCCTTTAGAACACCCACCAATGTCACGGAAGCCTTTTTAGGTGTCTGTGTTTAATGGATAAAGAAAGGTATGTGTCCATTTGTAGGTAAAGCATAAACACCGAAACAATCATTTCATTCTTCTCATGGTTTTCTTCAAACAAGGAGAGCACATTTGGTGCTCTGCGCTGGACACAGGGGAGCACACCTCGGGTCTGTCACTCACCTGAGCAAGTAAAGCCGTCTCCCGTGAAACCCTCCGAGCAGGCACATCGGTACGAGCCTGGGGTGTTGACACACTGGGCGTTTATGCTGCACTGGTGGGTTCCATTCGAGCATTCATCCAGATCTGTGTGGCAAGCAGGCACCAAGAAGATCAGAGAGAAGGTGGTGCGGTCTAATGCATGGGAAGGGTTTGGCTTGTGGAGATTCCGAGCCAGTCCAAACGGACTCTGGCTTAGTTTATCTGGAAGGGCACTGTTCAAAGTCCCTAAGATTTTAGTCCAAAATGTTCACGCCATAACCGTGGCCCCAGCTACTGATTCAAGAGTTGTGGGAGGGATTTAAGGAAAACTGGGCTTGGATTTCACTCTAACCTCCATGTATCATGGTTTTTACTACTGGTTCCTTGATCACTGGGAGAGGATTTGCTTAAGGTAACAATGATCTTCACAGGAGAGAGTCACCACATAGTTTTAAATTTCTTTTGTAAGAAGGGAAGAGAGACATAGTTCTTGATCTCATGGAACTAATGGGTTATCGGAAAGGTGGATGTCAAATACAGAAAAGAAAGAATTGTGTGTCTTTCTATGTACTATTAAGAAGGTTACAGAAACAACCTAATCTGGATCATATGGGACAAGGGAGGTCTATTGAAGAAGCAAGTTTTTATCAGCCTCAGACTCCCTCTCCAAGGATGAGGAAGCCTGGTCTCTAAGAGTAGAAGGAGAGGAGAGTGCTTCTCGTAGACAGCAGCACACACAGGGCCACTAAAGAGTGAAAGTACAGGACGTGGCATTCCATTCTGGCAGTTGGAGGGGCAAAGAAAGCACAGTACAGGGGCCAGGGCAGTGGAAGCTGAGGCCAGAACATGCTGCGGCGACTTAGAACCCGGGGTTGCTCCTAAAGTTAAAGAGTTAAAGAGGAGGCTTAAGGGTTCTGCCACTTTAAATATTTGAAGGATAAGTTGCAGGAGGATCATGGAGGGAATATGGGCGAGGGAGAGGGAGAATGGAGGAAGACAGGAGAGGGAAGAGGAAGGAGGAGGGATGGGGTGAGGATTGAGGGGGGAAGGAGGCAGAAGGAGGGGGAGGAGGAGAGGGATGGGGCAGGTAGGGGGGGAGCAAGGGGAGGGGAAGCAAATGACTTGGGCGCAGGATGAAGATGGAAAGGAGGAATGGGTATAGGAGCACAGGTGCCTGAACCCTGTAATCTTGTTGTGGGGCTGGCAGTCAGGTGATAGTTAGCCAAGCTGACAGATTGGCATGAAGAACATGAATGGGAACACACACACACACACACACACACACACACACCAAGAAAACCCCTCAAAACCCCAAACAAAACAACAACAAACTAGCAGGCCCATGAGACAGGGGAAAAGGCAGGAATGAGGACAGGCATGGAGATGGCTGGCTAGGAAATGGCTTCCATTAGACCCGGGGAAGCCGACACAGGGTGTTACACAGCAAAGTCATTTGGAAACTATGATGATACACGCTCTGTGAATTGGCTTTAAATATTTGACAAGTATGAAACACTTGGCAGAACAGGCAGGTTTTATTCGAATTAATTCACATTATTGGTAAGAGATATTAAGGGTTCCTGCTTTAATCCTTACTGAGGGGCCCATAAGCTTTTACTGCAACTTCATCATGGGGAGGTCAGCTCAGACTGCTTTCTTTTTTTTTTTTTTAAATTGACCCGGGTAATTGTTACCACCTGGAAATATTCTTTGCCGCTACAGCATGGGCATATTAAATAGTTCTGTGAATGACACCCAGGGTATAATCCAGTCCTCTGCCTTGGGGCTCTACAATGTTAGGCTTCGGCTCAAGAATTCCAGCACTCGGGGAAAAGATTTCCCTATTCTCTCTTTTCAAGTTAGACTTCTTGGAATTCAAGAAAATACTCAGCGTTGCCTGCAAGAACGATCCTATCTGCTAAGAACTGTTCCCTTACAGTGAGAGACCCCTCTGCGCTCTCCATTTACTTCCCTCCACACTGTGTAAAGACTGGAAAACACAGCAGCCTTTTTTTTTCCCCCCCATAGGACAGCTGTTTAGACCACTGGCTGCACATCCAATCTTTTTTACTGAGCAATGTGCATGAAGAGGCAGAGGCCAAAACATCCTGTTGTAATTCGACCATGTATATTAAACCTGAGGAAACACCCAGGCAGGAATGATCCCTACGACCAAAGGTAGATTTGATTTACAAGAGACTAAGTGGACAGGAGCGTGTTCCTGCTGGAGGTGTGTGGGTTAACAAGCATGCAAAGAACAGTAAGGACACGGGCCCTTCCAGAAGGGTCTTTGTCTGCAAACTCACCAATGCATTTGATGCCATTTCCCACCCAGCCTTCTCTGCAGCTGCATTTGAAGCTCCCAGGGACATTCAGGCACGAGGCGTGCATGTCACAGTTGTGGGCGCCAATTTCACACTCGTCCACGTCTGGGAAACCAGGGTGAGAAAGAAAGACATGAGGAAGATGAGGCATGAGCTGAATTCTACTTCCAAGGTCATTTCTGAAAAGACAACCATTTAGGATAAACACGAGACTACAGAGAAAGCACTAAGACTGCTTTTCGTCTTCAGTTCTTTTTTATTCCATTAAGGTCTATAACTTCATGATCATAGCCAAACTGGCCCTTCGTTATGGGAACTTGCTAGCCACTTCCTCCTGGAATGAGAAAGTTGTTGACCCTGGATCTGAGTGTCAGCCCCCACGTTAGAAAGGCCCAGACAGAACTCTGTGGGAAGAAGGTGGAGATACGTATTCAGGAGAGACTTTGAGAAAGGCTGTGCTGCTCCCGTCTGATAATATCTATCACATATTCTTCATAAAGATGAGGACAGCAATAAAAAGGAGCCACCCTTCATTTTAAAAGTCACTACCATAATTGGACTCAGTGGTACAATGCTTGCTTAGCATGCGTGAGCATCTAAGTTTAATTCCAGTACCGCACGCACAAGTCAATAGTGCATATCTATGTAGAGTTTTTGTAAACTGTCACTTATGTGTATGCTTTTGTGTTTTGTTTTTCTTTCTTATCTGAGAATATGTGAAGAATGTTCTCTGTGGATGTGATGTGGAAGACGACCAATGCTTTCCAGCATGTGTTTATGCTCTTAATAATTATACAGAGACACACATGTGGGATCTATTCAGGTGCGTACAGTCACGTGCAACCTAATGATATTTTGTTCAATGGCAGGCCAAGGACATTACAATGGTCCCCTAAGCTTACAGCGCCAAGACATGCAGCTGTGCTTGAATAAATATGAGTTTTGATGTTAACATGTTGCTGAACTCTTCAAAGGACCCATTTCTTGCAATGTATCCCCACTGCAAAGCAGTACACAACTGTGTGGATGTACGTACAAATAACATATACACTCATGTAAAGTAGGTGGATTCGGTGCCCCAACGCTTTCTAGCATGTGATTTGTATGTCCTCACAGCTCACTGACCACAAGCCGCCACTGCTGAACGGATACCATAAACACTAGCGGCTGCTATCCTCTCTCTCTCTCTCTCTCTCTCTCTCTCTCTCTCTCTCTCTCTCTTTCTCTCTTTTAGTAATGATCACACAACTGACCTGCCCTCATCATCTACCTCTATCTGAATGGTCAGCTAAAGGGTTTGCCTGAGCTCCTTACTGATGCCTCGAGCAAAATACCATACAGGGACCATAAAGTGAGCATTCAAGAAACAAGTGGCTCACACCTCGAGTGACGTTTTCTAGTCCCATCTGTACATGAAAGATAAAACTAAACAGTGAAAAAGGAGACAGAAGATAAAGTGCATGGGGTGAAGAGGAGTGAAGAGAGGAAAAAAAGAGAGGTAACTGGAGGGGGGGAGGTTGATGAGAAACCATGGAAGTAAGGCAGTAAAAGTCCAAATAGAACCTTAGAATGTTTTATCCTTTTAACATTGCAAATCATATGGATCTTGGGATCTTTTAAGTCACTGGTTCTCAACCTGTGGTTCACGACTCCTTTGGCATTAGAACGACCCTTTCATAAGAGTCGCCTAAGACACTGGAAAACACAGATATTTATATTATGATTCATAACAGTATCAGAATTACAGTTATGGGGCAGCAACAAACAATTTTGGTTGGGCGGGGTCACCACACAAGTGAGGAGCTGTATTAAAGGGCTGCAGCATCAGGAAGACTGAGGACCACTGCTTTGACTTCCCACTTTACATGGGTCCTCCACTTGAGCTGCAACCAAGCTGAGCAACTGAATGATGTTGCAGGATCCACCAGAAGCAGGGCAGACTCACCACTCCTTCCTCCCTACTGGGTGGCTCAGGCAGTGTGCACCTCAGAGACAAGGCGTGGCCTAGCTAAGAGCCAGTTACTCAGCACCGGCAGGCATTTCCTGGTTGACTGGGTCCTGGGAGGCTGAATGCCAGAATGACGTGAGCCCGTGAAACCTCTCTGAGGACGAAGCCAGGAGGACATGGGTGCGAACCTACCTGTGCATCCCGTGGTCCCCTTCTTCACTGAGTAGCCCAGCTGGCAGTGGCAAATGAAGGAGCCCTTCGTGTTCTCACACTCCCCAAACATGCAGATGTTGGGATTCAGGTCACACTCGTTCACATCTGGAAAACGCATTGTATCATTGGGTTACTATTGTCCTTCACCGTCACTGCACTTTAAAAAAAAAAAAAAACACCTTTTAAACTGAATGTTAGCACAGGGCTGTGATGAGCCGGCAAAATTTAAAATACAGTTCACTTGGAAGACTCAGTCTTGCAGGGTCAGTACCTGTGTGTCTTTAAGGGTTTCTGAAATAATTCTTCCTTCTCAGATTTTCTAGTTCTGGCAAAATGGCTCAGATTTTCAAGACTGAAAAAGTCTTCTCTCTATGTCTATGTGTGTTCATGCGTGTATCAAATCATTTGCTGGGGAGGAGTGCTGCGACATAATCTTCTGCACATAATGAGGTTATCACGTTCATGGATTCACGGCAGCTGTGATCTTGCACAAGAACTGCACAAGATCAAGCGAGCGAAGATGGCAGCGTAGCTGAGATGGGCGATGTCAAGGCCCAGCCCCTACTGAGGAGCTATGGTCAGTAGAGGGAGGGAGAACCGTTCCTTTTTGGGGGATGTGGCCACTGGTAGGATTCCTGAACTCCAGTGGATGTCCCTACACCCATGTACACACAGGCAGCAAGAGCGAGACTCAGAGGCCAAAAACAGACAGACGAGGTTGGGAGGGAGACATGTTTGAGGAGATAAGGAAGGTGGGGTAAACATGATTATATTCCACTCTGCACGAATAAAGAACAGTAAAAACCTATCATTGGTTTCCGCTACCCACCGATGCATGTTCTCATGTCCATCGACGCCATGAAGCCATCGTAGCAGAGGCAGCGATACTCCCCGGAATGTTGGTACACTGGCCGCCGTCACAGATGTCGGGGTTGTTTTCACATTCGTCGATATCTGAGGACACAAAGGTAGCCTCCGGTCAAAGCAGGGATGTCTTTCATTGGTGCCGGACACATTTTCTCCCCTCAGCTCTACTGGACCAAGTCTGGAGCTACGTTTGTAACAGAGCAACCACGGCATGCACATGTCTTATCCTGGCCGTACCTGCGCACGATCGTCCGTCTGGCATCAGTGCGTACCCCTCGCTGCAGCTGCATTCGTAGCTTCCTTCTGAGTTGGTGCACTGGGTGTCGCAGCCCCCGTTCATTATCATACACTCATCGATATCTGTGCAGACATTACACGAGCACATGAAATGCCAAGTCCACACCCACGCATGGCAATGGCTAGAGCGTCTTCCTTTTAAACAGATAGTGACTGACTAGCTTTGGATTTGCCTCCATTTCTGTATGTACTGATAGAAGATTAAACCATTATTCCTCCTTAAATCCCTGATACTTCCTTCTGTGTAGCATTCTATTTCATCTACTGTGCGAGGAGTGAGGAACTCGGGAATATGGTACGTACGGAGTTTGGAGCACTTTTTAATGATAAGGCCAGCAAGTCCTCTGCAAAACCAACAAACCTTCTGGACTGCTGCTTGCATTCATTTACAGTACAAAGGACTGCCGGAAGTGTTAGTTCATATTTGGTGAGGGAGCTTGCTGATTGGAGAGGTGGGAAATGCAGACCAGAGCACCCACCCTTACCTGTACAGCCCTGGCGGTCTGGCGTGGCCTGGTACCCAGGATTGCAAGAACACTGGTAGGTTCCAATCATGTTCACACATTTGCCATTTCTGCAGAGATTGTCACTCAGGGAGCACTCATTAATATCTGTGAAAGGCAAACAGAGCCATGCTTTATGCCAGAGCACGATTACATGAGCCTTTAAGAGCAGGCTTCACCAAAGAAGTGAGTAGGCTAACCTGGGCTATTTGGTGAAAACGTTGGGCCCTCCATTCACTGACACCAGATCTTTTTGTTGTGTTGGAAGCATTCCCTTCTCTGACTAGAATTTCTGTATTTCTGTATGTTTTTACAAGGCCTTGCACATAATACGACTGAGCAATTTTTACTGTTACTTGATTTTAATTACAAGTATGTAGCCATAGCAGCTGGTACTTGCTATGGCAGAGTGCGTTGACATAGTGTATACCATAAATGAAGCTTATTACTATTTTATGATTTATACTGTTGTGCCCATGTGGTCTTCAGTAGCTGTTTGGGTACAGCCTATACAACTATCTGAAGGAAGGTACCAGTTCCAGGGACCAGAGGCATGGCAGTAAGACTCTCGTGTGCGCTTTCGCGGAGCTGTTTCTGTGCCTGCATATGTGGAGTTTCGGTCCACAACTCTTAGTTTAAAACAACCTGGCCCTCACAAATACCTTAAAAAAACAACGCGGCCCTTACAAGATGGACAAATAAATTTAAAAAGAGAGTCATGCAAAAAATATGTGGAATAAATTAGTAAATTCCCAGTGAACGCCCAGAAAATGGCAGACTGATCCGTTTCTATAGGCAGAATGCTCATCAGAAGGAATAGGTGTTAGACACAGTGACCCCAGACGGTAACTGGATGTAACAAGAAATTATTTCAGACTCACACAGTCACCTAAAGATTATACTGAATAAATCTATGCTTATATTTATTAAGTACACATATTACAAAGCATTTGTTTTATGATATACATTGCCCTTTTGAAGAGTAAATTTTTTTATCCATAAGGTTGATGAACTATAAGCAAGGACGAACTAGACTCAAGCCCAGCCTGTCTAGCCATGGATTCTTCAACCACCGGTATACAGTTGTATTTTACACTACCATCAAAATTAAAAAAAAAAACAAAAAACTTAAAACTTTAAATCTGCCCTTCTGAAAATGTCTGCTTAGTGTGTTATTTAAGGTTCCCTTCATGTGCAGCACAGAGATCTCTCTGGCTTGTGAGTAAATGTATGTGCACTGAGAGCCGTGCTCAGACAGTTCTGAGGGCCAGTCCTCCTGAAGATGATGGCCCCTGGCTACGTCAGTGCTGGGCAGCAAGTGTTCTAGAACATGCTAAACACTGTGTGGATTTCCAAGTAGTAGCTGGAATGAGGAAACACCAGAGCACACTCTGGCCATCTTCCTGAACGTGGTTCTTGTAGCAGAACTTACAGGGTTATAAAGCACCAAGGGACCTGTCATGGTCACCCGTGGGTGTGTAGACCGGGGTGAGCATGGACTGGACAGAGCAGGGAAGGAACAGGTGTGTGGACTACCCACAGCTGACCAGGAAGAGGCCTGGGCAGCTCACTCACAACCTTGCCTGGACAATGGAAGGAACTTATGACGTGGCACAGAGATCTTTCCATGAAGAGCAGCTGAGTGCCCAACCTTCCAGAAAGCAGACACTGGGAACTCAGACGGTGCATTCACTAGAGGTGACCCCATTTTCACCCATTGTGCCTGCTGCATTTTCTTTTCTCTTCTTTCTCTCTCTCTTTCACTTTCTTTTTATATACTAAGTGAGAAAACTCACCTATGCAGTCCTCACGGGACGGCGACAGCTCGTGTCCCAGTGGGCAGTCACACTGAAAGCTTCCCTCAGTGTTCACACAGGTGCCACCCCTACAAAGGAGAGGGTTACGTTCACATTCGTCAATGTCTGAAAGGTAAAAACGTGAGATTCATTAAAGCACCCTGAGGAAAACACGTTCACACATATAGTACGGGAAAAGGGCCCCTAGAAGTCAGGTGTGTGACGTAAACGTAAAGACACACCCAATCAGAAATGGGACAAGCTTTACCTTTTGCTTCAATATAAAAATTAAGTAACTTTTACTGTCACTGCAGTAAACCACTGAAAAATTTTCATGTACAAGATGATAGCTCACAAGAAGTGATCGATACAACTCTTCCCTTATATCACCATAGACCTGGGTTCATATGCTGTTCTTGGTCATTTTAGTGTTTATGGCTTGAATCCAACTACAAAAAATTTTCTTAAAACTCCCGAATGTTTACAATTGGAATGTCCAACCTCTGGCCCTTGGCTGCACGCAGTCCAAGACAGCTATAAGTCCAGCCCAGCTCACTGTAGGGACAATCCCCTGTTGCAAAGTGAAAAGGCTGGACCCCCTAGAGTGGCAGCATCTTAAGTGCCATAGTCACTCACGTGAAATAGTGACCCAAACATTTTTCAGTATCACAACTCTAAGACACAGCTCTCATGGAACTGGCAAGGCAGAACACAAACTTAGGGCCAGGCCAGCACAAGGTTAATTGTTTTAAATAAATGCATCCTGGGTAGTCTGTGTGCTGCTTCCAGCCTGGGGAAGGGATTCTGTAGGCCTTCGTTCTCGGCACATGCCCTGTTGAGGGTGCTGCCATAGCCCTGACGCCAGCAGAGGCACAGCAGACGAGTATATACAGTTGTCAGGTTCCAGGCCAGCCAGGAGGGTCTGGCCACGCTTACCCATGCAATTCTTCATCATCATGAAGCCGCTCTCGTAGCCCTCAAAGCACTCGCAGTCAAAGCTGCCTGGCGTGTTGACACAGATGCCACTGCCACAGAGGTCAGGGGAGATCCTGCACTCATCAATGTCTGCCCACGAGTTCAAAAGAAAAGAAAAAAAAAAAAACCACAGAATGAGGTAAGAGAGTGCTGGAGGGACGGGGCTTTCTAGGAGAGGGTGCTGCACATTTGAGACTTTGGGAAATCAGGGCTGAGAGTAGCAAGAAATGTTCTGGAGAGATAGGGTCGAGGGGGACCAGGCCTTCATCAGGCACATTCCTTTCTCCAACTGTCAAAACTGTCATGGTCAACCGGCAGGTGGGGCCTGCGTGTCTTTGAATTCTGAAATGTGGCCTTCTCTTTGTGGCTTAGATGTAGTAACAGAGAAGAGACCACACGACTCCTACGTGGCCCAAGTGAGGAGGCAGTGAGTTCACAAGGGAGGAAGCCATAGGTGTGCACGGGGACTACTGTTCATTCTGCTACCTCAGCCAAGGGTGGGAGCGTGTGGACAGGGAACCCTGATGCTACTCTGGGTTGGCTGGCAGGACAGAGAGAGGCACCCTCCACGGCAGACCAGCACACTCCTCCAGCCAGAGAGTATGCAGACACAGCAGGGCCTTGGAGTGAAGCCATTATGGGATCTGTGTCACAGTCGGATGAGAAGGGCTTACCCAGCTTTCCAAAAATAAAGAAAACTTACGTGCTCATGTTTTGCTATGTGTCCTATATGACTGTTAGACTCATTAGTAGTATATGGGCACTCTCAGAAGGTTTGGAGAAATCTCTCGAACCTGTTATGTATTTTCAGTACAGGAATTTTGAATCCGCACAAAGCATATTTAAGAAAACAAGAGCTACATTTTTTTTAAAAAAATAAGTCTCAATAAAAGAAATTCTCTGCCACTGTCATGCATATGTATTAATTTATTAAGGTGGGCTCTCACTGGAGCATCCTATGAGGACCTCACAGAGATCCACCTGCCTTTATCTGTCAAATGCTGAATAAAATTCCAGCGCACCAGGCCCATTGTCTTTTTGATGAATTATAATTGAAGTCTTCATTAACAATGGACAATCTGCACTTTGGTAGGCTCAGTTGCAGTTTCCGATTTCAATTTTTACTTATTTCTCCAGTCACCAGCCACACCCAAAACTTGACACGATTGGCCCTGCGATTTCTGGTGACTGGTGTTCAGCCTCCTATGGGGAACAGAGCGAACCCTGTGGTAAGCAGGGCCCAGCTTTGGGTCAATATAAACTCGTAGGAGCACCACACGGTACAAGTATGGACTCTGTGACAAGGCGCCCGAGGACAGCCCAGTCTTTCATCTTTCAGGGTTTTGGAAAAATCCAACCATTTTCTTCATCTTATTTTTCCTATCTATAGCAGGGCTCATCTCTAAAACGAAGGGAGTCAAGCATCAAACACGGGCACATACACACTGCTATGTATGCATGATCCATTCCCCACTAGGAGCTGGCATTTTGAAAGGCAAGGCTTTCATACTGAACCCGAAGGTTGTATAGAAATTCTAACTTTCAAGATGTGGAATCGCTGGACAAGCAGAGACAAGCACGTAGATGAGTAGTGACTGGTTTTCCAGAAGTGGAAGGCTGCTGAGTGGCTGGCTGCAGAGACTGACAATCAAGGCAGGCAGGGTGGGGACTGATTACCCAGAATGCCTCCAGTTAACAAGAATGGGAACCAATAGCATTGCAGGGGATTCGTTCCTTCTCTGTTCTTAAACAAGGCAGCGCTAGTAATAGCGATCTCTCTCCAGCAGTAGAAGGTGCCTGTTTGTGAGATTAAGAAACTTGTCTAATTGCACATTACTAACAAGGGCCGAGGCTAGAAGAGCCTCAGTTGCTCTGTCCATACAGGTCCAGGATGGCCTGGGTCAAAAATGGCATTTCTCAAGGGTCAGCCTGAAAACTCCCATGGTTGCAAAAATGAAGGATTTGTTTGGGGGAATGCAATAGATAGAAGGCACTGGTAGGTCTGCCGTGTGGCAGAGACTGATACATAGACAAAGACCACCGAAAGGCTCTCTTCTTCCTGCACTCCTGTTCTGGGGTACAGAGCTGGGAGACTGCTCTTAGATGCCATCTATCTTTAGGCCATGGTCAAGTTCAGCAACTGTCCAAACCGCAAAATAGGTAGCCGGCTAAGAAAAGGGTAGGAAGTGGAAGGCAGAAGGCAGGATAGCATGTGGGGGGGCAGGTAGGGGCAACGGCTGCCCTTGGGCAAAAGTCAAAGGACATCAAAGAGGGGACAAGAGCCCACAGAGACTTGTCCTGTAGCACGAGTGGAGAGGAATGGAGAGACAGGGGGGTCAACTTCAAACAGGGAGAGCCCATAGCTCTCTGACACTGGGGGAGGGAAGAAGGTGGGAGAGGGGCTTCCATGAGGACAGGAAGCCTGGGGACAGTCATGAAGAAAGAAGAGTTATGGAGGTCCGTCAGTGGTTCAGAAGCACAGAAAAGTTTCAAAAGCGCTGGGAAGTGAAAGCAGGGGTTTACTAAGCAGCTGGAAGGGCCCGTGGAGGGCGAATGTCGGCAATGTCGGCATTCCAGAGAACAGATACTGATGGTGACGGGGATGGAGGCTGGGGGCAGAGCAGCAGGACTAAGCAGAACTGGCTGAGACAGATGGCTGTGAACGCCCAGGCAGAGTCCAGGCCATGCAGGCACAGGAAGGAGGCGAGAGAGACATTTTAATGGGCATGATGAAGAAGCGCCGGGTGAGAGGTCACAAAAAGGGGACATCTACACCTGAACATTCCACACATAGATGCAGGCAACTCTGCACAGAAATCCCTGGTGAGCCTGGTCAGGCGTTTGCAATAAATTGCACGGTGTCAAAGAGAAACATTTCTGAGTTCATCTCCTTTCAAGCCAACGCGGCTAAGAATGCTGTTTGCAGGTGAGGAAAACAAGGCGAAACACGTCTCTCACTAACTAAGACAATTCCTGGCATACTCTTCAAATACGATATAACAGGCATAGGCTCTTAGTGGCTATATGCTTTAGTACTCATATGTTTTTGAAGATCATAATTTTACATCAAAATAGCATTCTGTGCTATTTTGTAGTTCTCTCTCAAAGTTATTTGGAGACCTGGCCTTTAAGTCAAGCAAAACAAAACAAACAGTGAGAAAGGGGGCAGGTTGGGGTGGGGTGGAGGTGGGGTTCTGTTTTCACCAAGAAGATGGACTTTTGAAGGCAGATTACTCAAGCAAGAGAGCTAGGGTTCATTATGGAGGAAAAATAATCTTACCAGTACAGTTTCTCTCCTCCATGTCCAGGGCAAAGCCACTGTTGCAACGACACTTGAAGCTTCCGATTGTGTTTCTGCACTTCCCATAGGTGCACATCCCAGGAAAGGCCTTGCACTCGTTGATATCTGCGAGCAGAGAGGGGGCTCACTGCTGAGATGGTTGACAGGGCTGAGCACCTCCATCACCCTGACTGAAAAACCGATCACCCTAGGCAATAACCAGGCACCCATAGACAGGGACAGCTCCCGGGGTCTGCAATGACTGCAGAGATGGCACAGGGAAAGGGTTCACCAAGGGCGAGATGCTCCACCATCACCTGAGTCTTAACTCCTGTACGTCTGGCTGTTGCTTACTCACATAGGGACAGAGATCTCTCTGCTGCTGAGGAAGTAGGCAGAACTGCCTCTCCTCAATCTACGCCAGAAGAAAAGTACAGGGACGGAAAGAGAGAAAGAGAATGGTGACCGTTTTGTCTCCCAGCTTTTTATCCATACTGCCTTTTACATGTAACTTATAGTTTTGGACCTTAGGTTGCCCACCAATGATATGTTGAAAACTCAACTAATTCTCAGAGACTGTAGAGAGTGGCCTGTGGGTGTGGTGGGCCAGAGACCAGCTTGTACTTACCTTTGTAAAATGGACGCCCAGTGAGGACGTCCCCTCTGTTAGCAAAACCAGGGCCCCGGGGACACAGGGTCTCATATTCCTTGGTGCCAGGTTTGGGACACTCTTCACACTCTGTGCCCCAAGCCGCCCCGACCGCACAGCAGCAGGCGTCCATGCGGAACTTCCCGGGGACGGGGTGGACACACTCATCCTCATCCCACTTCAGGAAGCAGTGCTCCATGCGGACATCTGCATGGAGAGCACACATGCAGTTTGAGCTTAGGTGGGAGCACTCACTGAGCATCCTGCTTAGCCTCACAAACTATGGGCCCCAGGCTACCTGTATTTAGTTAAAACCGTTACATCTCCCAAGATTCTTCCTTCCTCAGTGGCCATGCCAGGTGGAGTGTACTCAAGAAAGCAGTGGAGGATGGTGGGCGTGGGGGCAGACTTAAAATGAGAAGTTGGTTTGTCACCACCTTGAATGAACTCCATGGCAACAATCATTTAGGGAGAGTGAAGGTGGGCTCTTTAGGAGATTACTTAACTCTCACAAGGAACCCCGAAAGGCACTCATGACCACATGACTCTTCCATGTCCTGGCCAATGATCACTCTCTTACTTTTGTTTCCACAACAGAACAATAATTCCAATGATGGACTCTTCTTTGTCACTACCTTAAAATAATTTTGCAGTCTTATAAGGGTCTAGTTAGTCCTGTTAGGGTCTAGTTAGTCCTGTTAGGACCTAGTCAGTCCTCTTAGGGTCTAGTTAGTCCTGGTAGGACCTAGTCAGTCCTCTTAGGGTCTAGTTAGTCCTGTTAGGTCCTAGATAGTCCTCTTAGGGTCTAGTTAGTCCTGGTAGGGCCTAGTCAGCACTGTTAGGGCCTAGTCAGTCATGTTAGGGCCTAGTCAGTCCTGTTAGGGCCTAATCAGTACTGTTAGGGCATAGTCAGTCCTATTAGGGACTAGTTAGTCATAAACAGTAATAGTTGCTGCACTCCATCTGCAACTTGGTAAAATCTATAGATTTTGCTTTACCAAAAAATATGATATTTTTTCTGCAATTGGGTTTTGTTCTGTTGTTACACATTTTAGATCTGGATTTTTGTCCCAAGTCATGTAGACATGTCGAATTCTTCACCACAAAGGGGCCAAATCATTTCTTTAAATGAATGAACATTTCCTCTTAACTTCGATCCATACCATACTGTATGTCAGTGCTTAGCCTGTGTTACTCAGAGACTCAGAGCGGCAGTGAATGGTGGAGCCAGCACGATCTGCAGACAGTATGCTCATATCTACAGACAGTACGCTCGCTCACGTGTTGGCCAACAGAGATGGAGCAACTACAGTCACACGCTGTCTAATGGCAGCCATGGGTAACAGGCTCAGGAGAGAGTTTTCATAGCTAAATAAAAATGACTTTGGTGGAAGAATTCCGAGGCATGACATCATCAGCGGGCTTGAGAACTGCTTCACAGAGGGAAGGTCATCCTGATAGCAAGGTCACCATAAACAATAGACAGGTTGACTCTTCAATAGTTCTCAATATGGGGCATCAAATTCTCAATCAAAGGTGGCATCAATATCTACAGCTGTCTTTAACCTCGAGTGACACACATTTCCAAGAATCGAAACTAAGGAAGTTATTCTTAAGGAGAGAGCATGGTCAAGTTTCACTTCGCGTCTACATTAACAGGAAGCAAAGGCCACACACTTGGCCACATCTCAAAGTCTCATTGGCACAACGTCCAAGCACTGATCTCTGAGTTGGCTTCACCCAGCACTGGCACTAGGGGAGGAGGGATCTTCATGAGATGGGAAGGATTTAATAACTAAATCTTAGTTAAATATAGGTGTCCCAAGGACCGCTGAAGTAGTCCGCTCAGTAGTCATTCTGTGATAAATTGGAACAAATGGGTTATGGGAACCAAGAATGTAAAGAGCCTTTACATCTGAGAAGAGTAATCTGGTGTCTTTATTATGAAGATTCATATCAATATTTACACTAAGAATTGAAATAGTCAGAGCACAGGGCAACAAAACCTAAGTAGACACTTGGATTGGCTTGCAAAAAACACTATAATGGAACCATGGAACCCTGGAACCCAACGGCATGTGCACTTGGGAATTCACCACAATCACCACTGCTCCTTTTCCTGCTTCACTGTTACGTCAGCTCACCTCCTGCAGATACTCGAGATGACATCCCTATTTTATATGAAACTCTAATACTTATCACTAATCTGTCCTCAGCATCTTCACGCCACCACATGCCAAACACCCCCACCCCAAACGCTCTTACATCCTCAGAAGGACTCAACATAGAACAAGTTAGAAAGAACAAAATCTTTCATCAAGAACAAGGCTCACGAAAGCAGTATTTGGGTTGTAAGTAAGGCCAAGGATTGCATGCGAGAATGAGGACCGAGGTTTAGATTCCCAGCAATCTCTGTATAAGCCAGGTATGGCGGTGTACAGCTGTGACCCCAGCTCTGGGGTGGTAGGGACAAAGGATGGCAGGGGTTTCATTGCCCACCCAGTCTACGATTCGACTTGTGATGGACTCATAAGTGTACCAATGTATACGCAGGCGCTCAGAATGCACACATCCAAAGAAGGAAATCAACCAAGTAAAAAAAAATTATTTTCCATGTTGAATATGCACTTTCTAAATGATTCCATATGAACCACTATGCTGCTTTCTATCCAGACTTAAATATGCTGTCAAAATTAACTTAAAATGAAGCCTCTGTTAGAGTGAATTAAGCTCTGTAGTACTGCAGAGTCAACTACTAAGCTAGTAGTGGAAAAATATCATTGATACATTTAAATACTTGAAGAGCGTCTAATAGGGCATCACCACGGTCCCGACTCCGTCTACTTCCTTAAGTTCCAAACACAACAACTGACATGAACATGTTTGGCAAACTAAAACACGTTCCATAGCTTATAGGGGTAAGTTGTCTTTAAAAGAGACATTCTTTTGCTCACATATAACACGAAAGGAGAAGGAGAGCTTCTTTCTCCGTTATGAAACTCAAATAATTTCAGCTATGGCCCTGATGAACACTAATGCCAAATCACCATCCATAATTGTTGATAATGAGTCTGCGGGCTTTAGATCTTTAGGGGGGAAAAAAGCATTAAGAAAATCTTTCCTTTAATGGCGACAGAGGAGAGAGTAGGTTGATTGACATACTTTTCCCTCCCCCCTTTATCTGAACAGTCCAGTTGCAGCGGGCTGGAACATGGTAATGTTTTAAATTCTAGACCCGAAATATGCCTAGTTTTCTTCTTCTATTAACTTCATACAAATAACTCAATCTGTTTAAAGTATTATTTAACACTGAGGGTTAAATAATAGTTCTTTTTTTTTCAGTCATGATTTACCTTGGAGTGATTTCCCCCCTCAAAGAGTATCTCATTTAAAGCCGAATTTTCAAGTATAAAGTCTGGTTTTGGACTGGCTACCACCCAAAGGACAAGGAGCCGACGGTTAGCTCCTCACACGTAGACAGGAATGTTCTCATCTTACCCAGACACACTCGGCCTGTGCCATCCAGAGTAAGGCCTTCAGGGCATTCACAGTGGAAAGAGCCTTTGTTGTTGACACAGCGTCCATTTGGACAGACGCCAGGAAACACCTCGCACTCATTAACGTCTGTGGGGGGTGGGGGTAAAATGCAGTTAGCAGAAGGCAAAAGATGTTACGAATAGAAAAAGCAGGTGTAGCCTCATTTCCTGTGTAGTGTGTTCAATCTGCAACACGGTGTGGATTATTGCTTGAGTTAGAGCAAAAAAAAAAATATTCCACGAGGCAGCACCAGCTTTCCTGGGCACCAGCTGTGCAGACGACCGCAGTCTTGCTGGTCCATAAAAGAGCAGCCCAGACATGTTCCCTTGCCAGCTGTTCCGTGCCTTGAAGGCTGGGGACTTCCTTATGAAATTTCCTCAACGGCATAAAGAAGAGAAACGGGAACCTCGAAGCTATTTCCTGAACGCACTATGTTGATCACACTGAGGGACTTTAAACCGAAATCTCAAGGGCCTTGAGAATAGCGACTAGCAACGTGCAAGGGGGTAGCAGTGCCCTTCATTCATGAGTCACACCCACCTTCGCAGGTCACGCCTTTGATCCTGGCGAACCCTCTTGGGCAAGCTGCATCTGTAAGAACAACAGGACAGAATTTTACTTCTTTGTGTAAAAAAAAAAATACTCGGGTCTCAGGCTCAAGTAACTGTACAAGGGAATTAAATTTAAAGTGGGTCACAAAGACCTAGGTAGGACCAGTTGTCTTTGATTCAGAAAGCACTCCAGTTGCTATGGTATCAGTGTTGAAACGATTTCTCCCACAATTCCCCTCTGCTCAAATTGACAACTGAATTAAAAGTCAAGACCTCAGGGGAGAGGCTATCACATCCCACCCGGACACACTCAAATGAGGACAGAAGGTTTGAGCCAATTCCCTTTCCGAGTCTGAGATACTTAGATCCGCTCTCAGTTAAAGGAGAAACTCAAACGTACATTTCAAGAGGAGGATGAGTTTCACCGGGAACAGCTTTGGAGAGAAGATGACCTAGCAGCCTTCCCCATTGTTTAGGATACAGTGTGAGAAGGCGTGACCACTGACTTGCAGAGGACGAGTCAGTGACCAAGTCGGAGGCCTGGTCAGGCTCCTACCTAGCTCGCAGCGCTCGCAGGGGCTCCCCCAGGCAGTTCCAAGCGTGGCACAGCATTCAGATTTCAGGGTGGCTCCGTTAATGTTCACTTCGCAGCGGTTGTCCTGGATGTTGAGCCAGCAGGTCCCTTTCAGGCTGTCTGGAAAGGAATAGGAGGGGTCGGGAAGCTCTTCTATTGGCAGAGAATGAACTCGGTGCACACCAAAGATACGTGTTCCGGCGTGAAAGGACACAAGAAGAGTATTAATCCTCACAGTCATTTTTACAGCATGTTCTCTGAGCAGACGGACATGTGCCAGCATTTAAACATGCCACAAGTCAAATACTGATCGGCATTGTCTCGTACGTCGTGGCCATTAATATGATGACGATATGGACTAATAGTCTATGGAGGAATAGTCACTGCTTCCTGAGGGTTGATTCTGGCACCAGGAATGCGGTAAATTGTGGTGATGACACCGTAACACACATGGAAAGGGATAGTGAAGAACGGACTTCCGTTTCTTTCTCACCTCATTCCTCACTGAGCAGCCAGCCAAAATCTACATTCTATCCTAAAGAGCCAGGACTTCCCTAACTGAATCATTTATTGGATTAATAACTTGGAACAAAATCTAAAGAAAATAAAGATGACAGGCACCTGACGGTAAGACATGATGGTGACGTGACCAGCCTGTCACTTCTCGGTTATGCCAGGCATATTTTCTTTTAGGTGTTTTCGTTCTGCACACCTGTCGTTTTAGCTCTGGCCCCCAAACTCATATATACTCATTTATAGTCAGTCACATAAACATAGAGAAATATAAACGAGACACGGAAAGAATCACCTAGCCATCGGACCACCTTAGAGAGCCACTCCTAATTTTTAAAATGTCCCAACATCTCATTTAACTTTTTATTTTTATATAGTGGAATGCTAGTGAGTGACCGCTTCTGACTCTGTGTGTGTTCAGGGGAAAGATTTTGATAGAACAACAGATTCTAATTGAACAAAGTAAGTGACAACTGGTTTTAAAGCAGTGCCTATACGATTACAATACTTAGTTTTCACTGGAGAATTGCAGCTTTCAGCTAAGTGTGCATGATACTGTCAATATCCTTGATCAATGTGAATGTATAGGTCCAGGTGTGCAGCTCAGAAATCTGCATTCTTGTCATTCTCCTCAGATGATTCTGATAATAAACCCTAAGTACATATTGTTGCACACACCTTAGGAATGTCAAAGTATGAGAGTGTGGACAGATCGGTGAGGGTGTGGGAGGAGCTGGGTGAGTGTGGGAGGAGCTGAGTGAGAGTGTGGGAGGAGTTGAGTGATGATGTGGGAGGAGCTGGGTGAGAGTGTGGGAGGAGCTGAGTTAGGATGTGGGAGGAGCTGGGTAAGGATGTGGGAGGAGCTGGGTGAGAGTGTGGGAGGAGCTGAGTTAGGATGTGGGAGGAGCTGGGTAAGGATGTGGGAGGAGCTGGGTGGAGAGTGTGGGAGGAGCTGAGTTAGGATGTGGGCGGAGCTGGGTGAGGGAGCAGGCAGAACTAGGTAAGCATACAGAGAATAGACGTAATGGAATTTTGTGACTTTTGTAGGGAAATAAACCCAATTGGAAAGGTTAAGTAAAATAAGTGTGAAGATCAGACCCTGGTGTTGGACATCTGCCGAGATGTCCTGAGACATCCAAATAGCCAGGTGGAGACACAGGCCCGGGATTAATAAAAAAGGTGAGGATGGATCCATGGAACTGAGAAACAGCACAGAGAGCAACTAGGGGCGAGAGCACACAGGGATGTAAAACGATCAAGGGCAGATCGGTCATATACTGTGGTCTGGAGGTCAGGAGGATAATTAGAATAAAGCAAAAGAAATTAGAAAAAAAAAAAGAGAGAGAGAGACAGAAAACAGTTGCGGTTGGGATATTCCCAGTGCAGATCCGAGAAAGTGAGTGGCGGTCTTCTCGATAGCCTACCACGAGGAATGGACAGTGGGACCTGATACTGGGGAAGCCACTGTCCCTTTATGTCCACAGGAATCAGGGGCATGGGGAAAGGGTGCAGACCCAAGACAAAGACATGGGACATGGGTGCTATCTGGCTAGAGCAGCGCAGCTCAGGAAAGGTGAACTTAACTCCTGGAAAGCCAAACAACACTCACCAGGATACAAAACTCTCCTTAGCATCTACAAAATCACGTTTAGTGTGTCTGAAGGACCAGCTCAAACTCTGGAACAGGCCTTAGTACCCAGTGAAGTCGCAGATGGTCTGATTTCAAATTAGTAACCACAAAGTAGAATTTTCATTCCTCTACAAATTAAGTGACTTAGATCCTGTGACTAGCGGTGACAGGCTCATCACTGATAGAACCACTGATAGCCCTTCTTAAAACATGTCCAAGGCCGACTGGAGAGATGGTTCAGTGAGTAAACGTGCTTGCCAACAAGCCTGGTGACCTGAGTTCTCTCGGTGAGATTCACATGGTGGAAAGGGAGCCAATGGAAATACTCGGAATTTTATCATAATGAATGAAAACATTGAAAATGTTGGCTGGAAAATGTGGTAGCATCTAGTTGTTGGCAAATTAAAAAAAAATACGACTTAATGATTTTGCAACAAATGTCTTTGTTTCATTAATAACTACAAAAGGCCTGGACGGATTCACTTTGGCTAGATAATAAGCAAGAACTTGCCCATTTATAGTTTGTTTCCTTTTAAGGTGGATATAAGGGTGTGATGGGAATCTGGGCGTGCCTAGGAAATAGAGCCACTGCCATTAGTCACAGGAAGAAATAACCTAGGTAGACCTTGTCCATATGCATGATTTTTCTTCCTTGATCAAATTACCTTGTTCTGCATACATTATACGTCATTACCAAGACCTGGCCTTGACCAAGCATGATGGCCCATACCTAGACTTGTGAAGCTGAGACAGAGGAACTGTGGAGTTCCCAGTCAGCCTGCTCTGCATCAGGTCCTAGGCCAGCTTGGGCTGTACATCAAAATCCTATCTTGGAGCAAAATCATGAATGAAAGAACTGACCTTAGACGTTTTGAGTCGTATTACCACACCCAGAGACTTCCCAAAGCAAGAGAACACTTGTCTTCCTTTCTTTGGAGCCTATCAACGTGTGATCGATGAGGGAAAGAAAAATACTGAGCTCCCTCTGTGCTTCAATGCTAAAAATCCTCAAATTCTTATCCTGTGAACTGAGTCCAAATCCCATCATGTCTTTGATTATGATGGATTCCAAGTTTTGTGATGGGATTTGACTGTGCCAATGCCCAAGGGGTTCAAAGGTAGGAAACGTGTGCAACGATTTGGGAATGAATGTCTTTGTGATGAGATTTGACTGTGCCCAGGCCTAAGGAATTCAAACACACGAAACGTGTACACATAGAAATGCTCACAACCATGGCAGCAGGTATCTACAGACATGAAAAGAAAGCGTTCTAGAGTCTAACACGTTAAAGCCTGCCTAACTTCTGCTCCTCAGCTCTCCTCCTACCAGCTCTGTCTTCACCTCAGGAAGGCTGAGGTGTGTGATGACCTCCCAGGGGGAATCCGTGTAGGAATCTTACCGATGCAGATCAGTCCCGTGGAGCTGAGCTTGCTCCCAGGTGAGCACTCGCAGTGGAAAGAGCCCAGGTTGTTCCTGCAGGCCCCATTGACACACGGGTTGCTCTCACATTCATTGACATCTACAACCCAGAAGGAAAAGATTCCGTTAGAGCTGCCATGTGTTTCTGGAAAATATTATTCCAGCAAAGCCAGACTGTGCCAGAACGTCTGGTAAACTTGGCTCTTATAATTTTAATATGGATATACAAGGCCTAAAGTGAATAGGGAATGCAGACATGTGTTCCACAGCACGGATAGACCTCGACATGACTAGAGACTCAGTAGGACCATAAGCAACAGCCTGTTCAGAAGAGGGTTCAGCATGGGCGCCTTCTATGACTCTCACTACATACAGTCGATCTGTCTTGCTCTGTTGAAGGTTCTAAGCCCAGGTGCAATTATCAGGCACAACAAAGGTTATTTATTTCTGACACTTACACTTCTGTGAAGCTTTGAAGTCAAAAGCACACACCAACATTGGCTTTAGTTCTGAACCCTTAGAGGCAAACCAAGAAAAAAGAACTGGGATATCAATCCTGGCTACAGAATTCTCCTCAGTTGTCATCCACCATTCTCTTTCTTGAGCCCTTTATAGCTGCATGATTAGTTAATGAATTATTTTACACAGCCAACTTTGGTAAGATATAAAATAGGAAAACTGGGGCAGAGTGGGCAGGGGGAGTTGCTCAGTGGTAGAGCACGGGCCTCAGGCCCTAAATTCAATCTTCAGAACTGTTAGAAATAAAAAATTTCAATTACACTCAACAGAACTTTGTAAGTACTGCTTGTAGCCTTAAATCAAATAATACATCAGTACTCTAAGCAAATCCTGTTGCTGACAAAAGCAGACATCATCACAGCGCACCTGTATTTCTTAATAGGAGAATTTCTCAAGGTTATAAAATTAAGTCGCCCAACACTGGAGTCAATAAGAGATAACACAACTCTGAGTTAAAATGTGAACAATAACATTGAGGACACTTTCTATACAAATTCAACCACCCATTTTTCGGGAGTCATCATCGAGCTCTCGTCTCCCCTTGCTAAGTTATTCCAAACATGTCAACATCCCTCTAGGTTATATAGTAGAGTTTCTTCGATGCCAAGGAGACATTGCCCTCCATACATAGCTCTCTACTCTAAATATTGCAGAAGGCATATAAGTAAAGCTGGAAGGTTCTAATTCTTGCCCCTGACTATCTCAAATAAAATGTAAATAAACCAGTTCTGAAAGGGGGGCAGGCTCAGAACTGATTGCCAGCCAATGGGCTTAAAATAGCTGTTCAAAACTCTGTGTGAAAGGACCAAAGGCACACTGATATGGGAGAGGGAAATGTCATGGAAGCCTAACTGTAAACAAGAAACTAGAGGCACATAAGGAATGCTGAGAGTCAGGAAGAAAATGATGACTATCTGACACTAAGTGGTCAGCCTTAAAATTATATACATACAAGTAACATATGGACTGAGAAGGTTATATTTATATATTTAGAAATACACACACATACACACACCACCACCACCACCACCACCAACCAACAACAACAACAACAACTAAAGAAACAGGTCATGGACTTGACAGACAGGTTCATGGGAGGTGTCAGAGTGAGAAGACAGACAAGGTAAGAATTATATCGCTGTATTTTAATTTAAAAAATCTATGTAGAGAGATTATTGCTACTTCAGAATGACTGAAGAGGTGCTCAGGTGTTAATTTAGCTCTTGAAGTATAAATTATTGGGGGGATACAAATACATTTTGTATTCAGATTGTTTGCAGTAGAAAAAGACCTCTTGCTAGGGAAATAAAAATATTTATAATAATACACTAATTCAGACATAAAGCTTTTTAATGAAAGCAAATGCTCGTATGTAATATTGAAATCCTTCCACGACCATCCAAGAGCAAAAGAAACTAGATGTGCAGGAAACAGGCAATCTGTCTGAGGGTATTCCACACTTAATTCTCCAATTAATTCATGTGTGAAAAGATGTCCCCAAAAGAAAAGTGCCCATGTCATAGTTTTACAAAGATTCATTTTGAATTAAGCAATGGTGAACTCAAAAACTATAAACACATACAGGGACAAGTACAAATATCAGCTATTTAGTTCTCCCTTAAATATGATGTTTTTTATGGTATAAATGTCATGGAACCAGAAATTGAAACAGTTCACTGTACATTTCTGGAAATAAACTTCAAAGCACATCTGGTTTACATTTAACTAGTTATGTCACTGGAAACACAATCTAAACCACAGGGCTTGATGTAAAAAATTTAACTTTCAGACTCTCCAAGCTCAAGCAAAATGAAATAATTTTTTTTTTGTAACTTCAGCCTAAAACACAGAGGAACATCCTGCTTATTGTTACTGTTGTTTATTATATATTTAAATTAATCTACTGAAAACATGAATTACACGAACAGAGAAAATACATACACAGAAAACCGAAGTTTGCAATGAATCTGGTAATGATTCGCTGTCTAGCCCTTGGAAATTAGAGAAGAAAGAGTAGAGGAGAGAGAACTCGGGCTGACAAATTGACTGAGGACGATGGCGGAAGTCAGGAGACTCAAGGAGAGAAGAGGTGAGTAGCCTCTGGGTCTGTACATGTGTAGTATTTGGGGGGAAATCTTTTGATGAAACACAAGTAACATTGTGTAAAAAATTTTGGGGGGAAAAGTTTTCTGTGTAAATCTGTTTTTACTTTTAATTTCCACCAATATAAGTTTGGAGCTAAAATATTTCTCTATTATTTCATCCTTATTTATATACCATGAACTTCTTTCCTATGAATGACAGATGAGAGTCATTTCCATATCAAAGGCAAGGTTGAGGTTTATTAAGAACAAGTGTCCCTTGAATAAAATAAGTCAAGATGTCTCTCTAACCTTTCTTGTTGGTTGATTTGCCAAGGAAGCGCCTTAAAGGTTATGCGGCCACCCAATATTTCACTATTAAACCTCATTCTGTCTTTTACCTGTTGGGCAGTTCACCTCTCAGTACCTTCAACTCCATCTCACTTGCTTTCACAATTCAGCACATATGTCACAGAACCAGACTCCAACCACTGGGTTTCCATTTTATTCTCAAGCGATCACCAGAGGGTATGGTTGGTACGGTGGCGACAGAAAGGTTCAACAGACCCAAGAATGCACAGTACTGAGCTGCTTGGGAGGACGTCTCATCTGCTCTTACTTTTTACGTTTCCTGAGATGTAGATAAACCTACCCTACAACAGAGGACTGAACTGGTACAGTGGATAAAGGCAGCAGAAGTGCGAATACCCGGGGGGCTTGGGTGTGTGTGTGTGTGACGCCTGCAATCGCTTACCTCATCCTTTTGTGGGGTGGGCGTGATGGGGGAGGAGACAGGGACAACACAGGGATCTGACTAGACAAACTTTTCTCAGAGGTTGAAGGGTAACAGGTGTTAGGGGTGAGAACAGAAGCCAGAGACCGGAAACCTTCCCAGGCACTGCTGAGGAGCCCAGGCTGGTTTACTGACAGATGCCCCTCACTCTTAGGAAACCCCATGACCATCTGTAAAAGAGAGGTCAAGTACTCCAACCCAGGATCGATGGGTACGTCCTGCCAGACAACCAGGGAAAGGTTACCTCAGTTTAGGAAAATGTGACTTTATGTAAATGACTGTTTTCCTCCCCCCACCTTTTGGTTAATTACTGTTTTTCAAAGGTTTCCCCTCCACACATACAGCTCAGCCCAAACTTAGAACAGCGCTCTGTAATTGCGCTCTATTGACTTCAGCTGAGACGCTTGTTCAATGGCCCTGACTTGTTTCTATCCACAGGAATGCTTTGAAGTTAAGAAGACGATGAAGAGAGGACGTGAAGCCTCCATTTTTTTTTTTTTTTTGCATAATAACGCTATTGCACTTTTCCCAGCTGTGACGTCACAGAGGGACAAGTCCACCCACAGAAAAGGGAAGGGTTATTCTGCAATAATTAATAGGAACTTCCGTAAAACATGTTACTATTTGGAAGTTGTAACTGGGTTTGAGCATATTATAGGAGTGCCCTGCAGGCCCACAGAGTGTAAAGAAACTACAGGGGGATAACGAATGCTAGTTAAGGAACAGATTATTCTGAAATACCACCATGATCAAGAAATTAAATCATGACACCATAGCATGATCCAGATACCGAATCATGACGTCATAGCCTCATGCACTCATGTCATAGCCCGCATCTCACTGAAAACTGAGAATTTCTCAAGCACTCAACTGTTTCCTTAGGCAACTTGCACTGTGTAGAAACTCACAGCATAAAAGAAGTCTTAAGATATCAAGCAATGGTCTGCAAAGCCAAATAATGTCCTTTAATTTGTCACATGCAAATGATAATTTTAATAGACTATTTCAGCATGGAATTAGTTTCACATAGGCTCCAAATATTTTTCTGGGTCAAGATTTTGACACCATCAACCATCTATTTCATAATAAAGGGGCCAACGGTTGAGTCTTTTTGGAATGAGGCTTTGTAGGTTAATGTGTCATAGTGATTTTTATTTAAAGGGTAAACCAAGCGAACAAAATCAGATATTCTATTTTAACGAGTAAAACGAAAGGGTTCTCTCTCTGTTGGTTTTTCTAACTGCTTGTGGACAGACTGTGTGAACAGAATGAAACCAACGGTGTTTGTAAACCATGTTTACATGAATGCCATTTCCAGAACTTCCAAAGCCGTGGACAGAGGTCATAAAACAGGGACAACACCCACACACGTGCTTTGAGCACATTGGTTCCCTGTGACTGATTGACATAGGCTAGGGCTAGAACTTGCCAAGTCAGGGAAGATAGTCCTTACCTTCGCAGGTCTCTGTCTCTGTCCGGAACACATAGCCAGGAGGACACGTGCAGCTGTAACTGCCGGGGGTATTTCTGCATAGGCCATTGTCACAAAGCAGCCTGTTTACCAAGCACTCATCAATGTCTGCACAGCCAGTGGAAGACAGGAGACGGAAATGGTTAAAGGCATCATTCACAGACTCCTCATGCTTGACTTTTCTTTGTTTTACTGTCCCAGACTCTCCTCCTCTCCTCTCTGTCTCTTTATACCACACTAGAGCAAACACACCCAGTGCTATTCAAATGCTACGTTCTTGTGCTGGTGAATGCTTTAAAAATCTTCTGAAGTCCTTGGGAAATGCACAGGACTTAGTAAGGCTCACTACTTCTTTCTTCTTCAGTTATCCTTCCTTCCTTCCTTCCTTCCTTCCTTCCTTCCTTCCTTCCTTCCTTCCTTCATTTCTTTTTTGGTTTTGTTTTATTGGAAACAGACCTCACTATGTCGCTCGGGCTGGCAGCGGATTCACTTCCTGTGTGCTGAGATTACAGGCGAGTTACACTGCCTTCTTATCAGCAAGTATAATTACCAAGAGGAAGAAACAATAACTATGCTTGGGGATAAAGAGTTCCCTTTACTCAGGTTATGTATTTTACTCGTGCAAACCATTGTACTTTGTCAAATGGTACAGCATCATCCCGATGACACTGAAAACGGAGATCAGAAAATGACTTCACATAGCATTACCGTAGGCAGTATCACCTTTTTGTTTTGGTTGAGTTTTTCCCGCTTTTATGTTTTGCTCTGACTCTGACTGTTAATATGAACTTTTAAATTAGAATTGTACAAACCCAGTCAGTTTTCTATGAGGGGTATGGCCTCTAGAAGTCAACCATTCTCTAGCGGATGGTCACACAGCCATGCATATATGCACAGCACAGGGTGGACTTGACATGTAATTCCTTTTTTTTTTTTTTTTTTTTAAGGAAGGTAGGAAGTTGGAAGGAGGCAGAGAGTAAGGGGTGGGTGTGGGAGAGGCTGGGGGAGGGGCAGGAGATGTGGTTATGATCAAAACGCACAGTATGCACATATAAAATCGTTAATAAATTAAATAAATATTAAAAATAGAACTAATTCCAAATGAGGTCACATCCTGTGTTATTGGGCTTTAAGGTCTCTGAAGCACGTTCGTTGAGGGATTCAGTTCAGTTACCTGAGAAATGGGTAAAGGATGAGTCAACCATTTGATAAGACTCACGCGTTTTTATATTATGTGTATGGATGTTTTGCCTGCATGCATATATGGTTACCATTGTGTATGCAGTGCCTATGGAAGTCAGCAGAGGGCATCACTTGTGAACCACCATGTGGTTGCTGGGAACTGAACACCGGTCCTCTGGAAGAGCGACCAGTGCTCTAAACTGCTGAGACATCTCTCCAGGCCCTTCATTTATAAATTTTAACAAAACCACACACTGTGAAGTAGTACAGTCATGTCACCTGTGCGCAAAGTGGGAACGCCCACAGAATTCCCCTGGTTTTACAAGGCTCCCACTCACGTGCTCACCTCAACACTTTAGAGGCTAATTTGGAAGTGCCTTTGCTTGTGCTGAATAAAAGATGGCTTAGGTTGTATTTATTTATTAAGATAGGATTTCCAGCCCAGGCTGGCCAGGGACTATGGTAGCTCTAGAGATTGAATTCTCAGCTTCCTGCCTCTCGGGTTCTGGGATTAGAGGTGTGTACCACTACCCTTTGGTTTATGTGGCGCCAAGGATTGATCCCAAGGCTTCCTGAGTGTTAGACAAGGTTCTCTAGCACATTTGCCTGCTTTTAGAACGGTTTGATAATCTTTGGCTGGTACCTTTCCCTACAGATGTTCAATCTATTTAAATATGTGATCAGAGAGTATTAAAAGTCTATCTGTATACATCTTAAACTCAAGGTCAAATGGATATATTGAGTAATAAATCCATCAGTAGAAACCTAGAATGTTAAGTTTCTTTATCCGCAATCATCAATTGATAGGTTGTAAAAGCATTATGGGTAATTTGTAAGTATTCCTTCTAATGATATATTTATTAATTCTCACTTTATGAAAAAAGAGTCAGTTGTTCTGTGGGACAATTTTGATTCTGTCCAGTATCATAAGTGTATAAACCAATAAAGCACTGTTCATTTTGTGTTCATTTTGTCCCCTTTCCTTCTGCTGAATGCAAGTTACACAGAAGGGTTTTTTCCTATTATAAGTTGAAACAGGGGCACACTTACTTCTGCTGTCACATTTAGGCACGTGGCAGCAATTAGTGGTTTCTGGATAAAGCTGAAGTTCCTCCATTGGAACATCACCCTTTCCCCAACTTTACTATAACCAAGAGTGTTAGTTTCTGAAGTCCATGTCTCACTGGAGACATTTAGGATTAAAATAAGTACAGAGAAGCAATGGGTGAATGATTCACTCATTTGGGAGAAGACTATCTTAAGTAACAGTACACCAGCGAGTTTGACGCTGTGCTGCAGAACTCAGTCCTAACGACTCTGTATCCATACGCAGTACACAGGCGATGAGGGGAGCTATGGGATGTCTAGTTTTCATCATTAATTGTCGCTTCTTCTCTTATCCATGGGGTCAGACAACATGGATGGCCCTTGTGCATAGATCTCCGTGACTTACCAATGCAATTCCTTCCCGAGGCGTCCGGCTCATAGCCGCTGTTGCAGTTACACCGGTAGCTGCCTCGCAAGTTTTCACAGATCCCGTTGGCACATATGTCAGGATCCAAAGCACACTCGTTGATATCTGTGTGAAATATAGCGTGGTTAACACTCACAGACACCTGTTTGCAGACTAAGAAAAGGATCTAGTAAGGAACTTCCAACACGTGAAATATCTAACTTGGAAGACCTACAATTTGCCTTTTAGGGGATAAAAAAAGGAAAATAAAAAGAAGAAAATAAAATGGAAGAATACAATACACTTCACTGGTAAGTCAGAAAAAAAGAAAGGCGTTGACAGCAGCCAAATAATTAAGTCATGTAGTATGTCTATATTTTTGACAAAATTAATAAAGAACATTTACAGGCTGTTGGCTCAAAATCCAAAGGAAAAGTCAATTTAATAAGTATTTACAGCCATCTAATTAAAACATAGAAATTTATTAGGAAGGCCTGTATGATTTTATGGTCACTGGATGTCCCTGCTTTGTTCTCATATTTAGCAATTACCTAAGGAATAGGATACGCAGTGTCTCTCACTGTTGATGAGTTGGAATGAATCCAGAAGACACGTAAATATGGCTGCTGACAACCCAGGGATTTACAGCACACCACGGACACATGAGTGCTGTGTCGCCAGTGCCCGTGAAACAAACACATAATTCCCAACAGGCAATAGGCTTTAGCTGGAGGCCATTGAGGGGGAATCCTCTTCCTCTTTCCCTCCTTCACCTTCCTTCTTCTCCCTACCCCCCTCCTCCTCCTCCCTACCCTGCTCCTCCTCCCCCACCCTCGTCCTCCTTCTCCTCCTCATCAACAACAACAGGACTGTGACGCAAAAATCCCATTCTGTTCACTGTGATCAGATTCTGATAATGGTTGTTTATAGGAATTGGAATTTATAGGAATTGGTTATCTACACAACATCTGTATAACCCCAGCACCTGGGACAGGGCAGGAAAATCAGGAGTTCAAAGCCAGCCAGGGCTTCGAGACTCCATCTTAAAAAGGAAAAAGGCAATTAGGAAGACTTCCTTAGAAACTCTCTGATTATCTAGCTTTTCGTTTTGCATCCGAGAAAAAAAAAATCCCTGTAAAATTCTACCTCTTTCTTTGGTTTCAGATCTTCATTTAAAACTTCACATCACATCAAACATTCTCCCCTTCTCAACACAGGAGTATTTTCTTCTCTATCTGAGTTTTCTTAAAACATAATGCTAAGTTTGCAATAAGAAAACATGAATGAATTCTACAGTTGGACAGAAACATCTTGGTGGTTCTAAAACACAGTCTAATTTGGGGAGAGCATGTCCCAGACTTGATCCATATCATACATCTCTAGAGACAGATACCTTTCTAGCTGTGTCCGTATAATCATGTGCTATAGCACTGTCTCAAATAAATGAACACATAAAATTACAGCTGTGGGTTTTTAGTAACATTCTCAATGAAGCAACTTTAACCAATAAATATTTGTCTATAATGAAAAGCAGTCACTTGTAAAATGCCACTTAACACCGTCTAACTTAACAACCCTTTCTCCGTTTGTGAATTTTCACTGTAAACAACCGTATCCATCTGAGAACCAGCAAGCGAGATAGCGATATTTTATAATCACAAGTTGAGCAGAATCACCTCTTCCATCCACAGTGATGCCTACGCCACCGCTACAAAGACCATGGAACTCCGCTGTGTGAGAAAGAACAAACAGGAAGTCAAGCCACGCCCATGCCACACCCACTCATTAACATAACAATGGAGAAGTTAAACTCAGCCATTAATATAGCAATGACACAGAGAGATGTTATGCCTAGCCTGTTCCATAACTCAGTTGTTAAAATAACAATTTTATGTACATTCATTTTAATAATGGAAAAAATCCATTTTCTGGAACATAATTGTCTTAAGAATTCTAAAATCACAGAATAGTATAAGAAAAGGCAGGGGGGTTGTTTATTTTTTGAACCTCACTGGACTTAATTATTATCCAAAGAGGCCCATCCCAAGCGTGAATGAACAACGGTCGACCTCGATGGATGTGGGACTTGACAACATGAGGTGTCTAGATTTCAAAAGATCCAGTCAGACCGTTCTGTATTTGTAATTCCAACAGTGGCAAGTACAATGTCAACCTATTTATACTGTCAGGTAACAGTCCTGTATAAAATCTGGGCCTTGGTCACAGCAGCAAATACATCTTGTTCACCGTGATCACTGTGAAGTGAGGCTCACAACCGGAGGCTGCTGACTGCCTGCTTCCCATGATGATATAAACTCCGCTCTTTCTTCCTCAGTTCAGAAGACAAAACACTCTAGAGTGGGCGGAGTCCACTGTTGAATTTCCAATTTCCCTTTTTCTTTTATTGGGTAGTTTATGTATTTACATTTCGAATGTCCCAGTCCCCCCTCCCATTCTCTCTCCCCCTGCTCCTGTGGGGATGCTTCCCCTCCCACCCACCCGATTACCTGAATTTTTAGCAGGGCAAGGCTGGCAGGGCTCTCCAAAACCATAGTCTGGATTAGCACAGCAGCATTCAGACTTGGTCACTGCACCCGGGAAGGGCCGCACACACACTCCTTTCTTGATTTCCCCATAGCAGGTGCTGCGCATATGCGTGTCTAGTGAAGATAAAGGGATTTGCCATCAGAGACTAGAATGGAAGGCTTCTTTCACCTAAGAGGTTATGCCTTGGGAATGTTCGAGAACATCTGCCATTTTCTCTTATTTCCCATCTTTAGCATCTTCGAGGCTGGGGAATGAACAAATGCCTGTAGAGTAAAGGGACAGCTAAAAACATACCAATGACTATGGTCCCCCGCCCTACCCATCTGGAGCTTTCTGTGCCACACATGTGTCCATAACCCCAACCATTCTCACAGATCTTTCATTGGCTAAGGATATAGCAACAGTTAAAATCACCACTTTGGGCTTTAATCAGAGCTTGTCTTGGCCTCGGACTGGCATTGGACTCTTGTTTCTATTTGAGAACTTCTAAGGAGCAACAAAGATCAGCTGCCTTGAAGTAACTGGAGAGCTGCCTAGGAGATCTCTTGCTTTGACTTCTTAAATTAGCGAGTCTTTCTTCTCAACCCGAGGATGAGTTGGTGACTATGTTTTTAGTCTCCAGTATCCTGGCTCAATTAAGAGTTATATTTTAAAAATGAGCTGATCATGGTGGCACATGCCCTTACTCCCAGCACTCAGGAGGCTGAGACAGGAAGATCTCTGTGAGTTCAAGGCTAACCTGGTCTACAAAGTGAGTTCTGGGCCAGCTACATAGTGAGAACCTGTTCCTTTAAAAAGGACTTTAATGGGTTGATGTTTGCCAACTGAACACAAGCTAGAGTCATCAGAGAGGAAGGAGTGTTAGTTAAGGAAATGCTTCCATGAAATTCAGCCATAATACATTTTCTCAATTAGTGATCAGTGGAGAATGGGCTAGCCCATTGTGAGTGGTGCTATCCCTGAGCTGGTGGTCCTGGGTTCTATAAGAAAGCAGGCTGAGCAAACCAGAGGGAGCAAGCCAGTGAGCAGCATCCTCTGTGGCCTCTGCACCAGCTCCTGCCTCCAGGTTCTGGCTCTGCTTGAGTTCCTGTCCTGATTTTTCTGTTGGTGATGAACAGCAACTTAGAAAAGCTGAAAAAAAAAAAACCTTTCTTCCCCAACTTGCAGTTTTAGTCATGACATTTTGTTGTAGAAAAACAAAACAAAACAATTTAAGATACAAAGTTAAGAAAAAGAAAACAATCACTTTCTCCCTCTGGCACCTTACTAAAGGGGCTACGCAGACATGGTCTCATGAAAGAGGTCACTGGAGCTGAGAGAGAATAGGTAAAAGGTCAAAGTAACAGACTCCCAAAGGCCCAAGTTGGGATTCAGGGTAGGTTTGAGTGATTTCCAAGGTGCCTCTTTCCCCTCTATGCCAATCCACATCCCTAAAAATCCCACTCTCCTTCATTCCCTCACCCCCCAGCCTTATGAAATAATTATAGTTTTATGAGGTAGTAAACAATGAATTATTTTTTTAAAAAACTTGGAACATCTTAAAGGCCAGAGAGGCAACAAAGTTTCTAAGCAGTAGAACATGGTGATTTCATCAGAGATAGCCCCCACTCTAAGCCCCTAACATTGTTCACAAGTTGTAAATAACTGTATCTATTTCTTAGTGTGTGTCTTCTAATGCTTTCTTATGCTCTCGTAGTTTTTAACCATTAACTCTATCAGAGTCATAGCTCTGTTAAATGCTGAGATGTTTGTTATTCCCGAGTTTATCGTTCTAACCTTGAGAAGCACAGTTTTGATTTTAAGTAGGATTTCTGTGAGAGCTTTGTAAGGGATCAGCACGGTCAAAGTTATTTCCATTTTCAGGACAAGAACATGCAATGTACACTTTTTCAAAAGCAAGTTGACTGGGCTACGGAGATGATTCAGTGGCTAATGGTACTTACTTAACTGCTTTTGTGGAAGACCTGAGTACAGTTCCCACAATCCTCATGGAAAATTACAACTACCTGTTGCTTTAATTCCAGAGGATCTGGCACCTTCTTTTGGCCTTAGAGAGCGCCTGCATATACATGGTGCACACAAGCTCACGAAGGTACACACATGTAAAGGTAAAAATAATAAACCTAAAACAGTGAAAGAATAAAAACAAGCAGACAAAAAGCTGTGGAATCTACCACTGGAGCAAGTGAATTACACACGAGTTTGTGTGGTTGACTAAGTTATTGAGAGCACTTGATACCAGAAGGTCCCCAAGAAAGAGAGCAGCATGATTCTTGCGCGGGTCTTTGGACCACACCCACCCTGAGTGCAGATCTCCGTTAGATGATGTATCTCAGATTACTACACTCCTAGCTTACCAACGGAGTAGTTTCTAAAGTTAACAGGAATGCTAGCTAAACATTAAGTGGGGTGCCAAACAACAGTCAGGAAATAAAAGCCCCAGGGGGGAGCAACCTTATTTCTTTGATCTTTGACAAGGACAGTACTATGATCAAGGGCTCCAAGATAGAACTTCGGTTCATATTCCCCTAATAGTGTAACCGAGTCACAATAGGAAAGACAGATGCCATCAGTGAGCTTGAGAATGAGATCACAGGACCTGTGTGGGAACTGGGTGGACCAGAGTCATATATGCATTCAACACACACTTATATATGTATATATTAAGATATATATCTTTTACATATAATTTGCATTTTAGCCTGATTTTTTCTTTAAAATGAGGTAATTTTGAGAAAATTTCACCAATATGCTAACAAATTTTAGAAACCGCTAGCAAAATATGTATGGATGAGGAAATACTCATTTTGCATTATTTGCTTTTTAGTGTCAACTTTACTACATAAGACAGCAACTCCTAAGACTCACCCTCGATATGATGCCGTTATTCTAACCGAGTAAAAGAAAAAGTACTATTTTGCTTTTAAATGAGATTTTATTTTTATTTTTAATTACGTGTACACGCACACACATATGTGCAGGTGCCCATATGAAGCCAGAGGAGGATATCAGATACCTTGGGTCTGGAGTTAGAAGGGGATTGTGCCAAAAACGAGTGCTGGAAATCCAAGTTGGGTCCTCTGCAACAGCGCTATGAACTCTTAGGCACTGAGTCATCCCTGCAGCCCCAGTATCGTCTTCTTATTAACTGTCTGCTCTGAGCCGACACCGTACAATGCTTTACAGAGGTGAGGTATGTGGCACTAACACATTTAATCAACAAAGCTGCCGAGGAAAGGAGTGGTGTCCCCCCCCAAGGGACTATATATACCTTGTCTGATAGCACACAGATAGTAAACAACAGAATGGATAAAGAGGGGAACATTAACTTCTATAAGGAAATATGTTAGGGTTTAGAAACACGATAAAATGGTCTAAAGCCAGTGTTTAAAGGAGCCCGCTAAAAATGAAATTTAAATAAAAAATTTCCAATAGCAAGGTAAATTTGAGATCCCATCCTGAAGATATAGAGAAATTAATGACTGATCTCTCGTATCTGCCCAAGATTATCTATCTATCTATCTATCTATCTATCTATCTATCTATCTATCTATCTATCTATCTATCTATCATCTATCATCTCTCTGTAATCTAGCTAGTTAAGCTCTTAAGAAAATGGTTATTTAAAAAGTTAAGTTTTTTGTGCATAATCTGGGCTATAAATTGAGGTTCTTCTTACTTAAATCTTGTCAAGATCAAAAGAATCCCATGGGATCCCTGGGAGGGCTTTTTATTTGGCTTAAGAGGCAAGCCCAATGCTATAACACCCACAGTGTCAGCATTGAACAGATGATGGAAGGAGGCTAGCCTCGTGTCACAATAGACAGGACAGAGGATAATATGTCTGTGGACTGGGTCACATGAAGAAAGGGCTTCATGGGGTGGGCACGCAAGGTAATTTTAAAATTTGCAAAGCCATCCTAGGGTGGTTCCAATAATACGAAGTATCCCTGCCCCACTGTCACTCACTGAAGAGCTGAGCTTCGAAGGGAATTTTTTATTTAAAACTCAGGAATGTTAATTATCATGTGCTCGTGAACATTCTAGTTTCTAAATTTAGATCTCTCCCATTAAATAAAATCTTCATAGAATTTCTTGGTTACCTAACCGCTAAGTTACGGGCTAACCTGACGTTTCTTCTGTCATTATGGGATTTGCTCTGTCTACTGAAATAACTACAAAACAGTTTAAAAGGATGGGGATGAGAGGAAAACATAAGTGTTGTCTCTTGTTTACTCTGGGAGCCATGGTTCTTCAGTTCGCTAAAACTGTAGCCTAATTTTCTGAAAGTTTTTATTTTAACAATTTCAATCCTTATAGAAACAAAGATCATTAAAAAACTTCAGTTAAAGAGCCAATTCAAAGAGGACATAGGCGTGACTTCTTCCTCACGTAACAAGGAGCAGTTCCCACTGTTTATTGGAAGGACTGAAGAAATCCACCTTTAGTGTGAGAATAGCAATATTTAATTTTCCACCCGAATAAATGGTCCTCTATGTTAAAAAGTTGATACTGCCACAAAGACAAAAAATTCACAAGAGCATTCCTATGATTTCTGATGTGTTCCAGGCGCGTGGATAAAAGGACCATGTCGTGGTTTTGAACATCAATTTTGTGATAAATGCTCAAAATTGGATGCTTGAAAGAAAAAAAGTAATTTCTCCATCCTAAACCAGCTTGGCGTTCACTTTCGATTTCAGTGGAATCATTTAGGTGTAGATGAAAAGAAACCAAGTATTTTAAGCAAACTGAAAAAATATCTGGGCTCTCCGCACAGGAAGGAGCTACATTCTTCTAGCTGCCATATCCAAAATTCCTCCGGACAAACCTGCAGGCTGGGACGGAGCCTCCGCCGGACAGCGGAGGATTTGAGAGAACAGATGATTTCCATCTGCCGACCCCTCCTTGTCCCTCCTCATCCCGCCCGGGATTCAGGAGCTACACGTAAAGTATTAAAGTACGATGGCTAAGAATTTCCCTTCTCTCGAATAGGCTTTCAAACCAGCCTAGCTGTCTTCCTGCATAAGCACAGGAAGAATCAGAGAATCAGACCAACCCATACTTCAAGTCACAAAAGCACTTGGTAGGGGAAACTCCGTCAATGTCTCCTCCTAACTTCTCTACGCTATCACTGCAGTTACTGCTTAGGCCTTGAAGAGCCCATGGCCTCTCACATCCTCTGCACGCCTTTTCAACGCCAACGTGTGGCCCTTTTGATTCATTTCCATGCTGTCCATTCAGTTTCCAAAAAGGAATTCGGAATGGCTTAGAGTAAAATGTGTATCCCGTCTCACAGTCTCTCTTCATGGTGGTGAGAAATACTCTTGAATACTTTAAGCATTAGATATGAGTACACTGCCATGGCACGAGTTGCTTGACTTCCAGGCTTTATTTGAACAAAAGTTAAGAGTGTACGTGAATGTGACTATAATCCCCAATTCTATAGCTGTGGTTAATAACAGCGCGAATACCCACTGAACTCAGAACTCTCTTTCTTTGTGTATCATCAGAAGCTTTGAAAAGAGAGAGTTTAGGGCCTCGGTTTTATAAAAGAGTTTTATTAAGATATAACTTATATGCCCTAGAATTTACCCACGGAAATTCTACATTTTAAGAGCATTTACACTCACAGTGGTTTTAAGACCATTTGCATTGTTCTTTAGCTAACATTTCGTTCTCCTACCACCATGTCTTCTCTGCCCTTAGCAGTCACATTAAATGCACACAGCTTTGCCTCTCTGGCCATTCCCTATGAAGGACATCGAACACAATGTGGCCATTTTGTGACTGGCGCTTTCCACTTGGCATGCGTTCAAATCTTACCTGTGTTTTTAGCATGCATCCTCCCTTGTGGTCAAATAATTTTATGTTTCCAGAGATCACTTGGGACCATCGGGCCATTATAGACTGCTTCACTTACCAACACATACACGTCCATCCACACCCACAGCCAGGCCAGGAGGACAGTCACAGCGGAAGGACCCTTCGTTGTTGATGCAGTGCCCGTTCATGCAGATGCCCGGGGTCTGGCACTCGTCCACGTCTGCCCAGGGGGGACAGAAGCTGGTCCGTTACTGAGTCACAGACTTTGCCTGCTGAACCGCTCTAGCCTTCCAGCCTTTCAACTGAGTAACTTGTAGAAGGTTTTATATAAGTGCAAACTGGCATCTATAACAATACAGTCCTATCAAGTGCTTTTGTAGAAGTCAACCTTCTAAGATCTGCTTTATGTATTGAAGGAGGAAAAAAAACAGTCTCATGACATCTACTATCTCTGATAGCCTTTGATACTACTAATAATATCTAACTCAAATTAAGCGAAGTAAGTCTCTACAAATCTATGGTCGACTTTTGCAATGTTTTTCACAGGGAGGCGGATTCTGCTTTGGCACCAGCTTGAACATTTCATACCAACGACAAAGAGCTGAGGTAGACCTTGGCTTCCAGTCCACTTGTATTTATCAAACGCCGCCCAACACTAAGGAGGTTTCTGAGCAGCAGAGGCCCACCTCAGACACGGAAGTGAGAAGACACAGCTTGGGACACTGGTAGTAAAGAAAGCTGATGAAGAGTGATTTCCAGGACGGATGAATGGGTACATGTTGGCATCTTAAACAGGCATTAAACTTTCCTAAGAAACTCTCAAGTGACGTCCCAGACTGTCGTGCAATCCTGGATGGTACAGGGCAATGCTAGGCACCTATCCTGTTAAACCTATCTCAGCCAATTGACTTTGAGGTATCAATCCTAAGCCATATCCAGTCCACTCCACTTTGTATTCCTCTCCTTTGCAAAGTCAAAAGCTAACTGTTATACATAAACTTTGCACCACTTTGTATCCCTACTGTCCCTGCAATGTTAATGAAGTCATAGGGCATGGTAACGAGTCTCATTTTATTCAGTTAGACCGATGGAATTGAAGGCAGAAAAGTTGATTTCCTCTAAGGAAGGAAAGGGAAATAAAAATAAAAGCTTGCTTCCAAGACAAAACCCACAAAGACATGTTCCATGTTACAAAGCTCTGCTTGTGAGCATGGACGTCATAGAGTGTCCTGGATTTCCAGGGGGGGGTCTCTATTTATTAAAATTATCACTAGAGTTGGGTCTCCACAACTGCTTCATAAACAAAATAGCTAATGAAAACATTCAAATTATGTCTCTACTTAATGAAACTAAGATAATAGATTCATGATATGTTTCCAAAGAAATTGCAGATCAGCTTTACGGAAAATACGAGATACTGTGCCCATAAAAATGACCTTAGAAAAATCCAGTCCTGGGAATATATAAAAATGAAAAGTTTGCAAGGGCATTTGATTACTCTTGTTCATTTAGCCAACAAGTAGGAAGACATTGTTTTTGAATTGTCTCCTTCAGACTTAATTGAATCACTCTGCCAGGCCCTTAATTTTTCCAATACTATTATTACTTTGCAAAGACACCATTTTCTCTCCTCGTCTTTTCAGTTCACAGTGTATTTTTCCATAGGAAGCTTTAGACATCTGTCTTATTCCTCGCAGGAGCTATGAATAAGATGATATTGAAATAAAGAATATACTCTCACATGATCCCAGGGCTGTGTGTGAGTCACAGTGACTTGCTCACCTCAAAGCTCTACGTACCTGTGCAGTAGCGGCCATTTGGAGCCAGGACAAAGCCTGGCTTGCACACGCACTTGAAGCTGCCATCTTCATTGATACACATCCCATTCAAGCACATGTTGGTTGTTGTACATTCATCGTGGTCTGTGGCAGAAGACACAGTGACTTTGAGCCCTGGCCTTAAGATGCCTCTCCTTCCATAGTCTACAGTCAAACCTGCCTGTCAGAATCCTGTCCTTGCGGGCACTATCTCGCTCTTTAAAATTATTTAGCTTTGAGATTATAATATATCATTTCTCCCTCCTCTTCCCACTCTCCCTTCCCTTCCATGTTCCCTTCCTTGCTCCCTTCAAATCCTTTGCCTCTTTCCCCATTCACTGTTGATGTTCCTAGACACATACATACAGCCGGTTCAATCTGCACGATGCTGTGTATCTGTATGTGTTTCTTGGGCTGACTGCCCGTTCCTTTCACTTTTAAAAATAAGGTTGTCTAGTGCTTGAACGTAAGTCATGCGGAGGCTTCAAGGACCTTCGGTATAATGAATGAAAAGGCAAGGAATACATCTTAAAACCAGGTAAGCATCCGTGGTCTTTTAACACCCAATGGGTGTTCAGTTTACAATGGAATTAAAACCCAGTGAACCTCACTGCAGGTAGGGTGATCTGCTCTTCCCTTAGTGAGTGTTTGACGTCTATTCTTCAGCTAAGCATGCCAAGCTATCAAGAGATTCAGTTACCACAGAATTTCCCCAAATTTAGAAGGAGGGCGCCCCTTCTCTATATTGCCAGTGTTGTGACTGTGGCATTTAAAGTTCAGCACATTGCTAAAGAATAACTGCTATGTATACTGAAATGTGCACCACACAGGAGAAATGCAGGACATCACCAATTATGTGGTGTTGTAGCATTCGCGGCTCATTAATTCCATCACTTTACCTTTCCAGTCATGCCATGTGCTTTCATATTCTATTTACCTAGGTAACGTGACCCACTTTCTTTCACGCACGAGGTGTGGAAGCCTTTGTAGACATCATATATGTGGCCCTAAATAAAATGCACATCTTCTAAAAATCCTTTCCAAGGGAAAAGAAAGTCCATACCAACACAGTTTTTTCCGTCTGTGGTTAACTCAAAGCCAGCATTGCAAATGCACTGGAAGCTTCCATCTGTGTTCACGCATCGGCCATTTTTACACAGGACTCCATTCTGGATGCACTCATCAATGTCTGACAAGATTAAAGAGAGCCAAACAGTCTTTGTCATGCTCGTTGGAGAAAGCAGTAAGATCATGCACGCAATTTGAAATACTCACTGCTGTTTTACATGTGTAGGATCGTGCTCAGTCCTCAGCAAAATCCTCACCTCTCACTAGCTTCTCTTTTTGGGTAGAAAGCGTAAGCGGATGGTAGGTGAAGGGGGAAAGACCGAGAAAGGAACATGCGTGCAGTTAGCCTGAGAGCGGGTAGGAGGGGGCCGGATCACTGAGGCAGCGGTTTTTGGCAGAGTGGACAAAGGCCTTAAAAGTCAGAACCCAGTGCTGGGTCAGGGAAGGAAACTGGAATTTCCGGCTTCAGAGCAATATGAGGACAACGGGGGAGGAAGTCCATCCAGGCACCTAACTGTGCGAGGATGAGCAGGAAATGAAAGGCACTCGAACTTGTCTGGTAAAGGAATTCTGGGCTGAATCAGCAGTGAGGTAGGGTTTCGGTGATGTCGTGGGTGAAGCAATGAGACTGCGAATTCAGACAAGGAACGATTCAGGGTTGGATTGTGAAAAAAAAGTAGTTGAAAAAGAACTATAAATCTTAAGTTCAGTGGACAGCAGTGCTGATGTCATTTGGAGAAAGGCAGCTGTCGGTATAGGCAAAGAAAGCAGACTAAAGGGTTTTGAAGCCAGATACTGCATTGCCTGGGTTACACACGCACTCGGTGCTTATGCTTTTCTCCAATAGCATCCTCAAACAAAGCCACAGCGTAACAGTGCTTAAGTAATCCGCGTCTGTCTCATTTTAATAAGTTTCCTTTAACTTCAACAGCCTGGCCCACTCTAGCTCACAGACCGGGTTTCCGAGCAGAGCCCCTGCCTTACCGATACATGCTTGCTTCGTAGGAGTCCTCTGGAATCCAGCGTGACATTTACAGTAATAGGATCCAGGTGTGTTAACACAATCTCCATGACTGCAGGGGTTTGACGTACATTCATCGACATCTGCGAGCAGCAAAAGAAACCATTACAGACGTCGCTCAATTTGTAGAAATGTTTGTTTAAAGTGCATTCGGCCTCCCAAACTTGAGAGAAGGCCGGGCCGTGGTAACAGTCTAAATAGCAGAGTATTTATAAATGAATGAAAATTCCTTTCCTCAAATACACACAGAGTCCAATTTGGAGATTTACAAAAATAATGCTTATTGGAGAGTCCTAGTGAATTTGCTTTAATCAGGAAATAATGGTTTTTTTTTTTTTTTCAACTGGAATGATGCCCAGTGATTAAAGGTGCAGGCCTCGAAAAATAACAACTGTGAGTTCCAACAGACAGGAACACTCAGCGGCCACGGCAATCTAGGCAAGTTAATAGCCTAAGGCCTTGGACAATATCATGAGAACAATGGACGGTTTCTAAAGTCACACACACACACACACACTCTCTCTCTCTCTCTCTCTCTCTCTCTCTCTCTCTCTCTCTCCACGTGGTCAATACTGTTACTTTTAAATAAAGGAACTGATGGACTAGGGAATTTCTTTGTTACTTTGTTGCAGGCTCGTTTACACATACGTAACTAGATATTCACCGAGGCTTTATTTTGTAGTAACAATCATAAATATATAGGAAACAAAAACCGATTAGATAGGGATTTCTTTCCCATTAACTTCGGATCTCCTAAGAGTCGTAAAATTGGCACTGAGAGTTTCTTTATCACAGAAAATAAGACTTGGTGCAATTATCATCCGATCTGAAGCATGAGTAAGTAGAAAGTTTTCACGTAAGGTCTCCTAGGGCGCAGTTAAGTGCGAACCCAATACGCTGGGTGTGTAAAACCACAGGCTAGACTGAACAAATCAGACCAGGCTAATCCCAGTGAAATCGCTGTGCCAGTGTACGCTGAACTCCTCCTTTCTTACTAATGCCCACTAAGTAGGATTTTGAATGCTGGCAAGTTAAAACCGCTGCTGTACTGGTTTGCCATCTCAGGTACCTGCAGAAGTCCTTAGCACTTCAATTTTAGTTACACTGGAGAAAAGAACAAAGCAGTCAACCCAGGGGGACCATGGTAATAAACAGATTGCTCCTCTCGCAGATGCTCCTGCCAGAGGGACTGCGCTCTCTCCACCACGGCAGCCTCATTTATATAAACTTTCAGATGGAGTGCAATTAAACCCTCTCTGGTAAAGAGAGGGAAGGCAAAACAAAACCTCAAGGTGAATACAATTAAGACAGCAAAGTCTAACAGGATTAGGTGAGTTTTCAGTTCACCCGGGGCCCTTTCAGCCCCCTCAGACTCACTTACATTGACACTTTTGGTTGATACCATCAATCCTACTGAGCCAAAGGAGTGGAGTGGAATGGGGAAGAGAGAGTTTAGAGCATTAGCGAACAAACACATCAGGTACAATCTGCGCACTTCCCACTATGAAACGGAACCTTCGCTTTGCACTGCTGAAGAATCGCCTTGGTTATCTAGAGGTGCACCACTGAAGCCCAACAGCTAAAAACGACTCATAGGTGTATCCTATTGGAAGCCCAGTGTAAAACTGAGTTGTGATGAAGACTTTAAGAGAGCAAGCACCCAACTCCTCCCTCCAGGTAACCTGTCCAAGGAGCCATGGAAAAATGGAAGAATCACTCAGTGATGGTAGTGTCACTCAGCATGTCTTTCTCTCTTAAGAACCCACCCCCATGGCTTCCTGTTGCCCATGACAACTCTTCCCACCCCCCTGTCATTCACTGGTATCAAAGCTGAATTCTTAGTCTCCTACATTTCAGCTAATGGACTGTATCTGCTCCTTGATTTCTTTACTTCCTCACCGGCAAAATAGTTGAGTTGCTTTAAAATTTGAAGTTCCCTTTAAACTTGGTTTCTTTCTTTCTGTTTGTTTACCAGGATTGGGATATTTAGCTTTCATTTTTATTTATTTTTGATAGTTCTCGGAATCAAATCCTTGGCCTTAAGTATGCAGGCAAGCACTCCACCAATGAGCTCCAGCCCTGGTAGCTGGAGATTTGGTTTTAGAATGGTCGAGCAAGCCAGCAACACTCTCCTGACTCCTGCATTGCATGTCTCTATCTTAAAGGAACGGAGATAAACAACCATTGCAGCCACTATACTTTGGTATTTTTGCTTTCTTTCTACGATTCCATTAAGGACTGAGTAGTGTCAAGTACAATTCATGGGAATCTTAGGCTCCTAAAACAAATGAAAAGAATTGCAGAAATATTTTGATTATTGAAGTTATTAAAATTTCAGACACCATGAGCTTAAAATTTTACCCTTGGAAATTATTATGTATGTAATATATAACTATAAAACGGTTACTTTTCACAGCTCCTTATTACCCAGGGCAGGAGAGGAATGCATTTATTCCCCATTGTCCCATGGTAAATGATATGAAGTAAAAATGATCTTAACAACAGTGTGAATTAGACATGCACTAGGCATTGCAGAATTTCACGTTAAGAGTAGAACAAGAAAAGAAGAGAAATAAAGCGAGGAAATGTAGCCGTTTTCAGACCTTAGGAGTAATTCTTCTACAAGAAATAAGGGTCAGACTCTGTTTTTTCTTTTTGTTGTTTGTTTTGTTTTAATGTTTAACATAGTGATTCCCTTATGCCTTGCAAGCACATAACAGACATTTTCAAACAAAAGTCAGTTTATTACTCCTCAAAACACCGGCACATTTATGTAGGCGTTACTCTTATCTTGAGTCCTAGAGTGAGTTTTTTCTAAAGTAATAACTTGTTCCTCATGAGCACAAAATGGTTAACAGGTGACACAAGAAAGGTATAAAAATACCAAAACCATCTTTTTCTGAATATGGGGTTCAGTATTAAGCTATGGCTGTGTGAACTATAATAGTGTGAAAGAGAATCCTGGTAAGGTTCCATTGCTGAAGGATTGCATGATGAGATGTATCTAAAATGCAACCATGTGTAATTGGGCAAACTGTAGAAGCCCTGGGTTTCCCTCATGTGTTAAGCCATGCAGACAGACAGCCTCATATCACACTAGACAGAGGTAATAGGAGATCGAACAAGAACCCTTCCTTCCTAGGACTTATTCAGGCTCTGCAATGTTAAACTTAAGAAACTCAACTCCAGGGCACCTGGTTGGGTGTGGTCTATGCACCATCATTTGGTGAAGTGAGCAGTAGTCATGCCAATGGCTTCACGGGATGAAGTTCAAGGAGTGGCATCTGTGAAGGGCAATCAACTGGGAGAAACCAAAGCCTTCATTGAGGTCCGTTGGCCTCTGTAGGCGAGAGTCTACGTTTGGACAAATCAACACACCTTTGACTAGTATATAACAGTATGGCTGACTTCTTCAGGACTTCAGACTTGGTAAGCCCATATGGGGAGAAGCATGTGTGTTTCTTCTCTCTAGTGGCTCAGAACTTGAGCAGGGACAGGGAATTCTCTGTAATAACTGGTCTCAGGGTCTGGTCTATGAGCCCCTGGAACTCACTGGGATTTCAGGAACACCATTAAAATGTTTTGGTTTGTTTTCCCTGAGGCTCGAGAGCTGGCTCAATATTTATGAGTACCAGCTGCTTTTCCAGAAGACCCAAGTTCAGTTCTCAGCACCCACATCGCAGCTCACAACTATCTATAACTCCAGTTCCAGGGGATCTGACACCCTCATATAGATATGCAGGCAGAACACCAATGCAATAAAAATAAATGAATCTTTAAAAAAATTTTCTTAATCACTTGATGCTACTGCCTTTTTCACTGTGGGGACATTTTGAAAACAATGGCACAGGACAAAGCAATACTTTGAGCACAGATGCCTGAATATAAATGAAAGCCCCACTACCAAGGTCACAGAGGACAGTAGTGCAAAGAGAAGCCATGTTCAGCAAAGGACTTCATTTGTAACAGTAAAACCTTACCCTAGACCCTGACCTGCAATGTGCTTTCTAAAGTCTCTAACGGAAGCGATGTATGTCACACACCGTTGCTGACTGAAACACCACACCTGTCTCAGAAATGAATTGGTGCGACACTCTTCTGTAAGTCACATTTTATCACAGACTGCAATTTTTACTCAAAGATTAGCTGACATGCAAATTCCAGGTCTCCAAATGTGTGAATTTGTCAGTTTCTTGAAGAAGAAAACCAAGAACCTGTCCCTTTAAGGAAGTAAAAAAGTCTAGTTGACGCTATAGCTAAAATCCAGACTTAAATTGGTAAAAGTAATAAAGAATATTGTCAATTTCCTTAAAGTATAACAGAGTTTCTAGTGAATCTAAAGGTGATATTGTAAGATATTTGTGGTTTGGGTTTTTTGGTTGTGTTCTGTTTTTTGTTTTTGTTTGTTTGCTTGTTGTTTTAAAAACACATCGATATATTTTATTAATTTATTTTTAAAGGTTTATTTATTTATTTACTTATTTAATGTATGTGAATACACTGTTGCTGTTTTCAGATACACCAGCAGAGGGCATCAGATCTCATTACAGATGGTTGTAAGCCACCATGCCGGGTTGCTTGGATTTGAACTCAGGACCTCTGGAAGAGCACTCAGTGCTCTTAACCACTGAGCCATCTCTTGCTCTTGTTTTTTTAAAATAGTGGAATCACTCGTGACACATTGTATCTCTAGTGACAACCAATGCACATTACAAAATTCACTCGATGCACAAAACAGATCAGTTGGCTCTGCACAGCACACAAAGGGTTGCTGACGTTTCCACATTACAGAGAAGCTCTATGCGTTAGCATTCACTGGTCTTGAGTGGGATAGCAGAGAAGATCCACAACTATCTGAAGGCCTTGATGACATCCTGTCCTTTCTCAACTATTTTATTTATAGGGATTTTTATGACTAAAAATTGAGTTTATCACAAGGTCCAGCTAAAACAACTTAGCAAGCTGACTAATACAGAGACAGAGAATACAACTTTTTAGTTTTTTGCTTTATCAGCACACTTTCATTTATTTTAGAACGTGCAATTTTTATGCACTCAGGTGGTACCTCCATTGATATACAATATTTATACTGTTATTTAAATTAGTTTAGATTTTTATTCTTTATTAAATTATGTGTATACGTGTGTGTCTATGTGAATGTATGTCACCTGTGAGTAAGTGCCTGTCAAGTCCTGAATAGGCTCTTAGATCCCCTGGAACTGGAACAACTTGACAAGGTTACAGCCCCTCTGCAAAATCAGGATGTACTCTTTCTTTCTTTCTTTTTTTTTTTGGTTCTTTTTTTTGGAGCTGGGGATCGAACCCAGGGCCTTGCGCTTGCTAGGCAAGCGCTCTGCCACTGAGCTAAATCCCCAACCCCCAGGATGTACTCTTAACTGCTGAGCCAGCTCTCTAGCTCCTGTCATTATATTTAAAAATTTTTTATTTATGGTTATTCTCTCTGTGTGTGCATTGATGTATGCAGATATGTGTAGAGGCCAGAGGTTGACATCCCTGTCTAACAATTATTCTCTTCCTCCTTTTCTTCCTTCTTTTCCTCCCCCTCCTCCTCCTTCTTCTTACTTTAGGGCTAGGATATCTTACTGAATCTGGTCTTCCCTGATTGGGGTAGACCAGTTGGCCAGCAGGTCCCAGGAATCCCTGTGTCTGCTTCCCCATGTCTGGGATTACAGACACACACTTCTCTGCTTCTTATATGTATGTCTGGGGATCTGAAATCTTCACGCTTACACAGTCAACACTTTACCAGCTGAGCTATCCCCCAAGCCCTCTGTGTTTATTAGATGCGGTGCTTCTGTATTTAAGGAGTTAATAGTTGTTGCCTGTGTGGTTGTATTCCTTTAATCTCAGCACTCGGTGGGCGGCAGAGACAGGCAGATCTCTGTGAGTTCAAAGCCATTTGGTCTACATAGTGAGTTCTAGGACATGTAAGGGCTACAAAGAGAGACTTTGTTTTACAAAACCACCAAACCCCTTCCCCAAACCCCCAAAATCCCAATACAAAATAAAACCACTGCAAAAACAAACAAACACACCAACCCAAAACTCACACAGAGGAAGACAGAGAAGGAGGAAGAGGAGGAAGACAGAGGATGAAGTGGAAGTTACTGTTTCCAGTCATGTAGTCAGACCCAGTACTTTTTTAGATGTTAAATGAGCCTGGGACCAAATTATTTAAATATTTATAGTTGGCCATCCATTCTCACCTTGAATGGATCGAATGAATATTGCTTGTGAAATACATTCACTTTAAAATTTTAATTCATATTAAGGATAGGCAAGTCTATAAAGGAAGGAGAGACAGAAATTACGTTTAGAGAAAGAGGAGATGGGGAATTCTTGATGGGATTTAGGTCAACAACCAGTTAAGGGGGGGGTCCCATGATTCAGAGAGTGGCATACACACCAGGAAAACAGCACTGAAATTCATTTTACTTCAAACAACCTTAAAAAGTTCGTATTCAGTCCCATTTGTTTTTATGGTCCAGCGGCTATCTGAAGACTGAGAAGCCTTAAAGAATGTGAACTTACCTATACAATCTCCATTAGCATCCTGCTTGTAGCCCATGTTACATTCGCATCTGTAGCTGGAAACAGTAGGTATGCAACGTCCGTTCAAACACAAGTTGGCGTGGTGCTTACAGATGTCTATTGTCTGGTTGAGAATTGCTACAGAAAAATATAACAAGTCATACTTGTTCATTACAACATGCATTATATACTCGAATTGGATTTTTAGAAGTTTCATAGAAATTAATTAAAATTGTATCAAAAGCCTACATTACTCTGTATCTTATTAAATTATATTTTCAACTGGGAGTGTATATGTAATATATATTACACACACACACACACACACACATATATATATACATACATATGTATATATATATAGTCATTTCATAGTCATTCTCTGTTATCCTCACATTTTTATTAAACTTTAATATGGAAGAGCTTAAAAATAAATACTTGAGGCACATGGCCTCAAGTAGCGTTTGTAAGTCACACATCTGGAAACTTTGATTGCATCGTTTTGAAAAATTTCAGGAATGTTCTCCCATACGTTTGAGCACTTTTTTCTTTTTGGAACTTGCTGAATATTTAGATGTAGCAAATAGGCAGCAGGCCAGAAAGAATAAACAGAGCACTGTGGGACATTATTAAATATTATCATCAAGAGCAGTGCTTTTAAAGAGCGGGCTTAAGTGTCAAGCAAGCGGGCACCAATTCTGCTCCGCAGCCCACGGTTCTCAGTTTCAAGCAATCAGACAACAATGGCAAAACGTGAGGTGGAGAGGCTGTGTGCTTCAGAGGACTGGGAGAGGCACAGAGCGGGGCTTGCTTTCTCTCACTGGAGACATGGCCTTGGAATGTAATCCAAGCAGTGTATGAGTGGAGCAGTGAGACGGGCCAGATGAACTCCACCAAGACCCCAAACATGCTTTGCAGTGATGTCATCGAGATCAGATGTCTTGGACTCACATTTGGATTTTGAAAGATCCTTGGTCACACATACTTTTGTTCCATTTTATCCAAAGGTATGAGGAATAGGTAAAATGCTTTGCTATCACAGTTTCTTAATTTAATATTGGTCCATTTTACACACACACACACACACACACACGTGTCAGCTAATATAATATCACTTAAGGCTGAGAACTCAAGAATCTACAGGAAACCTGATCACTTACTTAGTCCCGTGATGATGGGTCCCTGCCCTCCAGCTCCTACTCCAGCTCCTCCAACACCAGGAGAAAAGCCATTGCCTCCAGGGATGGGCAGGAAACCTGTCCCTCCTGGGCCATAACCATTGCCGTTGCCTCCAGACCCTCCAGGTCTAGAAACTGAACTCCCCGGAATACCGCCCATTGGAAGACCGTCCAGGCACAGTCTACGGTACTCTTCTGTGAGAGAAAGAGTTTGGTGAAACACAAATAGAGTTCTCGCTGCATCATAAATGTAGCTGTCATGGCTCACTTTTAGTTTACTTGTTCTGTACAATATGAATAAGGAGGTTATTATATTATTCAATATTTTCAGTGCTGTATAGTGAGAAGAACAAGGTATGGGTATTTTTGAAATATTTAAAACTTATGGTCCTCATTATTTTAACCAAGTTGCAAAAGACAAAGAGTCCTTTGTATGAACCTATTTTTACTTTACACTCTAAGTATTGCTCATAAAATACCAGACATAACTATGAATGCGAGAAATTTACTTGAGCAGGTGAAAAGCTTTGGGTAACTCATTCTACATGTTTGGTTTACTTGAATTCTCATCAGTATTCTGTCTACCCGCACTTTATGTCTGTTTTATTCATTTTAAGGAATTAGATATTAATATATATTCAGAATAGTGTTCTAAAATGAGTTTCAGTAGTAGAATCTATCCAGGTAGCCTTCAAACCTTTTTTTCAGTTGTATAAGTATAAAAGAAGCAACTACCATATTTTCTTAATTATTTGTGGACTTAGGGCAGTATATTAGAGATCAAACTAGGTAGTATATTATGGCTTCATGATTTTGAGAGAACAAAGAATGTATCTTATTTTTTCCCATAATAAAGATGACGAAAACATCAAGGCATTTGGTTCAGAATCTCTAATTAACTGCACTATTCATGGTACATATAGTAAGAGGGACTCCTCATTCATCCTAAGCAGAGTTTCCCAAAGCAAACTAATTTAGAATACACAGGATATGAGAGGAATTAATTCTCAAGGTCTTGAGAAAGGAAAGAAATTATTGTGAAAGACTGGTGCATTATACGCTGATGGTCATCCCATATAAGCATATGACCTGTCCCCAAGTAGAAGGGCCAAGTGCATCACAGTTATTGACTTTATAATCTCTTTTGGTGCCAAGGAGACAGTGGCCTGCCACTCACCAGAACCTCTGACAGGACAAGCCTCAGGAATAGTCCCGATACCCCAGCAACGGCCGGGCTCGCAGCAGCACTGAGCTTTTGCCATTCTGCCTGGGAGTTCTTGAGCACAGCGGCCATTCACCAGGCCGGAGAAGCATGTGCCAGTTCTCTGATCTGAAGATGTAAAGAAAAAACAGAAGACACAGTGGAATTACCTCCAGGTCTGACAGCAACCATTTTCAATGGTAAGCAAATAAAGGAGAAGTGAATTCCACTGACTTGATCTTTTTTATATCAGTTCATTCCTTTGTCTCTTTAATTCTTACACATCTGATCATTACTTTATTCCTTTATTCAGTAAAGGTTCCTTTGATTAGTGATTCTATGTCCTGTTCCTTGGGTGTGAAAGTGAAAGACATGTAAATCTGAGGCAAACTTGAGCTGACAAGCCAAGGTCTCGAGCTCAAAACACTGGTCTCTACAATCCTATTTGAGCTTGATCAAGATACTTTTTGAAACTGGGGAGTAAGGGAGTAGGGTTGTGCTATACATCTGAGGCTGGTCTAGAGCTACAATGTATCTCAGGCCAGCATCAAACTGGACCCACATGTATTCTGAGGTCTGCCGCTGAGATCTACGTAGCGATTTGCTTTGCAACAATGTGTAACGAAGATGCTGACTTAAAGGTCAATCAGAAGCCGCCTGAGCCACTATGTCTGACCACACACTTAAACCCTGGTAATAACTGCAAAAGCAGCTTGCAAGGGGAAGAAGAGAATGGATTGTAGTCATAGAAAGAATAGGGTCCCATACTTAAGAGGAAAAGAAGGCCGTTATCATAGGAGCCCTAGTGTCATTGGGATTTAAACGCAATGCCATGAGGGTTTGTGGATGGTTTCAATTAGACAAAAGATAGTGACTGACATTCTTAGGATCATGGCTGATGTAAAAGGAGACAGGAAGATGTTCAGGAGACCAATGGCTTTGATTAGAGCAGTAGCAAGGACTATGTTATAAAGAGCACTTCGAAGACAGGCCTAATGGGAAATCACTTACATGCTGGATATAAAAGAATGAGTGTTGGAAATTTCCTGAGTTTCGACTTGGACCTCTAAGATGGCAACGAATAGGAAACAGTGGGCTGAGAGTAGACCAGGCAAGGCTCCTCTGTCACCCATAACACAGCTAGGATGTTGAATACATGAGTTGGAGCCTAGGGGAAGACTTAAGACAGATGCGTGTATCCAGGAGTTGTCAATGCACATACATAATAATCTAAAACTGTAAGGCTGGATGACATTTTTTAAGAACTCAGGGTCGCTAAGGAAGTCCGAATCGAAGCAAGGCGATAACCTGGATGCATCGCTGAGTTTGGCAAAACTGTTGTGGTAAAGCCTTGGTACAATATTTGAAGGATTTGGGGTAGGAAATTAACATGATCAGATTTGAGGCTGATAGAGCGCACCCTGTCAACTAGATTGAGAAAGAATCAGAGTGGCAGAAAACACAGCAAGAAAAAGTGGTAACGGTAACAAAAGGCTCTCGATTCCAAATCACACAGGAATAAAAAATCCAAATCATCGTCAAATGTGATATACAACCACCTTCTTTTAATAAGTGAAAAAGTTATATCCAGTTAGCTTTGTACTATTGTAATGTGAGCAAGCTCCTTTGTCAAACAGATAAACAAACTAACAAGCCCCCAGGGTGATGACAGATGTCCAAGGCATCCCTCAAGCTGACTCTGGAGCCCAGAGCAACTTTGAACTTGAAACTATCCTTCCCCAGCCTCTGAAGTGCTTAGATTATGGATGTAAGCCACCATGCCTTTTTATCTAGAAACACATCTCCATGATCATATGAAGGTACAAAACAATACTCAGGAGCCTCACGCCAGTCACGCCAAAAACAGAGAGATAAGTTTTCTTCAGGGACAAGTTTCCTGATAGTTTATACAGATCTAAATGGTCAGTCCTTAACACAAGTAAATACAATCAACACTAAATAGACTGAGTAAGTCACACACACACACACACACACACACACACACACACACACATATACACTCACAGGTACAGATGCACATGTATTTAGCAATACTAATTAAAGCAAACGTGATCATCAATATGATAAGAGCATGGGAGGAGTTGGAAAGAGGGATAGAAATTGGTGTAAATACAGTACTCATAAAATACTTTTTAAATTAAATTAAAAATTATTGTGAATAACTCCAGTAATAGACACAGCTGACATTCCTGGCTCTAATTACGCAGTCTAACATAAATACATCATTTTCCCAAATGGTCCACAGCGTTCTCAGACGGCCTCCAACCCAGAAGGAAACAGATGAGCTGTCTTGCAGATAGCCAAGGAGATGTGGAAATCGTCCTCTCATTGACAGCAGACACTCGGCTTGCGGGAAAGCACAGTGCAGAACTGGCCACATGCATCACGCTTAAAGCCATGGGAGACACTAAAACTCTCAGGAGCTGAGCTTGAACAGTCTGTAGATGTGCGTAACTTCCCTGGTCGATTTCTACTGTGAAGTGAGTCATGGGAACACATTTAAAAACATTCGTTCTGGGAGCCAAAGGATCGTATTCTTAGCTCCAGTTGATTGCTGTGCTTCTCAGGAACAAGATGTCAATTAAGATAAGGAAGTCCTGAACTCTCAAGAATTATCCCCCAAATTATAGCGTCCAATCCATGCTACAGGGGAGCGTGACATGTGACATGCGGCAAGGCTTCTGCACTAAGGAGGTTGTAGCAGCCTTGAGTCAAGAGACCTAGATTTACTTCCATAACTGCATTTAATACTTCTTACTCATAGATCAGAGCTGGTGGGAAAACGAAATAAAACAATAGGTTTCGTCGTTGTCGTTATCGTCGTTGTTGTTGTGTTGTTTTGTTTTGTTGTTTTGCCACCCAACTGGTAGACTCTCTACTGGGAACGTCCCTCTCAATGAAATTACCCTGAAAACTATGACAATGTATGAATAAAAATCCCTCTGCCAGGCACATGTGGAGAGAGGTACTGGTGGGGGAGGCTTGTGTGTACACATCCTTGTCAATGTTGCTCTAACAAAGATAGGAAATGCGGCAAAAAGATTGAGAGATGTGAAGATGAAAGGGAACGAGGGATCATCTAATAAGAGGTCTGGAAGAGGGCAGACAGAATAACAGGCAATGCTCTACAGATGCAAACCTTCCAGAAATTTCTAGCAATGTCATAAGCTTAGGCCTAAGAAATCCACAGTAAATCTAAAGTGAGAGAAGAAAGAGCAAATCCAAACTACATAAAATAATACTTACAGAGGTCTGTGGTAAAAGCTTTAAATAAACCTAGCCCCACAGTAGAATGATAACAGCTCTTTCAGTAACCGACAGTAACAGCAGAATTAATTCTGTAGGTGAGGAGAAATCTCAACACCAAACGATCCCATCTCCTCTCACAGGCATATCCAGAGTCTACCAGCCACAAACGAGAGAGCTCGTTTCTTTTCAAACGTGTACCGAAGGTTTCGAAAAACTATGTGTTTGCTCTGCCAGCAGCAAACACCAGAGACTTCTCCGACCAAACTGAACGTAATGAAGTTGGCTATCGAGAGCAAAGGAAACCAAGAAAACTCTGCCCACTTCAGCACATTGCATGGGTTCAGGCACAGCATTCCACTTGGAATATGGCCATGCATATAAGATGTGAATGTAAAAGCCCAAGACAGCAGGTTTATCAGGAAGCCGTTCTATGTGGGCCCTGCCCTTTAGTAAATCTGCTGGGATACTGCCACGTTCAACACAGGAGAAGGTTCTGATGACTCGGTGCTGCCCTAACATTGTGCACATCTTTCACTTTTTATCTGTATTTATTGGATATTTTATGTATTTACATTCCAAATGTTATCCTCTTTCCCAGTTCCCCCTCCCATACCCCTTCCCCCTGCTTCTGTTGAAGATGCTTCCCCTCCTACCCACCCACTCCCACTTCAACACCCTGGCATTCCCCTACACTGGGGAAACGAGCCTTCACAGGACCAAGGGCTTCTCCTCCCATTGATACTCCAACAAGGCCATCCTCTTACATAGGCAGCTGGATCCATGGGTCCCTGCATGTGTACTCTTTGGTTGGTGGTTAGTCCCCAGGAGTTCTGGGGCGGGGGGCTCTCGTTGGTTGATATTGTTGTTCTTCCTGTGGGGTTGCAAACCCCTTCAGGAGGAAATACAGGGACAAAGAGTGGAGCAGAGACTGAAGGAAAGGCCATCCAGAGACAGCCCCACCTGGGGATCCATCCCATATGCAGCCACCAAACCCAGTCAGTATTGCTGATGCCATGAAGTGCTTGCTGACAGGAACCTGACACGGATGTCTCCTGAGAGGCTCTGCTAGAGCTTTACTGATACAGATGAGGATGCTTGGGCTAACCATTGGACTGAGCATGGGGACCCCAATGGAGGAGTTAGAGAAAGGACTGCAGGAGCTTCAGTCTTTTTGTTTTATTGCCAACTGTGGGGTTGTGCGCTGGGGGCTCCCCACAGAGATCTCTGAGCTGGCCAGGTGCTCAGGTTCAGGAGAAGGGAAGAGAACTCTGGCAGGGAGGAGAAAACCTTCACCACCTCTGCTGCTCCTTTCTGCTGCCACTTTGGTTGCTTGAGCCAGGGTGAGGTGGGGGGTGAGTGGGGGCAGCAGGGGACTGGCTAGCTAACATAGGGGAGCTTCTGGTGGTGATTTCGGGAGAGCAGATCTCTTCCCCAAGTGGTGGTGTTACAACTCTTATGTCAGAAGCTCTCAGACGATGGAATAATTCCAGCACCCATTTAATCCTTCTGAACACGATTCTTAAATACAGTGTGTGGATGGATCAGTGTCTGACAGCAGGTACTTCCCATTGGTTTGGCCTGAGAGCTTGGGAAGACCTCATCTACATATTCAGGGGCGTGGTCCTGCTTCTATGAGACTGATCTGTCTGGAGCCTATGTGACCTTTGGTCACATCCTCACCTGTGGAGGAGGGGCTTGGGGCATTGTCCTAAGAGACTGATCTGTCTCAAACCTTCCTACTGGGATCTGTGGGGGGCTGCAGCTACGTGAGAAGGCCCCGATCTCCTGGGGTACTGGGAATGTGCCTGCTGTCCCTTTTAGGGTCCCTGGGGATTCGACCCAGGAATCAGGATACCTTTCACAGCCTGATGTCCTCCAGCCAACCAATTGCTCGCTCACTTTTTTCCCAACCAAGCTCTGCTCAGTGTCTCCATCTGGAGTCCTCTCCGCATCCAGGGGCTCACGGGATTCTCTTGTCCGGCAACTCCTGCTCCTCCCACAGATCCGGCTCTTGTGCGTTTATCGAGATCTTCATCAATTCATCTCTTGAGAATTTTCTTTCCAAGGATTTGCTTGCTTGTTTGTTTTTGTTTTTTAATTTGTGCGTGTGCATGCATGCGCATGTGTGTATGCATGTATCTCTGTGTGGACACATGTGTGTAAAGGGAAACATTTTCAAGAGTGTAGACATATGAATAGAAGCCCAAAATTGATGACTGAAGTCTTCGTCAATTGCTCCACCACTTCATTTACTGAGCAGAGTTTCTTACTGACCCCGGAAATAGCTACTTCCGGCCAGTCTGCTCAGGGATCTCCTGTTTCTGCCCCGCCTGTCTGGCCTCTGTGTGGGTTGCGGGAGCTAATCTCTGCCCTCAAGCTTGCCGAGCAGGTACATAATTCATTCAGCCTTCTCTCCAACACTCCCTTTAAAAAACTTCATTCTAACTGTCAACGTTTAAAACACTTTTGTTTGTTATTATTCTGTACATGTGGTGGTCAAAGACACCTGTGTGGAGTTGGTTCTCTCCTTCCACCTTTCTGTGGAATCTGGGGCTCAAAACCCAGACCATGAGGCTTGTACAAGCACTTTACGGTCAGGCTCTCTCGCTAGACTTAGCGTTCTGTTCTGCTTTGCTTAATGGTACACATTTCATAGAAAGAGTATGTAGGAGTGAGTTACTTCCTCAAACTTACTTATGTGTGCATGCATGCGTGCGCACATGTGCGTGCACACGCACACAGACACAGACACACACACACACACACACACACACACACACACACACACACACACACACCTCCCCCTGCCACACACACACACACATGTTCGCACACAATTCACATTACAGTTTTGGGGTTGTAACCTCAGACTTTTTCAGGTGGGACTGTGCAATGGGACACGGAAGGCTGGAGGAAAAGGCATCAGAATGTCTCGACATTGCTTTCTGCAAGAATTTCTAAATGTTTAATCTCTTTTCCGAACCTTGTTTTGCCCCTGGCTGGCAGTAGCCTGTCCCCATTAGTTAAGGGCTTCTGCTAGCTCTGAGAGCACTGAGAGTCAGCCCCCTTCCCCTGCATCCGGCTTGCTCTCTGTGGCTTAAATATTCATTACTCATTACTGCTTGTGCCAGTCATTCTTCAGGGCCTGTATTAAATTGTAGAAATTAGGTATTAATAGTGCCCAAGGGGAGCGAATTCCAAAATGACATAAGGCTCGTTAAATAACGCTATTAAAATGCTTTTAAAGAAAAGACTATTAGTGACACTTCGGCTCCTTTTAAATGTGGCATATGTTAGTTTCTAAGTTAAAGATTTTTTTCCTGGATTTTTTTTAAAAAAAGAAATTTGATCAACACACTAGGTAAAATTATGTTAGGATTTGTCTCCCTAATTTAGCATTAAATGAAATGGGAAGGCTCTGCTATTTGAAGATTAAATGCCTCTGTCCCATGAAATGCTTCTCTTGCCCACAAGAAAGGATCAGGCTCCCCGGTATTTTATGACGTGGTTTAGACTCAGTGTACCTACTTTGATGATTTTCTTATGATTCTGTGGGGAGAAATAGGACAAGGAAGCAAGCCAGAGTCAAACTCTCCGAAAGAAGTTCATATAGTGTGCCGTCTCATACTAGAGAAAACTCGGAGGTTATCTAACTCAGTGGCGTGCCCAGTGTGAGCTCACAAAACAAACACCAGAGGGGCAGTCATATATTCATGACATGATTCGATCACAAATAAATTCAATCCGAGAAAATAAACTCTTTGATTTTTTTTAAAACCCAAAGACTTCTTACACATTAGAATGCTGTATTTGTTTTTCTTCTCACACATGCAAAGACATGCTTATTCAAAATATAATATGAATATCTTGAAAATTAAGCTGTTAAACTTAATTTCAGCACTGGCTTTCTATTTCCTGGGGGGAGTCACTTTCCAGTTTCCTATTTTGGGGTGATCTCCCTCTGTCCCCTGGGGATGCTTCCTCTGAGATGAAGGGGATTGTTGAAGGCCCAGGACTCAGCTTCAGGAATCAATGTATGGCATACATATGCAGGACCCTAACTCAGTCCCATGTCATCTTGTCTATCAGGAGGCCAAAGGACACAAAGCTGTCATTAACCAAGCGGGACTCCTATATCTGATAGCACCTCATTCACCCCTCTGGTGGTTTTCCCATGCATTCAAATGCATCCACTCAGCAGGAAATGCATATGATGTATATGAAACATGGAGTCTAAGGTGCACAAGGCTGATTAACCCCAAAGGCGGGTTGGCTGGGAAAGCACAAGTACTTGAGAGAGGACAAAAGACCCTGAGCTACGGGGGTATGTGGATAGTGTAGGAGGGGCTCAACTGTTTTGTCCAAGAAGACAATTGAGATTAGGTAAGGGTAGCTATTAAAAATAACTCCCAATTTGAAAGAATGAGTGAGCTTTAATGAGTATGGAAAGGAGAAACCATGATAATTCAGGCAGAGGAGTTTGTAGGCAAGCAAGATGATGCCATCACATTTAGCAATGAGAGACTGTAAGATTCGAGACATTTACAGACAAACTCAGAAACAAGCTGGGCCGGATTCTTAAAAGCCCTGGGGCCCAGGAAAGAGTTAGATGTGGTATTTTGTATATGCTTGGCCCAGGGAGTGGCATTAGTAGGAGGTGTGACCTTGTTGGAGTAGGTGTAGCCATGTTGGAGTGGGTGTGGCCTTGTTGGAGTAGGTGTGTCACTATGGGTACAGCTTTAAGACCCTCATCCTAGCTTCCTGGAAGTCAATATTCTGCTAGCAGCCTTCTGATGAAGATGTAGAACTCTCAGTTCCTCCTGCACCATGCCTGCCTGGATGCTGCCATGTTGCCACCACGATAATGAACTGAACCTCTGAACCTCTGAGCCAGCCCCAATTAAATGTTGTCCTTTATAAGACTTGCCTTGGTCATGGTGTCTGTTCACAGAAGTAAAACCCTAACTAAGACATTGAGAGAAACAAAATTTTAATTCAGTGGTAAACAAATAAGAAAAAAATCACTGGACCATGAAACTATTCTAGATGACACTAGATGACTTTCTCTAATTCCTCATACATGAATCTTGAGGGCTGCTATAGACATGGTACATATTTCTCCATCTCTTTGTAGCCATCCAAAGCTTTGTCAGCTCAGTTTTGGAACTGACCAGGCTGAACGCCCAAGGGGAGAAATGTAAAGGTAGATAACTTTACCAGGATTGTACATCAAAGCGCTCACAAGACGGAAGCCTAAGTAAGGTGTGTTGTCGGATGGATAACCTACATCCTGTCTGCAAAGCACAGAGCTTTATCTCTCTAAACAGAGCAGACCATGTAAGTCTACTTGGCTTTCATTTGAATAGACTTGAAACACAAAATCAGGGGTGCCCATTCCTTCTTTGTAATACGCATTTTTATCAGAATAAGGTTTAAGTAAATAAATGCTGAGTTCATGATTCATAGCAAGAGAGGAACCTTAAGTTCCTATAGTCCAGCTCCCCAACAGATTTTACACCTTTCTTGTGCTCTGTGTCTGCAATGCTGGGCAGTAATTACATCTTGGGCAAGTCTTTCTTTCTTTCAAAAAATGATCTTGACAACATAAAACTAAGCCAGATGGCTCCTGAAAGCTAAGACTTTACTACGAACAGTATCTGGTCTATCAATCCCTCCGTGATGATAAATACTATTAAGGCCTTAGAACAACCCTTTCATCCACTCGCCCAGTGGTTTTATAATCATTACCATCCTCATACCTGTTGGGCTCTTCTGTCATTATAAAGAAGCCACATATTGTAACTTCAAAACACAAGGCTTACCAATGCACCGGGAGCCATCTGTTGAGGTAACAAAGCCACGTGGACAGAGACAAAAATAGCTTCCCACGGTGTTGGAACAGTCGCCTGTCTCACAGATTCCAGGAACCACGCTGCACTCGTCGATGTCTAATCAAGGGAAGATAATTGAGAAAGGCCTTCATTAAACAAAAGGATTTCAGGAGAGCACTCACGGTTGATTAGGTGGATCATATAACCCTGGAGATAGTCTTCCTTCAGGCCCTGAGGAATTTCCCGCACATATCTATGGGAACTGAGTTGAGAGCAACCTCTCAGGGTAGCAAAACAGGGCCAACTAAAGCAAAACTCTATATAGCCCTTTCCGCTCAAATGCAACTTAAATTGCAAATAAGTAAAGATGTCAAAGTTTTAGTTTCTAATCTACACCAACGAGGGAATTATCCTACCCGGGCCCTTCAGAAAACACGTATACAATTACCTCTTAAATATGGAATAATTAAATACAAACGCATAGCTAATTTTTACAATAATCATTGGAACCAACAAACGCTATCAGATCATTATTATTTTTTCCTATTTGGCTGTAGGACGTGCTTTCGGTAGGTGCACGTGAATGTGGGTATATTTGACATTCTGGGAATAACTTCAATTTGAAACAATATAGAACTATGGCAGAGGAAAAACCCGAGAGGCACGGAGAAGGGTCCACTTTTCCTACTGAGGTTCTCCGTGCTTATCTACTCGGCTTAATTCTGGGAATGGACTGTTTCCTATCACAGGAACAAAAGTCTGTTTTTTCTTAAATTATCCCCAAAGATGGGGAAACCTGAGCATTTCTGCAAGTTTTCCCGTAGAAATCCTGTGAGTGGAGAGAGGTGGAAAGTCAAACAAAACCGCAATTAGGCACACTGGGAGCTGAACGTTAATCCCTTTTACAAAAGGAAATGAGCCACCCGGAGAAACCCAGCCAGGGATACCCAACTGTTGGCATTGTTTGCAAAGAAACTGGTGTAGTAAAGACCAATGAATAGAGGAAGCAATTATAAAAGTCATAAACATAATTACTTAAAATCAAAGTAAAATGGGAACGTTTTGTTTCTTTTATGTTCTTGTCCTCTTGTGTTGTATACATTCTTTTAGAATGTCTCAATTTGAAAGACAGGGGAAATAATTGCACTTTAATTATAAATGCAAGGGAAAACGGTTAAGCTCAGTAATTACCCCCCACCCCCAAGCCTCGGGGATCACTGCAGGAGTAGATTGTAAAGGGTGGTGAACTTCCACAGTGGAACAGTATGTCCTGAGCTCACAGGAACGTACAGGGCCCGTGACAACAGGCGCAAGACGACGCTAGCCAAAAATCCCCTATGGAGAAGGAAGGTGGACCTTAAAGCCTGAGGTTTGTTGAGGAGCCTGCTATTGGCCAGAGAAGGAGAGCCAGTTTCTTAGGGATTTGGTCCCTGAGAAGCTCCTCTTGAATAAAAAGTCCTTAACGCCCATATGCATACGTGCAGTACAATGAGGACTCAGTGGGCTTGAAAACAGAGCAATTGGGGGAGAAATGGGGAGGAAGAGCAAGAACTGGAGGGGAAAGTGTGTGAACATTTGATCAAAGACATCATACAGGAGTATGAAGTCCTTGATCAGAAAGTAGTTAAAACTACAAGATGGAAACTACTAGAAACAAACAATTCAAAGTCTTAAATACTAGTACACAAAGTTAGACGTCTCCTTTTGCTATCCCTCTGTGGGTCCACTCATTTACCCATTTATTTTGACACATATCCAGGCTAATCGGTTGCACCAAGAAGCAACTGTTGGTTTTGCTATCTCCTCCTTCTGTTCTTCGAAAAGAAGGCTAACGTTCAGACGTCCTCTAAAACACCATCTTCATCTGAGATTCGATAGCTGTTGAAGGACAGGGGCACAAATCCACACCTAGCAATCCCCCAAGGGACCAGAATCCTAACAAGAATTGCCCGCACAAATGAGGAGCAAATGTGTAATGTGGTAATAGCTCTCCCATCAGCCTTCACCCAGCAAAATGAAACCATGTGTGCGAATTAGGACCTGTTGCATCCCGAGCTGCCATCTTCCTGCTCTGTGGTGCTGTCAGACAACGGAGACAGGCACGGAGATGAAGCAGGAGCAGAGAGACTGCAGTCAACAAGAATGTGATAAATCACCTCTCCCCAAGGGAGACAAAACCGAGAATAGCGTGATGTAAGGCAGGCAGCACAAAGGGCAGGCAAAACCCTGTGTCTACATTCTCCTTCATTGTCCAAAAATACCAACAATTCAAGAGCTTGTGTGGTTTAGGATTAATGAAATTCTAAGATTTCGTGACCTTCATCTGAACACTAAGTTCCACTTGCAAGCATTTTCTAATAAAGTACAAGTTTGTTCAAAACCAAAAAGGGAAAGATGTTTGACATTTGAGAAGGTAATTTTGGAATAAATATCTGGGATAGAGACAAATACAATATTTCTGTTGTGGTGAAACACTGATCAAGAACAAAGGAAAGAGATTGCTTCTTCTTACAGCTACATATATTCCATCATTGAGGCAAACCAAGAGAGAAACTCAAGGAAGGAACCTAGAGATAGGAACTGAAGCTGACGTCATGCTGGAGGGGGGATTAAAGCAATATTACAAAACATTTCTTATATTTTAAGAAACTGGAACCATTGCTGGACCTCACATCCAAATTAATAACAGACCTAGAGGTCACCTCAGGTTTAAGATGGCTATCTTAACATCTACCCCAATAGTTTGCTTAGCCTGCTTTTAAGAGAACAATGTAACAGTCAATCTTACTTGCCTTGGGTTTGTCCTGTAAACAACGTTTACAACCTAAGCTAATACATATCTGTAATCATGAGTAATATGTTCTTCCATGCCCGGGCCCAAATAATTCGTGGGCATCATTTGTTAAAATCAGCAAATACAGAAGCTGTGAATAACTTCTGAAAATAAACCATAAAGGTCGAAAGCAACCATGTATGGATATTGGTCGATAAACAATGATGCTTGTTATCTGGGTCACTTGGGATCAGTTGGGATCAGTTGGAGCCAGTGACTTAATCCCTTGTCAAGCTTTGTTAAAGGTTTCTGTAAATTATGCCATTCCTCCCCCATGGGATGCTTTCTGTACAGTTCAATAAAGACAGAGCCAAGACAGACACATGGACAGATACAGGTACAGACAGATACAGGCAAGGATTCAGATTCACAGGGCAAACTGACAAGAGGCAGAACACTCGGGGAGCATGAAGTAGAGAATCTAACTCTGTACTTGATCTTGGTTGGACGACTCCTAGCAGAAATGCTTTTCTGTCCTTAGTGTGTAATCAATGCACTGTCATTGACTCAGAGTTGGTCACTAATATACTTAGGCCATGAAGAGGAACACTGTTACTGGCTTTCTCCTCATGGCTTGCTCAGTGTGTCTTATTCTGTCACCTAAAATACCTGCCCACTCAGAGTGGACTGGACTTCCTCACATCTGTCAATTAAGAAAATGCCCTGCAGACTTCCCCATGGGCCAATCTGATGGTGGCAATTCCTCAAACAAATAATTCTTCCCAGTTGGCCCCAATTTTTCACTAACTTGATACAAACTAACCAGCATCCAATGGCATTCAGTTTTGATGGGTTTTGTTAAAATATTAATTATTTACAGTCTGTGTTTAAAATGAGATAGAAACCTTAAAAGATAGGGTTTTAAATAGATTCATGCCATAATCATTCTGTTATGAGGCTGAGGGTTCTGTAAAATGGTGATTTTTTTTTAAAACCTATTTTAAGCAAATTACTCCCCAAATTTTAAGAATTATAGAGATAGGTGAAAACAAGAAGTCAAGCAAGCAAGCAAGCAACTGACCACAGAAACATAAGGATCCAGACATTGTGCTTTTCAGTATAAGAGTATGTGTTTATCTAATAAAATCTAGCATTTATGATCAGTGGGCTACATGAACTGAGTTCTCTTATGTCATTTCTTCAGGACTCTGTATTATCATCAGATTTGGAAGAAAGTCTATAACAATGAACATCACACACTAAAGTTTGTTTAAGCAAGTGTGTTTGAAGGTGGCAGGTCCAATTCAAAAGAAAAGTTAAGACCATTTCCACACATCTATTAAGCTCCCCCCACATCTTGAACATTTTGAACTTTTAAAGCGAGCTGGGAGCTTTACTTTTCAAATCTCAGAAAGACTGATCTAAACACAAGCCAGAGATTTACAGCATCGTGGCTGAAAGTCCACGTAACATGGACCTCGGGATTTGTTAGGTCAGTGTCTCCTGTTGGGGTCACAAGACACCTGGGCTGATGTTCTATTATTCACCCTATTAACCTTGTACAAATATAGGAGAATCAAGATGACATGCTGAGAATGGACGGGGTCAAGATGATCGTTCCCCTGCACTCCACAAAAAAAACAGATTAAACTGCCACACACCCAGCTGTCTAAACAGTCTGATCTTTCTGTTACTTTACTATGAATTCTAAGGTTCTAAAATTGATATGGGCAGGGTACAGAGAAAAATTAGATTCTTCCCCTGGCTTGGCTAAACTGGAAATATCCCATTTTCCTTTACTAAATTCTGTTTCCTGAAAAGTTTTCAGAAAATAGAGAAGCTTGGGGGCAGTTAGTTAGAGATCTGAACATCTGGGGAGAACCTTTCTGTTCTCTGACAGATCTCCCGTCTGCTTCCCTACTGGGGTCAAGAGGGCTACAGTGAATGTGGTCGACTAGGCCATCCAGTAAAGCACAGACTCTCTCCAGGGTGTCTGCCCTCTTAAGAGGAAGACACACTCTCCAAGAAAGCCCCCATAAATCTTCCCTCTCATCCTAATGTCTCGAATTGTCTCACAGACAATACCTGAATCGTTCCTTAGTCTGAGGAGCGTCTTCACCAGCATAAGCCTGGGGTCCTCCACACAACTAAGTTTAGACTAATACATAACAGGAAGTAGAAGAGTGTGGGTGAGTCTGAAACACTGTACTGTTGACAACCGATGGCTGGGAAACTTGGTGTAGATGGCATAGTTAGGAAGACACAGGGCAAACCCTTCAGCATCATTTATAGAGCGTTGGTCTACTTTCTAAGAAAGGTTTTAGATAGAACAAGAGTGTTATGTGAAGGAACCACATTGCAGGACGCCTGAAGTCAGGCTTGCTGGAGAAGAAAACAAGTCAAGAAGGAAAGAAGACAAAACAACAGAACTTTGTCACTGAGAAGATATGACAGACAGATGGCGTAGAATGATTAAGAGAGGAACAGGACACAGGGAACAGGGAGCCAAGCCGAAGGAGAGTCTGGTGGGAGGGAAGTAGACTAATGAACTACGCACTCAGATTCTGGGTATGGAGTTCAGTGGAGAGCTAAGTTCTGAATGAGTATTTTTATGGTTGATAAAGCATACAGCTCGTATTAGGTGTGAGAGTGGGTGGGAGTTAAACAAGGAGAAACAGAGATGAATTTAGAGAAGAGGCTGTGTGAGCCGTCCATACCTAAAGGAAAATTCATCAAGAGATGGACCAGGAAGAAGAGACCAGGAAGTGAGAGGACAGAGACCAGAGGAAGAGCCCAGGAAGTGAGAGGACAGAGACCAGAGGAAGAGCCCAGGAAGTGAGAGGACAGAGACCAGAGGAAGAGCCCAGGAAATGGGAAGTAAGAGGAACCTCACAGTGTATGGGGATTGATGAATCTGAACACAGGGATTCTGGAAAAGAAAACAGGGTCTAAAGAAGACCATCGGATGGCTTTCTTACTGACAAGCCACAGAACGTCACGTTCTTGTAGGTCCTACTCTTAGCAGGATATGGTGCTAACTTAGTGAGTGGAGTGATCTCCACCAACTCCTGAGAACGCTGTCCTGGTGATGCTCTGCTGTAACAGACACACAGCATCTTCAAAGCCCCCGTCAGCACCTGCTCCAGAAAACTTAGTGTGAACAAAGTAAGTGATTTTGTTTATAAAATACTGCTGGAATAGTTCCTTCCCACCGGTGCCAATGGCCTGTATACAGTAGGTGCAATCTGCAGAACTTTTCTGATATGTAATTGTTTTTGTTATATATTAAATTTCTATTTCTTAATGTATAGGAGTGTATAGTAGGTAAATCCATGAGCTGAAATGTGACTTACAATCAATTGGTGTGGGTTTCTTTTTTTTATGTCAGAATACGCCAATGCTGGTGTGCTAAAATGAATTGCGAATGGAAAACTCATGCTAGCTTTCTCCTACCTAGATTCTGAGAGCACAGCCTACATGAACTGCGCTCTGAGTCCTGTATGGGCCGCTTAACTGAGAAACGACTCCTATACTGTACATTTCACACACCCAGCTCACTAAGTTCTACTGTGTCTCTTTTAAAATACAGTGCAGGACTGGGCAACCGTCACTACAGCCTAATTTTATGACGCCTTCACACCCCGCCCCCCAACTAATTCCACGCCACAATGGCCTCCGGTAAGCCTCAGGAAACCACTAATCCAGACTCTGTGGCTACCCAACCAGCTCTTCCACACAGTCCATCAAATGAGGTGATAAAGCGTGGTCTCTTCTGACAGGAGGCTTCCTTCCATGCAGCCTGACATTTGCCAAGCTTCTCCATGCTGTGTTGTGTTGTGTTACCCCATCTTGCTCCTTGGGGGTCGCTGAATACACTATGCACCTTATCACCCATTGTGGATGTGTGGGTGGTTTATATTTGGGTGCCAGTGGACACGAACCCGCCATCCCCATGAAACCTAAGGAGTTGGAACTGTCTGCCAAGGGGCAGTGACACTGCACTCCCACTAACAGTGTATGAGCGCTCAGCTTCTCCTAGCTCCGGCTTCTCCTAGCTTCAGCTACTTTTGTTACTCTCTCTTGTTTGTTTGTTGCAAGTATTTGGGGGAGGGTTATTTTTAAAAATAGGGGTGGAGGGCTATCAAACTGCGGTGTGGTTTGCATTTCCCTAAGGACGTCCAGTTGATATTTTCATTTTCTGCTTCTAGGCCTTTTGTGTATCTTCTTTGAAGAAAAATGTATTTAATTCCTTTGCCTATTTAAAAAAACATTTCATTATTGAGTTTTATGGTGCTATGAATGAGAATAGCCTCTCTAGTCTCATATGTTTGAATACTTGGTACCCAGTAAGTGAAACTACTTGGGAAAGAGCAGGAGGTGTGGTCTTCTTGGAGGAGGTGTGGTCTTCTTGGAGGAGGTGTGGTCTTCTTGGAGGAGGTGTGGTCTTCTTGGAGGAGGTGTGGTCTTCTTGGAGGAGGTGTGGTCTTCTTGGAGGAGGTGTGGTCTTCTTGGAGGAGGTGTGTCACTGGGGTGGGCTTTGTAGTTCCTTTCCCAGTGTACTCTTTGGCCTCTCCTTACACTTGGCAAGATTAAGCCTCCCAATTGATAAAAGTAGAATATATTTCCATTTAGACTTTACTTCAACAGTATTTTATAGTTTTCAGTATGTTAATTTTTGATCCCTTTCAAATTTATTCCAAAGCATTCCATTCTTTTGGACCTTATTATTAATGGGATTCTCCTAGTTTCAATTTCAGAATGCTCACTGTCAGTGTACACAGCATTGTTTTGCGTATTGAGGACGAGCTGCAGCAATGATGAACCAGTTTACCCAACTCTCCTATCTTCTTAGAGTACACTGCAGGCTCCTGATGGGACATCTCAGTGCATTTGGGTGGTATCTTAGCGGCTCAGCCCATCATCCACACCACGGACACACCATTCGCCATGTGGAGACCAGGCTGTGTCCTGCTCTAAACTATTCACGATGTAAACACTGGTTTTCAGTTTGTACCTCATCCTAAAACACTCCCTCTCACAAGCAGCTTCTGACTACATCCTGAGGATGGGACATCACGGTGAGCCTGGGTATGTTCACACACCACCGCCACCTATCCGGCACCACCCACACAGTACAGACGGATGCATGACTTATTCCTGTCACCTTATTAATATGTCATGGTAAACAGGAGCATACTGAAACCATATCAGGGAGACCGGGGTCAAGAATTTATCTGGTACAGTGGACTCATGAGAGGGATTCTTTAAACTCCCTCATGTGGACCGCATGAAGAGGTAAACATTCACCATTAAGATGGTGATGTCAATGACCGTTCAACCACTGACCTGTCATCATGGATGTGCATCAAGGGTCAACGGGCAGAGAACTCCCTGCTATTCCTCAGCTAATCCCCTTGTTGACTTAACCTACTGAATTGCCTTTTGTTCATCCTCATGTGCGTGCCTCTGAACCTGCTGCCCATACATCTGTTCATTTTGGTTAGTAGCCAGGCCTTCCCTTTTTACCTGTAGCTGGTTTGGGCTTGTTATTATAGCAACATAGACTCTGTTTGCCCTTTTATCAGCCTACTTCTGAAATCTCTGAAAACTCTTCTGTAGTCTTTTTATCCCTTTATCCATTTTATATCCCATATAAAAACACTCAGACACACAGACAGTAGACAGACACAAATAATGTGTGTGTGTGTGTGTGTGTGTGTGTGTGTGTGTGAGAGAGAGAGAGAGAGAGAGAGAGAGAGAGAGAGAGAGCTCTGATATAAGAGTTAAAATTAGTAACTAAAACTGGAATAAAGGAATGTGTTCTTCTCAACCAGATTGCTCAGTCTAAAATATTAAATGGAGAACAGACTATTGTATTCATTTTGAGTAGTGATAAAACCTTGTGTCTTACTTTGAATTCAAACATGTCATTACTGAGCACTTCCACACTGAATATATTCTCCTGCCTTGTCCCCTTGATGTTTCCTGCTTTCAAGAATTCCCTAAGTTTCTTAAAATTGTGCTAATGTGATTACTGCACCTAATTAACATGTCTCATGTGTAAGTTAAACTTTACCACAAATATGCATATATTCATATATATGAACAAAAAGCACTATATATGCATATTTAAAGAGATAGATATCTAGACAATCAGAGAGACAGAAATAGACAAATACTAACAATAGTTTCAGGTATCCATGGGGACATCTGGGATTTATCCCTTGAAATGAAGGAGAGACTGTTGTAGTGTTCATCTTCTAGTTAATTCCCTCTATTTCTTTTCTTACCTAGTTGCCCTGGCTACCACTTCCACTACGCCTGAGTAGAAATGGGGGCAGCATACTCTGTTTTGTTCCTGCTGTTGGAGAAACACGCTTTTATTATTTAAGAAGCTTGTCAGCTGTTTTACACAGAGGCACTTGGTCAGGGGAGTGGAAGTCTTTTCAAGAAATGCCTAATGTGTAGATCTTTTTGACCAGGAAGTGACACTAGCAAGTTTGGTTTCTGTTGTTTTCCATGTTTTCCCCCGCATCTTTTGTAGAGATCACGGTCTTTAATCTGCTCTGATATTCTATGTGGATTCATTTAAAGATGCTGAGCCAAGTTTACATTCTCAGGACAGATCTTAACTGACAGTGAAGTGTAACCGCCCGTCTGTGGAAGGAGACCTGCTACCGACAATGATGCCGAGTTATTTTCACACAGGACCTCGCCTTCTTAGTTCTTGATTTTAAACAAATGAGATTTTTCCAAATCAATGTTTTTGCCAATTGCATTCCTGTCTTGCTAAGAGAAATTGATTTTTTTCATGCCATTCTAAACTGAATTCAGCTCTCTAAACTTTATCTGTGTAGAATGAAATGTTAGTCATTACATGGCTCTATATCAATAAAAGATGATACATTCATTTCTCAAGACCAGCCAGAGGGCTGGCACAGGATTATTTTCTCTCAATGTATTTATGAGACATTTGAAAAATGCAATCCCTAGAATCTTGTGAGTTTTCCCCATACAGCAAAAACATAGAAAGTCAGGAAAAGCGGTTGTATCACTTCTAAATGATCACTGTTGAGCCTTCAACTCTAATTCACAGATATCGGTTTTAGTGATCAATAACAGCATCTATGTTTTATGGAAAAAAGTTGAATGAGGTGGGCGTTTAAACAAACACAGAATCTCCAGCTTCTTGATCCTTTTTCTCTTTAAAAGGCAAAATATTTCAAGCAATTTGTTTGGAGTTTAAAAAGTAATAATTAAAATGACCCTTTTAAGAAGCCTTTAATTCTTTAAACAACGAAGCATCGATTAGACACATGCTGTTCATTTACAGATTCAAGAAGTTACTGCTGATTAGAAGCCTTTGATTCGTCACATACCAAGAACTAATCATGCATGGTCTGTAACTATCAGGAATTTGCAATCTGCTAAGAGGATGGATATAAAACAAATCACAAGATGCCTGATCACCCTGAAATACAACACTGTGTTAAAGCAGAATTCTCACTCGATTCAGTTTTGACTCTCAGAGTGAGTACCTGGAAGTCATAGTATCTGATAAAGGACCTTAAAGATTATGACAAACATTCACCTATAGAGGAACAAGAAGTGTTTTCCAGGTAATAGGAGATCCAAACCATGGAGGGAGCCCATTGTGTGAGGAATGAGCTTTCCTTTGAGTTGAGGTAATAGAAGATAAAACAGAAAAGGTAGAGAAAGACCTAGAACACTTTGCTGTCCCTGTTTCAGAGCAAAGATGGGGCAACTGGATCTTGGAAAGTGGGGTGGAGGCTGAACAAGGGTTCCCTGTTGATGAAGAAGTCCTGCATGTGCTGGTAAATAAGGCAGGAAGGAGTTAATAATGATGACGGGGGCAGTAGAGGCCATCAAGCGTCAGCTGATGAGATCAAGATTCTGAGAGAAAAGGACAATGCAATATCATGAAAGCAAGAAGGAAGGGTAAGAGGAAGACACAGCAAGTGTTGTTAGTGACCTGGAATTAGTAAACCAGCAATGGCATTGGAAGAGGAAATCCATGGTCTCTTCATTAACTCTGAGTTACAGTGAAACAGCTAAATTTTGGAAAGTGATTGTCAGCCAAGAATCTAGGCGGATGAGGCCATCAGTGCAGTGGAAGTTATATATAGAGAAAGGAGATCACAGTAGAAGCAAGAAGGAAAATGTTCTGCCTTTCTGTGAAAAGAGCCTGACAGCTCAGCTTTTCAAGTCCCCTGCTGCCCCAGGAGCTGCCGCCATCTTTCTCGCTTCCTTAACTTAAAGATTGCAGCTTTTGCTTTGCTTCAGCTGGAGTCGGTGTTTTTAACCATTACTGACAGGAGACTGAGAGTTTGAGCATGAGACAGTGTCTCTGACGACTTGACTTTCTGATGCCTGTTGAAGTTCAGCTCCTACAGTTTTGAGTCATGCACACTAAGGAAAATGCTACCAGGCACTGGAGAGAACACAATTCCACAAAAGGAAAGTCAACCGCTGTCAACAATCCCAGAAGTTTATGTGAAAGATGGAGAGGGGTAATAATCACAGAAATGATGGAAGGGAAGGACATTCTTCTAGGATAGTGGACAACACCAGGAGCTGTGTGGAAACAGTTTAGTCTATACCTTCACATCAGTGTCCTATGCCACTTCAGGGTTATGCTGCAGTATCCATCCATCCATCCATCCATCCATCCATCCATCCATCCATCCATCATCCATCACTTAGCTCTCACCTACCCATCCCATCCTGTCTACCCATCTGTCCATCCATCTGTCCATCCTTCCATCCATCCATCCATCCATCCATCCACCCATCCTTCCATCCATCCATCCATCTGTTTATTATTCTATTATCTATCAACCTATTATGTATCTATCATCTATCTATCTATCTATCTGTCTGACTGTCTGTCTATCATCTATCTATCCAATGTATCTATCATCTATCAACTATCATCATCGTCATCTACCTATCATTATCTATTTATGGATCTACACATCTGTACCTCTATCATCCATACTATATTAATCTGTATCTGTGTATCAGCAAAAAATATCTATCTATCTATCTATCTATCTATCTATCTATCTATCTAATTTCTTGATCCCCTTTTCTATTGCTGTCAGTCTAGGAAAGTGCATTTGAAAATGCTCTTTGTACATTAGTTTTTAAACGCTGGAACTTTCTCACAGTTTTGTGTTCGCAATAGTGCTTTTAAAAGGCCTCTATTGAGCGATACCATAAATGGTTCCCCGTTGCCTGAACTTAGTGCTGGATCTTCCTAGACACTGGTTTGTAGTAACTCAGGCATGAAGTATTGGCAGCAAGAAACAATGCCACCATGATGTTTGCAGCCTTGTGACAACACTCTGGAAATGATTTCCACTTAAATACATAAAGGATACTGGTAACATAGTCAAACAACGTGAGCTTTAGTCTTTGATCTATATTCCAAAATGGTTTTCTTAGACAACACAGCCACTTATCAATAGTTATTAGCTGCACACACACCTTCTATCATTTTATTCAGGGTGAAAATATGCTGTTACCCTTCCTTAATCCAAACTTAAGACACATGGGAAACGAGATTACATTTAGAACATGGACTTCAGGACAAATCGAACCAATTACTATTTATTACTTTAAAATGCTGAAGATTCAATAGGGTTCAGCCGCTCATCTGTGAGACGATGCCTCTAGGAGTGGGGTGGAGCCCTGTTAAATTGCCTTCGGCATCTTTCTTGGTTTTTATTCCTACTCCCAGCCCTGGGGATCAAACTCACACTTAGTGAGCACTCGGCCCCAGAACCGTATTCCAGTAGACCCTCGGTCTTCCTTTGCTCTCATTCCCCCACCTCTCTCAAGTTCCTTGAAAGTCCCAGTGCAGAGAAGATGGATGGAAAGCCTCCCTTTAAGGTTGGATAAAAGCTTGAACACGAAAGTCAGGACATTCCAAAGTTAAATGAACTATAACCATTTGGACCTGGCCACGTTTCAGGAATTCAGCACTGGCGTGCGCCTGTTCTCATTAGTATATGGGATGTAAAACTTTGATGTTTCGTAAAGCATTTTGGCAAGACACTGAAAGAAAACTAAAGATGTGGGGCTGTCCTCAACATTCTAATGATACATTTAAGAGTAATTTATTTTTATCTTCTCTATAAACGGTCTCAAGTGAAAGTGAATTTAGTGCTACGTTCCTCTGTAGCAGTATGATGTCATGAGTGGTGACCTATTCTCATAGAACTGGAATGTCTATGCTCATCCACTAATAACATGCATACTACGTAAAATTTCTATAAAGAATGTTTCTTAATTGTATTTTCTTAGTTCTGTTTTATTTTGAAATTTCTCATACCAGGTTAAGTTCTTTGATTTTTCAAGTAGGGTACACAGCTAGGGGGTACATATGGGAATTACAACACATGCTCAGACTGAGCAAGGCCCTGTTTTCAATCTCCAGCACTTCAAACAGCAGCTGTATATTCACTGTGTGATGTAAACGCCATTTGTGTAAACATGAAAAGGGGATTATGTAACTGGATATATCAGTGTGGAAGGCTCATTCTTCAGGCTCAGCCTATAGAGTGCATACTTTGACTTTCACAATGAAATGCTGGAGTCACAAACATATAATATAGTTATTTTCTAGTACTTCCTGTGGAAAATGAAAACAGATCAAGATGGCCAACTCTGCAGCCTGCAAATCTCACAGGTGAACCTCACTAGACGACCCCTCTGATCGGCCGATACAGACACATCCATCCTGCACCACGGACCACCTGCTGCTGTAGGAGAAAATTCGCTGCTGCTAACCCGTGAGGAATGACTCTGGACAGTTTTCATAGGAACCTGAACGCTTCATAGGCTTCAGTGAGACTGAATTCACCTCATGATGAAGGCTCCCTGCTCCTCCTCTTGCTCACTTTCCCAAGAGCACAGATCTCCTGATGTCTCCTCCAAACTCCTGGTATGCCCTGGCCTCCGTTGGACAACGGCCACTGCCAAGGATGGCACATACCAGGAGTTTTCCTTCCCCCTCAGCCATGTTTCATTCCTTCACACCCTCAGACCTTTGCTCAAACAGCAGCATCTTCATGAGTGTCCAATCACAAATAAAATTTCATGACATCATTTTATAAACTCTGCTTTTTTCCTGTTGATTTGATCACGTTTAGCCACAGAGGTTTACAAGCTTCTCGTCTCTTCTTTGTCTCTAATACAGTCTTCCTGTGAGCAAGGATCTGGGTGACTTTGGTTTCAGTCTCTATGCCCATGCTAGAAAAACAACAACTCAAACGTTAAACTTCTGAATTAATGATTCTGGCAAAAGTGGTCCTTTTTGTGGAGGGCGTCTTTACTGCACCTTCTATTGTAAGGAAACTCAAAATTGAGATTTCTACCTTCTCATCAACAACGCCAGGAGAACTTTTCCTAACTGTTCGTTGTGATCATTTAAGGGACAAGTGAGGGCAAAGTGCCTGTGGCCTCTGTCACCCCACCAGTTTGGCAAATGTAATTGAGATATAGTTTAGAATTTACTTTAGAATTTTGAGCATCAAAGTCCAGGTTCAAAGCACCTCTCTGTTCCTTTCAGTCCACGGAGGACTCGGTCTTCTGACGTGACCCCACATCTAGTTTTGCGTCTATGAAAAAGGCGCTTTGGGGGCTCTTGATCTTTCCAGTGATCAACAGACATCCGGCTGCAAGAACCACGTGCTTACTTTACCAGTTTTCAATACTACACAAAGGATTTGAAGATATACTAGCCCCGGTGAACAGCACTGGCTTCTAACGTTTGAGAAAATATCCCTGGATTGAGCAAAGAATAATTTCCTAACCACTGTCTTATGCTAAATAAATTGAGTTATCTGAGTCTCAAATGCTCATGCCTGTGAGTTGTATGGAACTAACTGGGGCATGGGGAGTAGACTGAGCCAGAAGAAACTGACCATCTGGCTTTCCTGTCCCTCAGCACCACATCATTGACCTCATCAGTATTATCAGATCATGCAAATATATGCTCCGGTATGCCAATTTTAGTTTTGAAAAAAATTTTTTACAAGATTTATTTATTAATTATATATAAGTATACTGTGGCTATCTTTAGACATGCCAGAAGAGGGCATCGGATCCCCATTGCAGATGGTTGTGAGCCACCATGTGGTTGCTGGGAATTGAACTCTGGAAAAGCACTAGAAAAGCAGTCAGTGCTCTTAACCGCTGAGCCATCTCTCCAGCCCCGAAAATTTTTGAAAACGTGGAAAAAGCTGACTTATTGGATGCTGTTACTGAATGTCCATCCTCACTAGAATGGTACATCAAAAATCTAAATAAATAGTGCCATAAAAATACTGCACTTCATGACACACGTGACAATTACAGCCAAAAAAGTCAAGCAGGACCATACCAAGTGGTGTAAGACAGCTCCTACTGTCCTGATGGGTAGGCACTGACTATGTGCTACAGGCGCTCTGTTCTACCTCCCTCCCCCTAGACATGAATAATACTTCCTCCCTAACTTACTGTTTCCATCTCTATGTTTCCTCTTACTTGGATATACAGCTCTTAAAAAAGTTATGACAGAAGTCAAAAGTGTGACCCGCCTGTGTATGTGCATGAGTGCATGGTGTGTGCGTGCATGCTTGTGTGCAGGTGTAGAAGGATGTGTGTGTGTGCGTGCATGCTTGTGTACAGGTGTAGAAGGATGTGTGTGTACAGGTGCAGAAGCATCTCTGCAGGTGCGTATGCATGTGGAGGTCAGAGGTCAGTGTCAAATCTTATCCTCTATTCTCCATCCTAGTCGCTGTCATCACCATCATTGTTGTCGTCATTGCTGTCCTCCTCCTCCGGTTCCTCCTCCCCCTTCTGACGCAGGTGTTTTTATTGAATTGACTGACTGGAGTGGTTGGCTAAACGCTCCAGCGTCTCACTCATCTCTGCCCCTCCCCACCAGGGTTGGTGTCCCACCCTGAAGTGTCTTATTTGGCTGCTGGGAATCTGAATTTAAATACCTCACCCCCCGAGTTTTCTCACCAGACCGGATCTAGATATTTCAGCTTTTGACTTACAGCCCATAGTGATTCAGTGGGGAAAGAAATTTGCTGCCAGGCCTGACTATCTGACTTTGAACTCCAAGTCCCACAGTGTAAAAGGAGTGGACGAATATCTGCTAGCTGTCCCATGACTCCTTCAGGCATACCGTGGTATACCTACACTAAGTAAAATAAATACACAGACATAGTAGAATAAAAGTTAAAGAGCTCCTTCTCTTCAACACTTCCACTGAAAACTATCTATGTGGCTTCTTTCCATGAACCATCTTGCCTAGTTTGAAATCTAAAAAGAAATGGACTCTAGCAGCCCCTCACACAGTCCTGTTGTTGGCTCACTAAAAGGACGCTGACTTGACAACTTTGCTGTCAAGGCGGCAGCAAAGTTACTGGCCACACACGGAGGCCATTTTTGCAAAGAAATTGAGAAGTCTATGATCAGCCCTCAGGTCGGCATGCTGAGCAGTGATCTGGTCTCCTGCTGAGTTAGCCTGGTGAGTTCAGGACCACTGCTCTGCCCTCCCTCTGGAGTGCCTATCACTCCCGGACCCTTGGTCTCTCTTTCTTGGATGTGGTATGTCTGTTTATGAGATAAGGGGCATCTAAAAGTCAGGAGATAACCCTGCTTCTAGGTTTACTCTCTTAGATGGTTGATGGGTGAACAGGGGCTTCCACTCCCCAGCTTTGATTTAATCCACCATCTTCCAAATGAATTTGCTCTAAACTTCAGCCCGATATAAACGCGTCATAAAAAGCAAAATCTTTAGGTTATAGAAGTTTTACTATCAATTTGTCTGAGTACAAATAATTACTCCTAGTTTTAAATAGATTTTTAATATACTTATGTGGCTCAAAGTAGGTAAAAAAAAAATAAAAAGAAACTTAGGCTGGGGCAATTGATGAGAAAACACCTCCCCATCCCCTTTTCAAGCCATCCAATGTCCATGGTTTAGGGCACTGAATGAGATTTCCTTCTGTCATTCCTCTGACATTGTATGCAGATCCAAGAGAACAGACACAGAAAACTGACTCGGACCAGCAGGGGGGATGGCTAGAAGATGAGAAGGTAAAGAAGACAGAAAGGCTGGGGTCAGGAGGTCTTGTGCGACCTATGTCTTATGCCAAGCCAGTTTATTAAGAACAGCATTTTCTATACTATTTTGTGGAAGAGAATTGGACAGAGTCAGTAAAAAGCCATCATACAGTGGGAGGAAGTCAAACAATATTGTACATGGAGCACACAGGACACTTAAGGGGCATCAGAAACCAAGCACACAGTGACCTTGGGATTGAGAATCGCAAGTCTACATGGCCAGAAGAGTAGGTTTCTCAGGATCTCAAGCCATAACTTGATCTCAAGCCAAGGCCCTGGCCTCTGCCTATCACTGGCTCTACCAAACATATTCCTGGTTTTAGAGAAGAAATTATGTTCCCTGTTTACACATCAGGGTCTCAGGGAAAGCCTTGTTTGGAAAATCCCTCAACATAAATAAAACAGTTTATATATAAATGCTTTATAACTTGTTTTTGTCATGGGAACTAATATCTCCAATACATTTACATAAACCTAAGGCATCCACATCTTTAAAAGGTCATCATCTCCTATTTTGTACTTCATGCCAATCAGTCTTCTGCTCTCTGTATTGTTTACTGTAATTTAACATTACAGAAGAGAGTAACAGATCTTATATCTATCAATTTTAATGATGACTATAGATAAGATAACATCAAAGGATTGAAATCAATAAATTAAATGGCATGTATGTTTGTCTTTTGAGAGTCAAAATTATTCCTGATATAGGCTGCAAGGAATCTGGTGACCATGACCATGTTTCTAACACCTGTAGTGGTATAATTTTCATTAGAATTTTATTTCATCATAGATTATAGTTAAAAAGTTAGCTCAGTATTGGTTTGCATAATTTATTCTATGTAAGGAAACACATGTTTAAAGATAGTAGTCAAACAACAATTACCCTTGTCAACAGACAAATATTTGATTATTATTAGATATGTTCTTATTGATTTATGGAATTTCTTTGTACATTTTGATATTTGATCTTGTTATTAGAAATGTTCTTATTGTTTCATAGGATTTCTTCACATATTTTGAATAATTTGTCTTCCTCTGTGCATTTTTTCTTTCACTCGCATTTGTGTTTTTTCTCTCCTTTATTAGCATGGAATTTATTTTCTTCCATAGACTTGAATTTATTGAATCTATTCCTCTATAGCTTCAGGGTTGACAAAACATGGGAGTATGTCTTCTTTGTCTGATTACTACACAAAAAATCTTTCATGATGACTTTGGATATCATGTGTCTTCACTGTTACTAATGTTAAAGGTCTATCTTGGTGTAAGGCAATGGTTTTAAACCTATGAGATGTGATTCCTTTGGGTGGGTGGTTCAAAGACCTTTTCACAGGCTTTGCTTAAGACCATCAGTAAGCATACATATTAACGTTACCATTCATAATAGTAGCAAAATTACAGTTATTAAGTAGCAATGAAAATAATTTTATGGTTGGGATCAGCACAACATGAGGGGCTGTGTGAAAGGGTCGCAGCATTAGGAAGACTGAGAACCACTGGTATGAGGTGTGATGTCTCATCCAATCTTTTTTAAATTTGATATCCTCTTTTCTCATTCATTGTGTGCTCAGTCACCTTCCTTATTAATTACATATATATATGCATTAATTTGCTCGACTTTCTGTTGAATGTCTTTGATGCATGCTAGGCCCCTGACAATCAAGAAGAAAAGAAGAAGAAGAAGAAGAAGAAAAGAAGAAGAAGAAGAAGAAGAAGAAGAAGAAGAAGAAAAGAAGAAGAAGAAAGGAGAAGGAAGAAAGGAGAAGGAGAAGGAGGGAGAAGGAGAAGGAGAAGGAGAAGGAGAAGGAGAAGGAGAAGGAGAGGAGAAGAGAAGAAGAAGAAGAAGAAGAAGAAGAAGAAGAAGAAGAAGAAGAAGAAGAAGAAGAAGAAGAAGAAGAAGGAAACAGTCACCTGTTGGTCAGTGTGCTTGAGTGATGTGTGACTCTACCAGATCCCTCCTGTAACCCATTTCCTTCCTCCCTACCCTACTCACTCCTCACATCTCATTGGAACATAAGTCATCTTATATAGAGACAAAGAAGCCAGAGGTGTTTAAAAAGAAAAAAACAACTATCTTTCAGGGTTTGAGAGTTCTCTGCCTTTGGGGAGAATCTTTCAGAGATGCTTTCTGACTAAAAAAATTAGTCATTGAGTTCTGTTTCTCAGACCAGAAAGCTGATGATACAAATCCTGTAGTAAATATTTTAGATATTTTTGTTATGCTTTAATATTCAGAAGGGCTAGCTTTTCTCTGCCTTCCTGGTGTTGGGAAAGCCATTGTCACCGCATCCACTCATGCTTGACTTTTAAGTTTTCATCTTATTCTTCCATAGGAACAGTTGAGCACATCCCCACTCTAGAACGACTTCTGTAGAGTACTGCTTCTGAGTCCTTCCATGAACAACGGAATTACTTCAGTTCTACCCCCTTACCCTGGACTCTCGCTTTCCTAGATCTACTAAAGTCTACAGTCTTGGTGACCGGATTAGTTCAGTGCAGTGGCACAGAATAAACCACATTTTAATGAATATAGGATGTGACAGAAGACCCACTAGCTGCGTATCCAAATGTGCCAGTCAGGAAGGCAGCAGAACACATCTCAGGAGGAAGTAAGCGTCCTAAAGAAGTAGGTCTTGTGAGCCAGTTTCCTGAAAAGCACAGGGACACTAGATGTATCATCCTTCAGATGCCTGAGTCTGAGGAAAGAGCAGGAATGGTGACTCATTGGGAGCCAGAGAGATCGAGGTTACAAATATCTATCAGCATTGATGATATGGGAGAGCTTCCTGTGAAAATGAAGGAAAATGACCAGCTAGCTCTCTGTAATGTCCCTTTTTACTCTTTACCTGGAGCGAGTCCCCAGGCCCTCCCACAGAGGTCTTTTCAGCTGGTAAGTAGATTAGTGTTAGTCAGTCAGTTTCCCCATCTGTTGTGATAATCCAGAACAAGAACCTCTGTAAATTGGGTTATCTTATTTTCTCAGTATCTCCAAAAGTTATAGTAAGTTTGTGGTGAACACCAGACATTATTATTGGTGGATATAGTCTGCTGGCAGACTCAGGCATGAAAAAAATAACAGAGCCACTTAAAAGAGTGAACTAGGAGACAGGGGGATTAAGTATTATTTATTACGAGATCAAGAAATAGGTTTGGATATGGCAGTGCCAACTTCCTTCTTCAATAGGGGGAATGCATCCATTTCATCTTCAAAGTTCTAAGCTTTCCAGACGATTTAGAAGATGTTGGTTTTCATTACTTTTGTGTTGCTGACCTCTAAGTTTTCATTGTCTGCCCTTGCTAACAACCATCTTCCCCTACTAACCACTTCATATATGGGCTTCCCCCTGACACATAGGTGGGGCATTTATTATTTATTTTAAAATTAATTTACTTTTGGAAATCTGGGTAAACTCAATTAATTTTCATCCTATTGTGAAGAATTTATCTCCCCAGGTTTATTAAAGCAGAGTTGTAATAGCAGCAAAAAAGACTATGCCAACATGTATTGGGGGTTTCACAAGCATAAATAAGCACATTTGTTACCTTCAGACCCCAAATGACAAAATGCGGTAGAAATAGACCGAGGCCGAACACTCTTCAGAATAGTTTAAAACGGGCATCTGACACACACACACACACACACACACACACACACACACACACACACACACCAATCACTAGAAAGGAAAAATCTCGACACAGCTTTCCTGCCTGCACAACACACCAAGGCAGAGTAAATGGCTCAGGAATGTTAGAGAAGATATAGAAGGGAAGAGAGGGGACAAGCAAGGACATCGGGCACCCACTTGTCTCTATCCATGTGCAGGGCAAGGCAAGCCAACACGACATGGCTGCAGAAGGAAGAAAGCTGGGCAGCCCAATGGTGAGCATCGTGCCGCACGGAGGTGCTTAGTCCTCAGTGCCTCGTCTTCATGTAAGCCACACAGATATTTATATTAATGAATGTCTGAGGTAAGTGGCTGAGCCAGCCTCCCTTTTGGATGTGAAGGAATCGTTTACTCCACTGAAGAATCATTTGCCTGCTGTCTGACGGAGCTAGGACATTGGGTTTTAGAGGCAAGCTCGCTCAGGAGAACTAAGACATGGTTGTAGCTGCCATCAAGAGGGATTTTATGGAACTGGGCTCCTAACCAAAGAGAAGGGAGAGATGATCTTCTTTACACACACACGAACAAATACATAATAATACATACATTCATATATACATACATACATATATAATATACATACATTCACATATACATACATATATACATATGTATATACATGCATACATACACATATATATACATTCATATATACATACATATATACACATAATACACATATACATAAATACATATATACAATATACATACATATATACACACATAATGCACATATACATACATATATACAATATACATACACATATATGTATACATATACATATGTACATACATATATACATACATACACATATACATATATACATACATACGTACATATATACAATATACATACATTCATATATACATACATATATACAATATACATACATACATATATACATATATGCATACATACATACATACATACACATATACACACACACATACTACTTCCAGAGTCGGGCTGAGAATTTAGGGCTTGAGCAGTAGTCTATATTGAGCATGAGAGGGGAAGCCTATCCTTTAGCAGAACCTACCAGACCAGCACACAACACACAACAGCCTCCATGAAGACACCAAGGCACAGATTCCAAACATTAAAGAGATGAGCTCTGTCCTCTCCTTGAGTTACCCCATAAGCCATTCATGCATAAACGCATATAACTTAGGAGATCAAGCCTTTTAGAATGGCGAAGGATGGTGTTCTGAGAAGTGAGCAGACATCTTTCTACTTCAAAAAAGGCAAAGGTTCCCTAATCTCAGAGCAATAGGTCAACATAAAGGGACAATCACAGGAGGGAAAAGTAGCACGCCACATTTAATGTCCTACTTGGATTAACAGTGGCACAGACAACAAAAATGAAATTATTTTTTTTCAAATGGAGGTGGGCATGGTGGCGCAGTCCAATAAATCCAGACTCTGAAAGTAGAGGCAGGAAGATTGTTACAGGTTTAAAGCCAGCCTGGGCTACACCGTGAGTTGCAGGCAGTCAGAGCTATATGGTAGCATAAAGTCTCCAAACACACACACACACACACACACACACACACACACACACACACACACACACACACACACACACACACACAACACACACACACACAAACACACACACACACAAACACACACACAAACACACACACACAAACGCACAAATAATTATGCACTTTTAGAGGGAAATGAAAACTGGTCTAATGAAGAAAAAGAAAATCTGCTTGGATGAGTTTCCTCTTTCCAAAGACAGCCTTATCCTGGTTTCACAGTTCACCTAGTTTTTGAACTTTGGACCCTGCTCATCAACATTTATTGGTCAGGAATCTGCTATATTAGAAATAAGTCTTAGATCTGGAACAGAGTAGTGGAGAATGAAGAATTTCTGTCCTTGGGAATCTTATTCAAGCATTTGAAAGCAACAGTCACATCACAGTTGTCGAAAACCACCAGCCTCCAGCTGCAGTTTCCTAGTAAGAATTCCATCTCCCCAGTGACTCAGACCCAAGAATGCTGTGTCCTCGTAGATTTGATTTGACAAAGGAACTTAAAAAGTGGGAGGTTTCTTTTGCATGAACAAAAGCATGGGACTTCAAGTAGTAAAAAAACAGGAAAAATTTTATTAGAAAACTAAATCTGCTAATCCTCCACTTTACATTTTTAACACCGAAATTTAAAGACCCACGTTTTGATAGACAAGGGTAAATGCTGTGTTTGTATTCTTATTTGAAACATACATCAAATTTAAACTTATGACAACACTGTATTAAAGTGAGTACGCTTCAAAACCTGACATTGGGTATAGCCACAGCTCTGGTATTTCAAGGTACATTTTGATACTGATTGAATTAAATAATTAAAAAAAAAGTACTGCTTGCTCTTTTGTATACAGGAACAGTATTACCCAAAGAAAATTGAAAATAGCTACTTTTAAGACATCTAAATAAATACGCTTTATAAACAAGTAAAGCTTTCACAGGGCCTTTAGGTTTTGAGGGTAATCAGCCCTTGTTCCAATTCCACCATTCCCACAAATCACAAATACTAAATCATATAATTCTCTCTGGGCAATGTTTAAATGGAGTTGGCTGCCTCGGCAGGAAGTAAGCCAAGACGCGACTGGATTCAGGGCTCTGGGTGGTGCCTACGTTCTATCAATAACTCCCGTTCCCAGAGAACGAGGAGAGCAAGAATAAAGAGTGGCCCTGTCTTCCTCTGAGCTGTGCCTTGGCTCTGCATGCTCTTTTGATGAAATTGATGGAGAAAAGACTTCTTCCATTTTCGACTAAGAAGAAACTCATTGTTTGATGTGTAACGGAAACGTCACAACCACTAGAATCAGTCGGTGGCTGTGCCTTCTCACCTACAATCAAAGGCTGGCTTCTCTTCTCCCATGCTTGGATAGAGCTTGGAGTTTATTCCAGAAGTTAAAAGTAGAGGGGAATGAAGAATAAAATCGATAGTATAAATGCCTCCAAAAACCTAGGAGGATTTTGGAATAGTAGCACCATTTCTGCAGACCATTTAATGTTTGATTCACTTCCTGTGCTAATTCAGAATCCCGTGTCCTTCACTGTGCAAGTATTTTTCTCCACCTTTTCACTGCAAGTAGACTGATGACTAATAATTGTATCGAAGTAGCAAAAACCACTTGGATTTTATTAAAAAAAAAACAGCATCAGAGAAAACGTATTTGTTCCTCGAGATAATCAATGAAATCTTTCTCACCTCCCTGCTGTGAGGAGCGTGAGATTGTCTGGCAATGGTGTGAAATGGTCAGACTGTAGAGATGAGTTCAGGCCGACGGTAAACAGCAGAGGAACATGGAAAGCAGAGGCCAATGCTACCCAACAACTCATGGATTGGGGTTGTGCTCATGGCGAATCCTTGCTCGTGCGAGCCTCGATCTCCACACACTACCTCCTACTTCCTCACAGTGCTTAGACTCCTGTTGACCTTGTGCAATTAAATACTAGGTTTTTCATCTTCCCATTTTCTTGTCTACGTAGATGGGCATGCTGCTTTGTAACTGACCACCATGAAATAACTAATGCCTGCCTATGATAAAAGAAGAATGGGGGACTCTGAACTGGAGTAAACGAGGATGCTCTTCCACAGCCAACTAGGATAAGTTACATGGTGCAGTCTTTAGGTTCTACCTTTGGGCTAGATGGTGCCTCAGGGGATAAAAGGCCTGTTGTATAAGCATGGAACCTAAGTTCAGATCTTCAGAATCTGTCTAAAGGCTGATGTGCTAGCATTTCTGTAAGCCCCCCCAACCCCTGTGCAGATAGAAGGTAGAGATAGGAGTTCAAGAGACTTGCCTCAAATAAGACGGAAGATGAGGGCAGACACCTGAAGCTAACCTACCCACACATACCATGGCGTATATACAGCAAGGGATCAGTATGCTACTCCTCACCACACACAGGAGCACACACACACACACACACACACACACACACACACACACACACTCACACCACACACACACACACACATTCACACAACACACACATACCACACACACAACATATACACACACTCACAACACACACACACATCACAACACACACACAACACATACATCACACACACACCGGACACACACACACTCACAACACACATATCACACACATATCACACACACACCACACACACACACACACCACACACACACTCCACACACACCACACACACACACCCACACACACACCACAACACATCACACACACACATACCACACACACACCACACACACTCATAGCACACACACACACTCACAACACACACATCACACACTCACACACACAAATACACACTCACATCACACACTCATAACATACTCACAACATACACACATCACATACACATACCACACACACAACACATACATCACACACACCAGACACATACCCACACACACACTCACAACACACACATCATACACATATCACACACACCACACACACACACAAACACACATACAACATACACAATACACACACTCACATACACACACGACACACACACAACACATACATCACACACACCAGACACATATCACACACACCAGACACATATCACACACACCAGACACATATCACACACACACACACACAAACACACACACACAGAACACACACACTCTCACACACACACACACACACACACACACACACACACACACACCCACACACACACAAACACAACCACACACACACACACACAAACACACACATACTCACAACACACACACAACACATACACACACTCACAACACACACACACACATACATCACACACACCAGACACACACACACACACACACAAACACACACACACTCACAACCCACACAATACACACACACATCACACACACCACACACATACCACACACACACCACACACACAACACACAAACACACACATACTCACAACACACACACACACATATACTCACAACACACCACAATACACACACACCACACACACAACACACACACATCACACATACACACACACACACAAACACACAAAAACACACCAACCACCACAACACACACAACACACATATACTCACAACACACACACAATACACATACTCACACACACAAATACACACACATTACACACATACCACACACCACACACATACCACACACACACAACCACACACACACTCACAACACACACAACACACATATACTCACAACACACACACAATACACATACCCACACACACAAATACACACACATCACACACATACCACACACACACACACATACCACACACACACACCACACACACTACAAATTTACCTGTGATAAAATTAATTGATTACAGTAGAGTAATGGCTGAAAAAGTTTCAGTACTGCTAAAAAGCATTCTAAACAAACATGACCCTTGAAGCTACATGCATCTAGAAGTTTTGTAATAAGGACACAGACTTTGTTCACAGATAAGTTAGAACAATAAATGTACTCTTATTGAAATGAATTCACAGACTAAATGAAAATTACCAGAGGTTAACTGACTCTCCCCGCCTTGTAGGCAGTGAGACCAACCTTGCCTTTGTTCAGGTCAAATCCTTTAAAGCTACAACATATGGTTCTAGCACCAGATGTTATGGGGTGCACCTTCATTTTCATATTAAGATGAAGAATCGTGATTATGGTCATTAGTTTTAACCATTCCAGATGCATCTTATTTTTCAAATTCAAATTCAGCACCAGGCTTGTGCCCCTCTGCGGGGCTCACACCCACACACACACTCTCACCTTCACATTTCTGTGTGGTTTCACTCTGCTTGTGACCAGCAGGGCATCTGCATTCAAAAGAGCCCACTGTGTTGATACAGTTTCCGCCCTGGCACAATCCTGGAATTGCCTGGCATTCGTCAACATCTGCAAGGAGAAGACATTTTAAACATAAACAAAACTGATTTCCAGACATGCCTTAGTAGGTGTCTTATGTGCAAGGGAACATGCTCTCAGGACTCCAGGGCGAGGAAAGTGGACCCTCCCTTCATGCTTGTTATCAGCTTAACCGTGATGTTTTCCTCTGGAGAAAGATGCCTGCTAGGGACCTACCTGTGCTGGCCTGTGGACGATCTGCTGCTTTGTTACAGAGTGCTTCCTACTGTGTGCTCCTACTGTGTGCTCTCCTGGTTCTGGCACTGAATTCATTCCTATCTTCTCCACATAAAGTGAATGCCCCCAGTGGGCTTCCTAATGGAGCTCAGTGACTAAGGACCTTGGGATTCAAAGCCACTTGATCTCTCTGCAGTTGATCTAGGACAGAAGTCTTGGACAGGGCATACATACCCCTGCTGTAAAGAGCACTCCATGCTCCGCCTCCGTAAGTCATGAACACTTGGTCTTCCCCCTTTCCTGCTACAACTGTTCCACTTTTTGCTACTACTATGTCATCTCTTAATTTCCCTTAACCAAACAATAGCAAAAGTACACGACTTTCGCTCTCATCGCTTCAGTTACTTGCTACTAAGTTTTTTGGGGTTATTATTTTCTCGCTTGAAATCTATGAATCTCTACCCCCTAAACAGTATTGCACTGTGGTTAGTGACCTCCCATTAAAGCCTCAGTTTTAGATGGCCAAGGGCTCCTGAATCGTACACTGTGTGTTGACCTCACCCATTTAGGAACAAACGTTAAAGCTTTAATATCGTCATGGGGACATTCACGAAGTAAAAATGAAAGTTAGCAACAGATAAAATGCGAGAGTTTCTAAGAAATGTCAGATGAATTTCTTCAGGTGAAAGTGAGATGGGTGTTAAAACCTAAACTCGAAATAAAAGGCACTCGAAATAGTAAGTGTGTGGAGGAATATAAAGTGTTTCTCTTATTTTTTGTAAGTTTAAGAGATAATTGTTGACTGTAAACAAAAGTAGTGAATAAAAGTACTGTATTTTGTAGGTTATAATAAATAAACAAAGAGAGAGAAAACAACGCAAAGTAGAAGAGAAGGAAAAGGAATGGGGATGTAAAAATGGCTGGTTCGTATTGGAAAACACACTGTGGGTAGTTAAATACGTGCAGAGAACACTATAGAGTGAACCACAGCGCAGCACACAGTCCACCGGAAATAAAACCTGAGCAAACACCGTCAACCCAATAGAAGCAGGGAAGGGGAAGTATGGAAAGGGAAGCAGAACAAGTGGGAAAAAGTGAAACACAGATTTCAGCATGATAATGTTCACATTTACATGAGGTTCAAAGGGTGTAACAATCTAATCTAAAAGGCTGAGATTGTAATATTTTATTTTGAAACACCGCATCTCAATTATATGCTGTTCACAAGAAAGGCACTTTGACGACTTAGAAAGGAAGGAGCCAAAGGTAAATCAAACAATATCTGGTGACAAGAAGTCTCCCGAGGATTGAAAAACTGACGTTTCCTAATGACCAAGGATTCAGTTCATTTAGACGTTCAACTCAATGCTAATCAGGCACGTGTCCTATGAGACATTAAACACCCAGAGAAAATGGAACCTCAGCAGACAGAAGGAGAAATGAAGACAACAATCCTACAACTGGAATGAAAATTTCCACACGTGTCTCTTTGGAAAAAATAAAACGAATGAACTGAAGGTCCCACAGGAGATACAGGACTTGGTTTTCGTTCAAGCTCCTCACCCATCTGTACCCCTCACACACCTCAGCGGAACAGACTTTCTTCTCAAATGCACACAGAATACCCCCTCTAGTGAAGGTCATGTGGAAAGGCTTATTACATAGAATTATACATATGGAGGGGGGATTGCATTCACAACTCTGGTGGGTAGCGTGCTTTGCATGCAAAAGATTGTGGGTTCCATCCCCAGATTCTCAGGTGTGTGTGTGTGTGTGTGTATGTGTGTAAACCATAGAAAATAAGCTATGTCAGAACAAGAGTTAAGCTAAAAGCAGAAATGGAAAATATCTAGAACAAAGGTCAGATATTGGAATGTAATAATATATTCTGTAATAATGTATGGATCAAACCAGAAATCAAAACTTGAACACATTTTTAATTATATAATTAAAATATATCCAATAAAGCTTGTGAGCTGTAGCTAAACTGGTACCTGAAACTAAAGGTGGAGCAGTAAAATGTTTCTACTGCAAAGAGTAAACTTCACAGACAATGATCTAAGCTTCCATAGTCACAAATTTTAAAAGCACTAAGTAAATGTGAACTCAGTAGAAGTAAGAGAATATAATAAAACACAAGACCAAAACCCAAAATAAAGCAAAAACAAAACCCAACAAAACAAAACAAACAAACAAACAAACAAAACAGAGAGGTAATCACTCTGAAATCTGGCCTTCTGGAAATATAAGTACAATTGATGTTATCTCATCAATATTAATCACAGATATAAGGAAAACTTAGTAATGTAAGTACTGACAATAAACACATCGCCAAATAGTCAACGAAGATGAGAAAAGACGTAAAGAGCGAATAATAGAAATTCAAAAATTAAGGTAAAATATACAAGTCTGTTGAAAGTTACAAATGCCTAGGCTCACCCAAAAACAAACAGATATTGAGAACAAAGTAAAGGGCTGGAGAGATGGCTCAGCAGTTAAGAGCACTGGCTGCCCTTGTATGCAGGCATACATGCAGAGAGAGCTCTGACTCAGAAAAAGGATAGCATAATATGTTAAAGTAATTTCGTTCACAGTTTGATATATTTACTCAAGAATACCTCATCCCACTGCACCACGGAAGCTTATGAAAGATTTAAAGGAAAAGATGGCAGAAATTTCATTCTGATTCTTACAGCAAAAAAGATGGACATTGTCCTGTTGATGTAACTAAGAAAGCATAACTCTGACATCAAGGTCAGACCAAGGCATTCCCGAAAGAAATACAGGAATAAAAAGAATGGAATTAGATAGTCTCTCTCTGAAACACAGAAACTTTTCATGAGTCAAGCTTATTAATATACAAGAAAAATCAATGTAACAGGACCAGAGTCAGTTTATCTCAGTAATTTAAAGGTTTTCCTAAAAGTGGATCACAGTATTAATTAGTATAGTTCATCATATTAAATTAAAGAAGAGGAGGCAACATCATCCTATAGATGTAGAAAAGCAAGTAACAGAATTAACTCACACTGGTGATTCTAAAAGCCTCATTAAGCCAGGAATGTAATACCACATCTTTAACAGGGATAAGAGTGAGAACTTGTTTCAAAATACAAAAGTAATTACACTCTCACTGAATGATACACGGTATCTTTTAGACCCCCGAGGTTCCTGAGAGGGAAGTATTAAAGAAGCAAAATGGAAATAATCTATTTAGAAGCACACGCCAGCACTGTCTGCAAACACAAGAGGCGAGCCCAGACTTCCCAACGACATCTTCACGATCTCAGACAAGCAACACCAAACAATTCAGTGTCCACTACCCGACTGTGCCGTGTGTTTCTGCTCATTGTTAATCCATGCTCATCCCATCCATTCCTATAAATGTCGGATGATTTCAAACCGTATGCAAAGATTACATGCAATTAAGGAAAATTGAAGCAGCAGCCTAACTCAGCCGCTTCAGTGCCTTCTACTAAGATTATAAACAATGTAACAAAGCTATGTTAATTATTGTTTATGAAAATGCATTCTCCAACTTCTCCAAGGACTCTTGTCTTAAAAGGACAAACTCAGTAAAAAAAACTACCATTCGGTGGCACATTTTAAGTTCTTGCCCATATATGGACAAATGCAGTCAGTTGTATAGACATAAATGAGGGCTCATTTATAGGCATAGGGACCAAGGACAAGAAAACAATAATATTCAATAATGTTTAACTTTTTTTTGGTCACCAAATAGGCTCAATTCATTTTAATTTTTATGAGTGTTTTGCTCGCATCAAGGTGTACCATGTTTATGCAGTGCCTATTGAGGCCAGCAGAGGGAGCTGTCTCCTCTAGAACTGGAGTTACAGGTAGGTGCTGGGAACGGAATCCTGAGTTCTAAAGAGTTGTTACTGAGTAACAGTATTGTTACTTGCTGAACCGTATATCCAGCCCCAATGCTACTATTGTTACTATTACTATTTTACTATCATCATCTGGTCGTCCTCATAGTCATCGTCATCATCATGTGTTTCCCATTCTCACACCTTCCCTCAGTCTCTGTCAGGCATCACTCAAACTTCTGCTAGAGCCATTCATGTTCCATTTCATTTCTTGTCTTCCTCATTCAGCCCCATGTGCTCAAACCTTTCTATACAGAGACTAAGGAAATTGTATCCAAGTACAAAAAAACAGATTATCCTCTGAAAGGTCGGTAACCATTGGCCTCGCTGTGTTTTGTTCTATGAGTGAGTTATTTGAGAGAAATGCAAATCAAGGTGGGGGGTTTCCTTATTTTAAAAAGCAAAGAAGGGGACTGGGGAGATGGCTCAGTGGGTCAAGTGCTTGCTGGGGAGAGGGCTCAGATGGACAGATGCCTTTTTCTTAAGTTCTTTCTCTTTTAGCCCCTGCTTTTCTAAGTTTCTTTTCCTGCCACCATCTGTTACTGTGATGATCTGAGGTTCAGGATTGCCTCAGTACATTGTTTTCCTCTTCAGTGGGACCTCGGGAACCCTGGATCTAGGTCTCGTAGGTCCAAACAAACACAAATTGAGCAGCTTTCAGGATGATGATGCACACACACACACACACACACACACACACACACACACACACACACACACACACAATTAGGTTTTTAATTGTTTAGAAGCCGTGCCCAAATGGCCTCCCGACTCCCAGTGTTCCTCACTGATCCTAACCATCCCTTCAGGGTTTCATTTAGCATTGGGAGCTGTTCTTAGTGAGCATCCTCTTGATTGTGAGCTGTTCTTAGTGAGCATCCTCTTGGTACTCCGCAAGGCTGCCAGGCTGGACAGGGGTTAGCCTGCTGTCTTTGACAGAGGTTTTCTGTGATTGAGTTTTAAGTAACGTTTTGGATTGACTAGGATTTGTGTTGACAGAAGGTTTATTTAAGACTGGCATTCATTAGGTGTTCATTGTTAATTATGTGATTACTTTGGTTTGTGTAGACAGCCAAGATAAATAAATGTACCTTGGCTATAACTATTTTTTTTACTAATTTACATTAATCAAGATAATAACCTTTCAACCGTGAACTAGAATTTAATAAACAAACAAATTTCATCCACAGGTTTTCACGTTTTGGAACAGACAGAGACATTTAAAAGTCTAATACTTCACTATCGATGACGTAGATCATTAATTGTATTACTTTAGCTTAATATAACTAAAAATTCGAAATGGAGACATTTATTTACAACCGCAGCAGACAAAAAGTCATGTATTAATCTTAAAAAAGTATCATTGCTAATTAAAATATATGCATGTGTTTAGATAAGAACACAAGCCCTAAGAAAATAGCAGAAATTTACATAGGACGTGAAAGCCATGAATACTAGGGAAAGGATTTAATTCAGCTATTTTTTTAAATTTATTTTTTTGTACTGGCTGGTTTTTATGTGTCAACTTGACACAACCTGGGGTTATCACAGAAAAAGGAGTCTCACTTGAGGAAATGCCTCCATGAGATCCAGCTGTAAGGCATTTTCTCAGTTAGTGATCAAGGGTGGGAGGGCCCTGCCCATGGTGGGTGGTGCCGTCCCTGGGCTGGTGGTCTTGGGTTCTATAAGAGAGCAAGCTGAGCAAGCCAGGGGAAGCAAGCCAGTAAGTAACATCCCTCTGTGGTCTCTGCATCAGCTCCTGCTTCCTGACCTGTTTGAATTCTAGTCCTGACTTTCTTTGGTGATGAACAGTGATGTGGAAGTGTAAGCTGAATAAATCCTTTCCTCCCCAACTTGCCTCTTGGTCATGATGTTTTTGTGCAGGATTACAAACCCTGATGAAGACATTTTTATTTTATAAACATTGATATGTTGCTTTCACGTGTGAAGGAGTCAGATAACCCTGAAGCAGGAGTTACAGACAGTTGTGAGCTACCATATGGGTGCTGGGAACTGAACCCGGGTCCTCTGGAGGAGCAGCCAGTGTTTTTACATGCTGAGCCATCTCTCCAGCCCCTTATTCAACTACCAACATTCTGTCTTCACTTGTTTTAGGATAGCTTACGTTTAAGGTGTGATGTAAATTACCTTTAGTTACTTAGTGCACTACTCAAGCACATCAGTAAGGGTGAATGATGGATGAAGGAGACCGCACACCACTAAGTGTGGATAGAGGACAAAAACGGCTCACTCTGCCCTCAGCATTAAAGAAGTCAACTATCACCCGCTGGGCACCCAGGTGAGGCAGGCACACCAGAGAAGCTCATCATCCATGTCTAGACTATTCTCACAGATGCAGTTCAAGCTTAACAAAACCTTGCTGCTTTCCCCCACAAATACCCTTTCTACAGTATCATCTTAATTTGCTGCTATCTCCCATTTTCCACAGTTACTGCTTGTTACAAAACCATGCTTCGCTCATGCTCAAGCCACCCACACATTAAAACTTCATTAGGTGCAGACTCTCAGAACCCGCCTGCCTTGGCTGGTATGATCAGTGTTTTGGGGCCTATATTAAGCAACTTTTAAAAATCGTTATTATTCACCTTATATCCCGCTCACTGCCCCCTTCCCGGTCACCCCCTCCCACAATCCTTCCCTCCATCCTCCCTCTCCTTATCCTCTGTTAAGCAACTTTTATTGTCTTCTATGGAGCTGACATTTGTTTTTAATTTTATAACAATTTCAATCATCCTATAAAAAGTGGCCAGTACTACCGTGTGTGTGTGTGTGTGTGTGTGTGTGTGTGTGTGAGAGAGAGAGAGAGAGAGAGAGAGAGAGAGAGAGAGAGAGAGAGAGAGAGAGGAGTATGTCAATGTGCTTTTTTTAATATCTCACCTTTCCTAAATTTGGTAGAAGTATTCAGGAAATAACATAGGAACTTAAAGAGAAAACAAAATCACAGAAAGCAGCAGTCTATGAGTATTCTAAACTGAGGACTGACACATAATAGAACTTCCTGAGCAAGTTGTGACCTTGAAATGGAGCCAAATGTTTCATTTCAGTGAAGCCAACGTCTCCCTTCTCCAGACATTTCAATCATGCAGCCCTCTTATTATAGAACTATATATTCTAAGTAGTAGTTGACTTACCCTGACAGGCTCCGGTGCGGATGTTGGGGATGAAGCCCCGGCGGCAGGGCTGAGGCTGGGCTGGGCACATCTCACAGGGATGGCCCCAGGCTCGCCCAATGGTGGCACAGCACAGCGTCTTCGTGCAGACGATGCCTGTCAGCTGCCCCTGGCACATCTGATTATTGACTTGAGTGAAACATGGGCCTGTCCTGTAATCTGGAATGAGAATGGAGGGGGATGACTTTTATGAGCACACACCAATCTTAGACCCCACTCAGACCCACTTAGACCCCATATGCAGAAACCCAAAACTCTTCCTTTCCTCTGAGCAAAATGTCTAAGGACAGAAGAGCAGTTGAGTTCCATTTAGAAAATTTATAAGTTTCCAGTCATGAGCTGTGTGTTCAGAGACCACAGTGGAGCGTGCTTTGCGAATGGATGGTTCATGGCACTCGGATGTGTTGTCTTGGCTTGGATCATTTAAAAGAGTTAGTAGCCAGCATTGTAAAAAATGGAACATTTTGCGAGAAACTTGGATTTCAGGCTTTTCTTGAAACATTTAAGGTTCTAGCTAGGCTAAACCCAACACAACACACGGAAATCATAGGGTAAAGAAGTTTTCCTGCCAAGGCTCCTCCTACTTTAATGCTGACCCTTGGTGCTCATTCAAATGCCCCGCCAGGGCTCTGAAGGTGTCAGCATTAACTATTACTCCTTCTTACCCCGGAAGTATTTCCTTTCCAGACCAAGTGATCAAGAGTGTAGAAAGCTAAGCTGATCTGATGATGTCTTTTGCATTCCAAAAACATATTTGAGCAGTCTAAACAGTACATAAACCGTGAGGTATGACAGGCGGACATCCATCTCTGCATCAGTCTGCACTTGTATGGTTAGCTCCCTTAGGGGAAGACACGCTGAGAGAGACCTGCAAGCATGGGCGCTTCACAGGCTACTGAATGCTCTATCCTCCTTGCTCTCTACCAAATGACCATTGTCCTGCGCTTCGGTAGATGATGGGCAAAGTCTGAGTGAATGTACGGTGGGTGCATGATGTAGAGGTAACCTATGACCTTCCCGTGAGATCCTGACTCTAATGAGGACTTGTCATGTCATCCCTACACATCAAAGTGTAAGGTCCGAGGCCAAGCTCTCTTGGGGTCACTTCGTAGCCCACCCCTAAGACTCGCTGTTCCAGACTCAGTATATTTAGTGAAATGGTCAAGAACTCCACATGCATTTCAAAGCCCGAGGGCTGAATCAGGCTGCAGGCGACTCAAAGGCTGGCTCTGGGTATTTCTAGCCTACTTTCTCCATGTTGTAAATTTACTTCGGTAAACATTCTAGGCAACCAGTAAACACTCTTGTAGACAGAACTGAATTGCCAACAAGACAGCCTTTGAGTGTTACTGATGCTGATTTGTAAGATGTCAGAAGTGTTTCCTAATGACAGACTGACGTAATGACTCCCATTGGCCCTGAACATGTAAGTGGAACACATACAAAAAAGAGTTCTCTTTCCAGAAAGATTGTATCTCATCGTTGACTAAGTCTTGGGGAATACTAGATGTCTTGGGCTTTCATTGCAAAGATTAGTGGTATGGTTTTTATGAGAAAACTTCTACTGTGACAATCAATGGATAAAATGATATTCAGAATGACATGTAAATGTTATATAGGATATAAAGGCTACAAATGATCAAGCAGAACTTAAAACCACATACAAAAGTTTTTAATGAAAAATGAGGCTTCTTCGTAAATAAGAAATGGATATTTTGAAGGGCAGTGCAGTTTGAGAGCTAACATAAGGATAATTAAATTCAGCATAATGAAATAAATCGAGAGCAGGTATTTGGGCACAAGCTGGATTAAGGTTTTTATATGCTTGCAGCTTAACGTCCACAAAAAAATAGCTCATTTTAATCCTTCTTAAGAACAGCAGATGTACTGGCCGCATACTACATTCTTGAAGAAAATTCTTTTTTATGTATATGGGAAGATATACCGGCCTTATGAATAAGCATTTGCCAGGTCATAACTTTTTAAAGTCTTCATAAAACCCATATTTTGCCATTTTAAATATTGGATTTGTGGTTTTCAATTATATCAAGTTCTGAACATATAGGAAAACTCCATTTCTCACCAAACGGTGGTAAAGTTATGACTTCTCGAGATGCATGCATAAATATGTATCTTCAAATTCTTTCGGGTTTTTCAGATCCCCAGGGAAGAGGCCTGTGGGCTTTCCTCTAGGGAAACAAGGGGCCAGGAGACCCATGCTTCCATCTAACCACAGCGCCCTCAAAATGTGAGCCTCTTAGCGAATTGCTAGTGGATACAAGCAGCTGTGTGTCCTTTGCAAATGATGTTGTTAGTGGAATGAAAGAACGCAGGCAACCTTAGGCTCCCTTCCCAACCACACGGTTTCTGCTTCTTCCTTACTGTTTATACCTCCCTCTGCACCAACTGTGCAGATTCTTACTGGGATGACACTTTTCTTTCTCACTCAAATAGCTTAAAGTTTTAGATTCTCAGTCTTAGCTCTGCTCACAGCAACTGTCACCAGGCGAAAACAAGAACAGTGTTGCATATTGAAAAGGAATTTAAATTCCTGGTCGGTTTACTCTGTTCCTAAATTCTATGCATATCTTGGCTATGAATGAGGATCCTAAAATGCTCTAACTGATCTCTTGTAGATCATGGACTCTCTTTATGAAAGTTTCATCATAGTAGAATATTATCGTGCACTCCCGCAACCATTGGAAGTTGGGAAGGGAGCAGAGTACAGGAATGTTCCATTAACTTAGGATGTTGGAGTCGTTGGGTGAGAAACTGTTGACTTCCTCCTTGCGATATGACCAATAAAAATTTGTTCAAGGTTAGTCCATGGCACTCAAATACTGTTAATTTTATTTTCTAATATCTAGCTGAAATGCTACCGAATGAGAACTGTATGCCATTTCACTTAATATTTATTTCTCAAATTTATTGTCTTATTCTTTCTTATTGCAAGCCAGTGTGCAACTGCATGATGTGGGTGGGAGGGGAGAGTCACATGTAACGCTGCTCACATGTAGAGGTGAGAAGAAAACTTCGTGGAGTCAGCTATCTCCTCCCCACCTCATGGGTGTTCCAGAGATAAAGCTCAGGCCAGCAGGGTTTCGGCTTGCAGTAGCAAGCATCTTTAACTGACGCTACTCTATCTCTCTGGCTCTTTATTTCATGATTTTGCACATTAGGGCAATTAGCAAACTCATAAAACAATTGGCAGACTCCTTGCATTTCTTTCCTCTCCCAACCAATTAATGAAGGTATAGATTACATGTCATAAATCTCTCTGTTTACAGTAGATGACTTACGGTGCATTAATTGAAATGAGCAGCTATCATCACACTTCAGTTCTGGAACATCATTGCCACTTCCCCAGCGCCCCTTATGACTATGACTAGTCTGATCCTAGACAACTGCTCTCCAAGCCCTGTCACTATGAATTTGCATTTTCAGGGCAATTCATATAAATAAATGACATCAGAGGCTTGAATCTGCATATGGGAGTTATCCTTGGATGAGTGGGGAAAAATGCTCTGGAGCATGACGGAGGGGAGCTAGGATACAAGCATGTATCATGAGAGAAGACATGGAGAGGAGGGGAGTAATCAAAACACATTGGGTATGAGAAAGCCATACACATACTTAATATCTCATAACCAAATTTTTTTTTTTTTTTTTTTTTTTTTTTTTTTGGAGCTGGGGACCCGAACCTGGGGCCTTGCGCTTACTAGGCAAGCGCTCTACCACTGAGCTAAATCCCCAACCCCATAACCAAGTTTTAAAATTTACATATATATGCCCATTTTTTTTTGGTTGCCTACCAGAGGTAGATGAGAAGGCCCTACTGCTAAAGACACGATTCGTCTTGGATGTGTGGTATGCAGAAAACAACTAGGATGGAGCTGAAAATGTCCTCCCTTCCTGCTAGAGTCTACAGTGCCAGAAGATGCTATGCAGGCTACTGAGGGAGAAGAGGGATCAATGGTCTTACTTATCTGTGAATATTATGGTCTAAGGAGGCCAACCTATGTAAGTAGTGTATGTCCTAGGGCCTCTATGATTGTGGGGTAACCATTTGCTTTCTCTTTGGATTGGAGATCTGCTTCATATGACGAAGCACAAACCTCATACTAGAAACCTTGAACTACAAAGACCCTACGGCAAAGGGATCACAGGCCCTAAGGAGGAACTGAATACTGCTGTTTGTCTAGATTGATATAGCATCAGGCTGCCCTGTAAATGTGTCTGCTCGTGCCCATTCTCGGGTTCACTCAGACAAGCCTCTCTGGTTAGGGAACAGTGACGAACGAGATTCATGGTTACACAAGATCCTGAGTATCAGTGGTGGATGGACTCCATGTTTTTCAAAATGTTTGTTTGCACATTAATATGCCTAGCTTTGAGTTCACTAGCTTGTAAGATCTGAGTGCTAGGTGCACTTTTAAGGCATACAGCTGAGTCCCTTAGGGACGGCATCAGACATATGTGACAAACTTATAATATGACAAGCAACTGATAGGGTAGAGTAATATTCCGGCTACAGTGTAAGAGAAAACCAAAGACTACTTGAAGTTCTCTTCGCATGGCTACTAAACCCTGTTTGTTAATATCTCAGCACTCATGTTTATCAGTCCGTGTGTTAATGCTCCAGCTTGCAGCATTTGCATGACCAAGTGGTAGGAACCACCCACTGGCGGATGGATGAATAGTACAATGATGTAAGTCCATACAACCGAGTATCATTTACCCTCACGAAAGGGGCAGGGGGATGCAGGCACGCGGACTGAAGTAAGTCAGTCACAAGAGGTCAGAGGCAAAGTGACCTCACTCACATGAGACGACCAGAATAACTGTACTCATAACAACGGAAATCATGTCACTGGTTGTTGGGAGCCGAGAGACGTGGCTGGGGAGGTAGCGTCTAAGAGGTAAGGAGACGTCAGCTTGATGAAATCAAAAATGGTTCCACAAATGGATGGGGGAGTGGCTGCACAAGAGTGTAAGTGCCTCACTGTGAGTATAGTTCACGTTCCTGAACTTAAAAATAGCTAATGTCTCGAAATGTATGTGTGTGGACATGAGTTGAAAGCAAATGTTATTTATACAAATAACTAGATAGCTCACTTTCATTTTGATTATTCCCCAAAGATGAAGTCTCCATTTGGTCCCTGACACCAGGAGTCATGACTCTTTGGTACCTGGGGTCGACACTGAAGATTTGCTTCTGTGATAGATGGGTAGCCACCTTAGTGACCACAGCTCTAGCACATCTTATCTCTAACAGAGACATTTAATACATCAGTGGGATGTGTACTTCGAATAGAAGGACTGCTTTTTTTTTCTTTTGATGCTAGCATCAAAGGATACATTAGAGACGGGGAGGTAGAATGATAATTAGGTGCTGGCCAATGGTACGAACAACATTCCGGTCCTTGCTGGTTCTCTCCATAAGGATGAAGGCTATCAAGGATGAGCTCCTAACATTCACAGCCTAGGTACTGGAAGTGTGTGCTCTTAAGTAAAATCAATTAACTTACTTAAAGAACAACCCCCAAAGTGATGCAGATCACAAGCTAAATAGAATTAAGAAGAAGATTAGAGCCACCTTTGAGATAAAGGTTTGAAGAGACAAATCTGTATTTTGACCTGAGTTAACGAGGGGGAATAGAGATAAAAGGGAAGATTGTGAAAAGTAATGCGTTTACAGCTCTAATTAACAACACAAGCAAAGCGGTCCTGAATATATTTCAGGAAAAAAATGATATATGCTCACAAAATAATTACGCATATTCAAGGGAGACTAAACCAATAAAAACATGTCACTTCCACAGCTCTTATGTGTGCCTCGCCTCAAACACAGTAAGGCCCTTAAGACTGGACTCTGGTGGGAAATAAGTAAGAACTTCCCACATGATTTGCTGAGGGATACTTCGTACACCAATGCATTGTTGACGTAACTTAACTCTGGAGTATCAATGGTTCCTGAGTGACATGACCTACCACTGGTGCTAAGTCAGGCAAGTCTAAAATAGCCCATTCTTCCCCTGAACCTGATTAACTGCCTGACACGTGATCCCCAGTGCAACATTGTGGTAGACCCATTAAGATTCCTTGAACAGACAAAACACATCCCTGTGCTTCCATACTCCGATTTTCATTATTGGGACCTTCAGGGAAATACTAGAAGAGGAAGAAGTTTGTGAGAGGCCCAGCAGGCATGACCTGGTCCGGCTTGGACATGTGTTGATCTGCACTGCTGAAGTGAACCCTGCCGGTTCTTAAACTTGGAACTTTAAGGATCAACACTGGAAAAGATTCAAGAGTGAATACATTCTCTATGGCCACTCAGCAAAAGGTCAGAATGTCGTGATACCATATCAGAAACTGAAATGACCATATTCTAACAGATTTGCAAATCTAAGTAGCCATAGAAACCGACGGGCGGGCTAGCTAGCCTTGGTAGTGAGGACACATAGTTCATCAAGACACGAGTAAAGTGGCAAAGACCAAGGTCTTCCTTTGCTTCTGGAAAGTGAACCCTTTACACCATTATTCAAAAGAAGAAGAAGAGGAGGAAGGAGAAGAAGAAGAAGAAGGGGAGGGAGGAGGGAGGAGGGGAAGGAGGAGGAGGAGGAGGAGGAGAGGAGGAGGGGGGGGGGGGGACAGTCACTCCATGAAAGGAAAGGAGTTGTCATCAGAGTAGGAAAAGCTCACCACATGGGCGCACATACTAAGTACAAAATGAGACTTAAGAATAGTCAGTCTTGTACAGGGTGTGATCACGTGAACAGAAGAATGGGACTTAAAATGCACAAACACAAACAGTAAAAAAGTAATAGTATAAGTATTTTCATGAATTGAAATAGTTTTATATCTCTAGTTGAAAACAGCCCATATCTCAAACAAAAACAACAAAAATATTCATCCAAGGAAAGAGCTGTACAAAATCTCTATGCCTTTGAATTCCAAGATTAAGTGTGGAAATAAAAGAATAAAACTTTCCATTACTAATCAACAAGAGGGAAAGGCTACCTTGAAGGATGCCGTGGGCCAGTATTCTTTCTCTTCATCTGTAGGACAGAGAAGCTAAGGAGAGTGCGATCACATCCAGAGGGCAAATTTGTAAATTCTAAGACGGGAAACAAAGAGACAAGGGAGGGGGGCTTCCTATAGCACAGACTTGGAGGTTAATTCTTCCTATGATGTCAGTTCACATCGGGAGGAGTGGGAAAGGAGTGAGTTAAGAGAGACAAATGTCATTTAACTTAGACATTGCCCAAAAGACAAAAAGAGAGGCACAGAGGTTTCAATACAGTGGTGAAGGAAATCAGGCAGCCATTTTTATCACAAAGTCCATAGGCAAAATGATCGTTCAGGAAGGTCAGAGCTGGGGGAGTTTGTAATATCATAGGATGAACCAAAAAGGCTAACTAGCAAAGACGAACAGAGAAAGCAAGCTGAACAAGTCGGGGTTTTAGTAAACATATGATGGGTCTGATTAAAATAATGACACTGGACTCTATTTGGTACCTGTAAAAATCATTAAAACAAAATGACAAAAGCCAGTATTAATGAAGCACAGAGTCACAATGACCAATATGGGAAGAAGGACAATGTGAAGACAGCAGCACCGACTGAAGGATGAGTGAGGGAGCTTGGCGTGGAGGGAGGGTGTGCTATCCCTGAGGCCTTGGTTCCATTCCTAGCACTGTGCATGTGTGCACGTGCACACACACACACACACACACACACACACACACACACACACTCACACACACACACACCATTGACTGGTATAAGAGTAAAATTAAATTGTGGTAAGGGTTTATGTCATTTTTATATTAAAATTTATGATGAAATACAAAGAGTGTGCAAAAACTTCTGGAAACAGAGAGTCTGTCAGAAGTAAAGCAGCTAACAGAAAAGGTGAAGACAAGTTCTTGTCTTGGCAGGTGACACACGATGCTGTGTTACGTATTATTTTTGCTTTTCAGGGAGCAATAACTTATCATGATAAGGTTTATCAAAATAAGATGCCTCTGTTTAGTATTTCTTTTATTTATTTTGGCAAATTGACTAATTGATCATGATTAAATCTTTGCTTATGACCGCACAATTATTCGAAGGACATCAATGGATTTCTGAGCTTTCTACTAAACGAAGTGTTGTGTCTTAAACAGTGGGTGAAACTGAAAGCTGAAACTGAAAGCTGACATAGCCCTCATGTAAAGAGTTTTGGGTAAAAGAATTGACGGTCATCCGGGAAAGAGCATCCCATGCTGCTTACAAAGGGACGATGTTTTTGTCCCCACTACAGAATTAGTGACATGAAATCAATCATTCTAGAGAAGCAAAGTGCACCAGCTCTAACGTCACAGCGCCGCAGTTTGCCAGCACGCACAGCGGTATGGCTGACAGAAGCAGCCAGCAGCCACATGTGGCTTCCTCAATTTCAACCTAAAGCATGAACGACATAAAACAAACATTCAGTTCTCCAGTCACCCTCGCCACATGTCAAGTGCTCAGAGGCCGCACGGTGGTTAGTGGCTACCAAACTCGACGGCACAAGTATTTCCATCATCCCAGAATGTTCTATCTATACATGCTGCTGTGGTTATCTCCCAAGACCACAGAGAAACGGAAATGAAACAGCTTGGTACTGAGGCAATGGCTCTATAAAGGGCCATATGTCTGAAGATATGGGGATTCAGATAGAACCCCTGCCTTGAAAAGGCGACAGACAGACAGACAGAAATGCAACAGGATGCATCACTGTATCTTGTTCAGCATCAAAAAGCAGCTGTCTAAGGAATAGTTTAGTTCTATGGTGGGGCATAGAGGAGAAAGGGAACAGAGGACAAAGAGCACACATGTGCCAAGCATGAAGCGTGTGTACAGCATGGGCACAGCACTCCGCTTAATCTGTCTAACAGTCTTATTTGGTGGCATGTTGTGGTTTGCCCAGGAGTTATCTGTATTTTGATGCTAATTCTGCTGCCCCAAGAACAGGCTGCCTAATCACATACTCAGGAGTCAGGGGATTTCATCAGAACCTTCTCCCCATTTAATTTGTAAAATAAAGGCGAGAGCCAGTGATTGAGCAGGGGAAGGGAAGGTGAAGCAGAAGAGGAGGGAGAGAGGAGGTCGGAGGAGAAGGAGGAAGATGGAGCTGAAGCACATGGCATGGAGAAACCGCAAGTTATGAGGGATTTCAGAGCTGGGGAACAGGATAGCGCAGTGGTAGATCTGCCCAGTCTATAGTGAGCTTGCACTCATACTAATCGAGTTGTGTCTTCTTTGCACGGGCGTGTTCGGGTTGGAGAGGCCACTGCGACAGTGGCATGTCTCACTCCTTTCCTGATCTTACATGAGTTGAGCAGAATTGCCCAAAGTGACATAGTCCTTAGTGAAGTGAAGCAGGCTTTGAATCACTGATTGCAACTAACATCGAGTCCTGCCCCTTTCCCAGAATCTTGTGTGTACACGTTCATATATGTGCATGCATGTGGAGACCTGAAGTCAGGGTCGGGTGTCTTTCTCAAACACTCTCCCTGTCATCTTGGGAGACAGTCTGTCCATGAACCAGGAGCTCTATGGTTTCATCAGATTGACCAGTCTGAGATCCTCCTGCCTCTACCTCCTCAGCTCTGGGAGTCTGTGTCTGGCTCCTTTATACAGGCGCTGCCCATCCAACCTCGGTCCTCAAGCTTGCACAGTGAGCTGAGCCCTCTCTCCATCCCCAAAACCATATCCTCAGCCATCACACTCCTCCTATTTCTCAGCGTCTTTGGTTATCACGGCAGAGTTCGTCCCACACTTGATCAATAGATCTTGCTTCGTATCCACTACACTTTTGTGCCCCCTCTACTCCATCCCACATTTTTACGACTGTAAGGTCTTTATTCTGTCGATAAAGGAGCTTGGTTTACTGATCGCTCCACTGGGCCCTTTGATTTGCATCCCAGGAGCCACTGTGTCTTGGACTCCTGAACCACTGCCTGGGTATGGCTGTTTCCGCTGCTGTTCCGATTACATCATTCTCAGCTATGGACATTCTCTTTGAGCAGCCGCTCCCGCAGCGTGATAGCACGGCTCGCTCTCACCCTGGTGCAGCTTTGCTGCTGCTCTCCTCGTGGGCAGAGTGTAGAGCAGTGGCTGCTTCAGTGCTGAAAGAGGCTGTGGTGACGGTGCCTAGATGGATGACAGACAATGCTCACCGAGTGCCCAAGCAGCCAGACACACTATCTACAGAAGATAACGTGGAGCTTGCTCAGTAAAGTCTCCGCTGGATCTGAAGTGTTAGGCGGGTGCCAGCGGGCTCTGTTTCTTGCCTTCCCAAAAGTTTTAGCCCTAACTAGACAGAATGTATGAAAGCATTTTAAGCAATGGAACAATGACTTAAATTTGAATCATTTTTCCATAATCTTTAGAGAGGGAACACGGTAGGAATGAAGGGGTTTGATTGTGGATCAGCAGAGGGGGGAATGAGTCTGCAAAGAGGGAAAAACTCGTTTCTTCAGAAGGATTTAAGATGAGAGCTGGACCTCCAGGCTCATCCACCTGCCATACCCAACAGAAAATGGTACTGGGGTATCTACGAGCTAGGACTTTGAGGTGCCAGGTACATCTTTGATGTGATTCATGACTTTCATGACCAAATACACCTGGTTAAAATTCAGAGTAGAGTGTAACTAACATTTCCCAGTATGTGGTCCATGGAACACAAAACTATTAGGAATATTTTGTCAAGAAAAAAAAAAGGATTCTGTGGTCAAACATCAGAAAATATATTAGAATTCAAGAAAACTGGCTCCTTTGTAGATACGACTCTGCAGCCTTTGGGAGCGCTTAATGTACTCGTGTATGTATTAACTGCCAAGAGGAGGCTATAGTAGGCAGTCTTCAAAATTTATTTGCTCATAAAGAAGTTTTATATAGAAGCATTCCTGAAGACCAGTGTAGGGTGAAACGCACTTTGGCAAACACTTATCTTTTCACTCCGCGAGCCTCTGTCATAGCTTCAAACAAGGCTGCCTTAAATAGATTTAGTGAAAGGATACCTTTCGTGTGACTGGCTCTCCTCCAGATGACATCACTGCTGCTGTAAATATCCCGGAGAACGTCAGAGCCGGTGCCGTGATATACAAGCTTTCTGCAGCAGATCCTACACTGCTACAGCGAACAGTGCTGACGGTGTTTGTAAGGACAGTTTGTAAATGGTCATAGCCCCCAAGGCTCTTCTGTCTGCCTGGTGCTGTTCTCCTACCTGCCAAAGCTCACATCCCAGGCCTGAAATGTGATTCCTACATTCTGAAGCAAGCGATGCAGTGCGCGGGAGATCACACGTGTTTGTGCGCGTGCACAGAGGAGTACAATCTGGTGAGGCCTTTATGGTTGTTACAAATGGTTCCGAGATTGTCCAGCAGTTCACTTGCTTCTCTGTCACTCGGATAAGCAAGGTATCACATTCTGTACAGAAGCACCAACCAAGCTGGGTGACTGGGAATGGGGAAGGGGCTCTCTGGCAGTTCAGGAACCCAAGCTTTCACCAGCAGCTTGCCCGTGATCTGAGAGCCAGCCTCGCCTAATGACGAACGTCAGAGAAAATCTAGTTGGGTGTCCACATTTCCAAAGGTCACTAGCAGTCCAGATATTTGGAAACATTACATAGTCAACCGGTGCACTTACCTTTGCCTCTGTGTTTGTAAACTGAATCTGGAAAAACCAGAGAGCTTACACTGTGTGTAAGGACAACCCTTGTGTGCTGGGCCCAGTGTCTGCCTTTTAATAAATGCACGCTGCCTGTTTCCTGTCCTTATCACTATGGCCACCAATAATCTAACGTCTTAGGCTACTCCTGTTTGAAAAACACTTGTGCCTTTGAGTTCTTCATGCCACCACAGAAACATCTGAAAGGTGAGGCATGAAGAAGGCAGAGAAGTCTGTGGAAAACTTACTGTGGCTTTGAGCCTCATAATTATATATGGATAAAGTGTTCTTGCTTGTGAAAGCCATAGGAAACCACTTAAATGGATAAGTGGATCCTCCCAAGAAATAATACACTTCTGAGTCTATTATTCAAGCTCCCTCTTTCTCAAAGTTCTACTTGGCACCAAAGCCGGGATTCACAGTCTGAGAAGCAGTGCTGTGTAGCCAGGGATAAATTTATTTTGCAGAGAGAAATACCAGATCCATAAAAAAGTTTGGAGGGAAAAAGGGCTCTCCCTTTCCACCTCACCAGAAAGTGCAATGGGCAAACACAAAGGCAGAGTGTCTGTCAGTGTCCCTGTTCTGCCACTGAGAGCACTTTTGGCTCCCGACTCTCAGTGTTGCCCCTATCAGTGTTGCTCTGACCAGAACAGAGGCTTGGCCGGGGTTCCTGATAAACCCTAAGGTTATCTGGTCAGATTATGTCCCTGTAGCCTCTCTGGCTTCCCTTGGGTCTCAATGGCTTTGACCACTAAAAGCTGGCCCTGCCTGTGATGACACCAAAGAAAACCTACTTGGGTATCCATGTTTCCAAATGTCACTAACATTCTAGGTATATAAAAACATCTCCTATTCAGTCAATCTGCAATGTTTCTATTTGGGCATTTGATTGCTCCTGTGTATGCTTCTAAACTCAAAATTGAAAGGAGTGTAAAATTTATCATATTGCAGTATCTATTTACCTATCAGTCAATCTAAATATCACCAATCAAGGCATTGCCTGTCATCTATATATCTATGCATCTGTTTTCTGTCAATCATCTATCATTTATCCATAACCATCTATCATCTATCAATCATCAGTCATTTATCACCTCTCCTTATTTAGTAAATATCATCAACTTCAAGATTATTATTGGAAAAATATCTTCTTTGAGCTCAGAACCACAAATTCTTCCACATTTGCATTTTTGGTCTAGAAGGCCTGTGACTATGGTTCCTTCTCATCGTTAGAAAACTTATCCCAGGGTTGGGGATTTAGCTCAGTGGTAGAGCGCTTGCCTAGGAAGCGCAAGGCCCTGGGTTCGGTCCCCAGCTCAAAAAAAAAAAAAAGAAAAAGAAAAGAAAGAAAACTTATCCCAGTTCTCAGGGAACCGCAGACAATTTTGCTTGATGTACAGAGAGGAAATATTAAGACCTATGAGGTGGGCTTCCTACACGGATCATGCCTATGAGGAGCAAAATCAAATGTTATTCACTAAAAACAACTCTTGCTGATTGGAGCAAAACCAAAATTTGAACAGCTAAGGTCAGCTGAATCGTTCCATTTTTGCAATATACTTTTGTTCGTAGGATTAAACTCTCACAAATCTAGATCCCCAGAGCAGGCAAAACTCACACTCAAAATATATCCTGACCTACACAGAAGAAAATGTAGATATGTTTAACTTGTACTGGGCTCACGCCTTCTTTCCAGTTGGGAGAGATTTCCATTGTGTTATTCTTGGTGGGAGCATCATGGGAAGTCGCTTATTTGCACAGTCTTCTCAGCACAAGGCGGGCAGCAAAGGACAGGGAAGGACCTGGGTGGGTTTCCTGCCTACCTTCCCCAGGCTCCTTTCCCTGCACTGCCTGCAAGTCCTGCCCCATGGTGCACAGGATACCCTTACACAGGCAGTCCTCCGGTTCCTATTTTCAGTTACATAGGCTATGTTTTTCCCCCTCTGGTAGATTGTTTGGTCACTGAGAGCCCTAGCTGAAGTATGTTGGCATCTTATGGACAATGGAATTATTAAAAGTTTCGAAAGTTAGTTACGACTTAAAAATCCACTCCATAGTTCCCCCAGTTTCTGGTTTCACAGCAGCGTGCACAAGCAGGGGCCGTTCTTTGCCAGTGTGTCTGGGTTTTGATGAGAAGTTTAAGCATTGTGGTTCAATGAGTACTGTTCTTCACTGCAGTTCCATATTCTAATCTTCCCCACATCTCCTATAACACTGAGATGCTTAAAGAGTCCTAGCGCCAACATCATTACCACTTAAAGAGGCTTAGCCCTTATAGAGGTCTTTGTACATGTGGGAATCCCTCAACATGGAATACGTCTCTCTCCAGCACACTGATTCGTCAGGAAGACAGTCGTGAGCTTTCCAATGATGTGCACAAAGGATCCGATGGGATGCACGGGTTTGGGGTTGATACATGTAAAATGACTTTGTGGAGCCTTCAAGGAGACATAGAGGCAACTGACACTAGCTGGAAATGAGGGATGGTCTTGTAAACCACCTGAGGCTGGCTGATGTTTTAACCGGGAAGGTGCTGACCATCTAGAAGCATTCCAAATTTCCACAAAGTCTCTGTGAAAATCCTCAGTGAAATACTTAGGGCAGACTGAGAACACGTAAAGTACAATGACTCCGAACTCCTAAGAGTGTTCTGGGCTCTGAAAAATACACTGTGTCCGGCACGGACCAGAGGGTGTTAGTGTTTTGTGTGAATCAGTGCTTCTTCACGTTGTAAGTGATAATATCTGGAAAAACTTAGGTGTGTAGTAACACTTTTCAAAATCACAGTCTTTATAGAGAAGACAAGTCTGGCTTCATAACTGCATTTTAATCTTGCAGTGTCTGACTCAAGTGAAGGGATGTAACATTTCTCACAAGGGAGGCCTGTGACTGGCTGGGCTACCTAACGCAGTGCTAAAGATGTATGGGCAAAGGCAGGGAAAGGGTTAAAACTGTTCAGTGGAGGAGAAGCCAGTTTCTCAAGCTTTTGTTGGTGGTATTGTTTTAGATTTTTCATAGAATTACCACTTTCACATGCCTGACCTGTTCATGTCTGAGTACATTTATTTCCAGCTACACTCTCTCAGTTCCAACCTTGATAACTCAGAGGTTTTGAGACTCTTCTGTAATTACCAAGCTCACATATGCCACTGCATATCTGAATACCTGGAGGTGAGGTGTCACTTACTTCTAAGCAGAAACCATAAAGGGACTTTGTTGTGGTTTGCCCTGAAGTTACTGTATTTTGATGCTAATTCTACTGCCCCAAGGACAGCTGCCTAGCCAAGGACTCAGAACTCAGGTGACTTCACCAGAACCACCTCCCCATTGAATTTGTAAAGTACAGGTGAGGGGCAGGTACAGGATAGAAGGAGGCCTGTCATTGGCGGAGAAGGAAGGATGGGCGGGAGAGAAGTTTGAAGGAAGAGGAGGAGACTAAGAGAGAGAGGAGGAGACAGGAGGGAGAGAGGGTGAGAAGCCATGGCAGGCGATGTTAAGATTCTGCTCTGTGTATTTACAGGTTGTTATTAATGTTCTCAAGGGATGGATGGTACCGGGCTTTGTATGTCTAAGTGGGCAATTATATCTTACCAATTGGGTCAAAGATTGTTGTGTTGTGTGTTCTTTTATGTGAGGGTTTGAGTGTAAGAAAGTGTGCGGCTGGGATGTGTTTCCGCCAAGATACCTAGCAGATATCTTGGGGCACCGCGGTGCGGACCTAGTGAGGTAAAAGACCAACAATACTTTTTATTTTTATATTTTTACAACAACAGGACTTAATAACAACTGAAATATCCTGTGGATAAAAACATTAGCACCACCAAAATGCCAATGACTAGAGGTCACACAGGCTGGGGATACGTATCAAGTGGTGGCAGTGTACGAGGAAGCCTGGCTTTGACCCCTCCTGGTTCTGTAGAAGCTTAGATGACCTGAACAGGCCTAACAGCCACAGCGTCTAGTAAGGCAGGAAAGATAGAAATGAAAAGAAAACACAAAAGATTATATCAATAAAGTCCCATTCATTGAAGGGACAGGGAGGAAAAATAATCAGAAGCCACTTCCTTTAGTTTTCTCGCTTTGCGTGTCCGTGTGTGTAGCGGACTCGAGTGGTGTGTGTGTGTGTGCGTGTGGTTATTTGCACGTGTGTCTGTGTCTATGCAGAGAAGGAAGTCAGGGTTTCTGCTGTCTCCCCTCCCTCATGTGCCTTTTATATGGAGTCTTTCACTGAACATGGAGCTCGACTAGCAGCAAGCCTCAGCAGTCCTCCTGCCTCAGCCTTCCACAACCCTGAGGCTACAGGCATCAGGACAATACCTCCCCCATTTTGAGTGGGTACCGGGGAATCAAACTCAGATCCTGATGATTACACAGAGAGCCCCTCTTACGCACTGAGCCATCTCTCTAACCTCTGTACGCCATGTTTTAAAATGACTAAGTCTTACACAAAGCCCGCCTTGGTAAGAACGGGATTGTTTTAAACAAATGATGCATTAGGATTTTGGGGGACTGAATCAAAGCAATAATTCATATATATATATATATATGTATATATATATATATATATATATATGACTTAGAGACAGTTCTTAGTTTCGCTGCAAGACAACATACATATATCACTAGGAATCATGTATTTAAAAAATTACGAGAATGTTATGCTGACTCTATAGTTAAGAGACGCTATAGTCTCTTACCTCAGTTTTTATCTGGAGACTTCCTTCTCTGCTAGGGCTTGTCACAGACAAGTCAAATTGGAGGGGGAAAAATCATGGTTGGTTTTAAAATCTAGCACACTTGATATTAAATTAAGATCCCTCCGAAAGGAACATAAATTCTAGTTTCATACCCCTGTGCAATCACTGTACACGAAACGTGTGGAACAGAAAAGTGCTCCTGCTGACAAGGGGTGCGATGAGAACTCTGAGGATCCTAAACTCTCAGCTGTGTGAAGAACTCTTCCAACAGCCCAGGTTCGTTCTGATCTTTCTGTAGGATGATGTCATTGTGCAGCAAGGCGGGTTCAGGATAAGGCATAGCCCATCATTGGATGAGAAGGAAGGGTGGGCGGGGAAAAGTCTAGGAAGGAGAGAGGAGGAGGAGCCAGGGGAATCAAGATGGAGACTGGGGAGCGATGATTCGATCCAGGTGGTCTAGGTCAATTTTATTTTGTCTAGATGGGCGGTTTCTATCTTTATTAATTGACAGTGAATTTATTCTGTGGAGGTATCATAGACTGAGACTTTAACACATAAATCTGATTGTTGGGTTATAGTTTGTTGAGTCTTGATGTTACTGGGTAGCTGGGACCAGCGTTCCCGGTTGGCCAGGGCTGGCCGGGGCGACTAGCAATGGGAGCGGAGAGACTCCTGGGGTTAGAAGACAGCTAGGCTAACGTGGCGTGGTGCCTCACTAGAAGCAGCCGCTGCTGAGATAAATTAAGGTTAGTGCTATATGGCCCTACCGTGCCAGAACTAACGCCAGGGGAGCAACCGCCCGGGTCCGAGAGTACCAGGGGCCCAGTGAGGGGCGGTGATGCGTGGGAACCAGTTGTGCCCTTTTTCAATTTTTACCGCAACATCTTTCAAACACACTCAGCTCTTTCCAAGTTAAAGCCATTCATGTGAAGTCTCCTTTGTCAAGAACCTTCTTTCTACAACTCTTGAAACAGCCAGGTCCTTAAAACAAAACCAGGTCTGTAAAATAGCCAGGTCTCCCATCCCCCAAAAAGCAGGCTTGTACTGGTTCATGCCGCTGCCTATCAAATATAACTTGCCCCTTTACAGACACATGGAAAGAAACAGATCTCTATCCGTTACAAAGATGTAACTAGAGCACGTGACGTTTATAGTCAACAAAGCAAGAACAGAAGTGTCCTGCCACTGTACACGCTACCACGCCACTGCATCCTCTCTCCATGCTTCTGTATCTACAGAGGTGAGTATGAGAGTGAGTCATTTCCTTCGCAGATCCGCGAGCTGCTACAACCATCAAAGCTCCCACAAGCCTCCACTGGATATGTGTGTAAACGGAAATTAACCGTTGCTGACTAAGTAAATTGAATAGCAGTCTTGTGATTGGTTGGTGTGCCAGCTCTCAGAGCCTCACACACTGCGGGGGTGAAATTCCACACGGGGTCATATTATTGGATGTGGGAGTTTCAAAAAAAAAAAAAAAAAGAAGAGAAGAGAATCAGGCAGCAGTAAAATGGTTCTAAATACACAAGGGCCAAAAGGAATTCAAAACCCCACCTGTAATGAATCTGAGTCGTTCTGTCAGCAATGGCCCGTGTGGCCCTACACGGCTTCCCTGCAGTCTTGTAAAGTACCACATGCACACACAGCATCATGCTCACAATGATGGCCTGAAATACCCGGGCTAAAGCTGGCCCTGCTCCATGTTTTTAAACGTACACTCCAAGGTACAGAGATAGAAGGGGCTGATTATAAAAAATGCAGACCGAAGGTTTTCCAACTGCCACTCTCAGCCTGCATTTATTAGTAGATTAGGGTGCATTACGTTCGAATGTCGGGTTCTTACAATTGCTGCATGAGTAGTTGGTTTTGAGTTGGTTCACAAAAATTCATTACATTAGTTTTGGTTTGGGATTAGGATAGAGTTTCTAACAATTTCTGAATCAGCTCCACACGCGTTTCCTGCTGCTTTCTGGTGCACAGTCAGTGGTGTTCAAGTGTCAGTCAACTCTGAAAAACGTGGAAGCTGCTCTGTGTGTGATGGGATCGAGTATTCAATGAGCTCATCGCCAATGATTCATGTAAAGGTATGCAAGCACACATTTCCATATGCAAATTTGCTTTTTTTAATCTTTAGTAAATGGAAAAATTATGTGCATGCCTCAAGAATCATTTAAAAATAAAATTCCTGGAACAGGATTCATGGATCAGCAGTTAAGAGCTGCTCTTGCAGAGGGCTTGGGCTCAGTTCCCAGCACCCACAGGATGGCTCACAACAGTCTGTATTTCCAGGGAGGTCTGATGCCCTCTTCTGGACTCCATGGGAACTGCAGTCACATGTTGCACTTAGCACACGCAGGCAAATCACTCGTACACATAAAATAAAAACAAGTCTTAAATTTTCCTTTGTGACTTATCAGTTAAAAGCTCTCTGTGTTCCTAGTTTATGCAACCATGTACCCAGGGTCACAGGAACATTTGTTGAAAGTAGAAAGAGAAGAAGCACTGACCTAAACCATAATTAACAGAGCTCTTAGACTAAATGACGTCCTCAGAGTGGGAAGTCCTATGCCATTATTTGAAATTTCTCCAGTCAAATTTATCAGAAAACTCTTTATTTTCACCAGAGAATGTATCCTTTCTTTTGTGTGTGTCTAGCAGTTTACTAGCGAGTACTGCAGAATGAATAAATGTTCCACTTTATTGAGATAATGTTGGTACTTTATAAAACTCTAAAAAAAATCATATTCTTAGGCAAAGAAATAAATGGTAAATATTACTTAATTTTGTTACAATGCAAATAGTAAGAGATTAAACATACAGGAAAAAATTAAAAACACATGTATAATCCCAAACCTGAATACATAGGTGAAATATAAGCTCATTGTACAATAGGGACACAGTGGCTTCCACATGAGAATCCTGTGAAAGGAAGTCCAGACCTATAAACGGGACTCTTAGGTAACCTTAGATGTCCTCTGCATAAACAGTGTAGATCTGAACTACACAAAATAAAAAATGTCACAGGAGTTATAAACATGTCACTATAGAAGCTGTAAAGAATGTGGATACTAAACTTGGGTCCTTCCTGTCTTCTTGCAAATGAGTGAGTATATCCTCCAGTGTGGGTCTGACTATTTCATTTCTCACATTGAGACTGTTGGGAGGACAAAACCTTGGGACTTCGTGCAAAACCCAGAGCCAAAACAAAGACAGAAGAACTGGGACCCTGGGATGCAGGCGGAGAGGGTTCAGTATAGGCTGAGACTCAGTCTAAGCCGGAGACAGATCTCAGTGAGTGGATAAAAAGCTCAAGAATTGAAGTGGGATTGTGAACAGGCCCAGGGAAACAATTGGGGGGTGGAGGGGGAGGATACATGACATTAAATAAAAGAGAGAGAGATGCTTTGATTAATTAAATGTCTGAAAGGAAGTTGATGAATTTAAAGATACATTTAAATACACATAAAAATCCATAGAAAGATGATAGAAGATGTGCTAACCTGGTCCTCAGTAAAACAACTAATAAAACTATTTGAGGCAGCAGCCATTTTAAGTCTGTGAATATTGTCCTAAGGGCACAAAGCAGGATAATTAACATGTCTTCAAAAAAGTCTACAAAATTTCAGTAACAGCAAGAGTCCCTGTCACTGGGGACCACGCCCTCCTTCCTCCTATTGATGTACCAACTTAGGTTCGTGAAGTTCCAGTACAAGCAGGAACAGCAAGACATTCCTTCTCCCTTTTCATTTGAGGGCTGAGTCTTGTCTCCTGGGGAAAGCAGGTTATGTCTGGTGTCCTCAGCTCACTTACAGGGACAGACAGGTGAGGGGTTTGGCGGAAGGGAACAGATTGCTACTCAGGGTGCACGGGGCCACTTACACCCGGGCAGCTAATGTAGCAGCTTGCTGCTAAGGGGAGAGGTTTCCGGTGAGGACAGGCAATATTTAAATTATTACATAAGAGTTCTTCTGAAAATGGGGATTTCAATGGTAAGCAAGCAAGAGGATGCAGGTAGCTTTATGAGGACAATGAGCTAAACTACAGCCCAGTTAGTTATCTGGAAGAAAACCACAGACAAAGATCCCTAAGCACTTCAAAGACTAGTCTCAAAGAATTCTTCTGCAAAGGGGCCTGGATTTAATTGAAAGAACCTGTGGAGCAATTTATGCCCTAAGGCATTAGAGAAACAATGAAGTAATTAGTGAGCAATTAGTGGAACCCCACAAACGGGTGTGACATCAACAGAAGCAGACAGCTTAACAGGGATCAGAGAAAGGGAGAGTCAAAGAAAGCTTTGCTAAACCCACTAGTCCCCCAGGGTGACTGAGCATGCTCAGAACTTGTTCTGTGTCTCAGTCTCTTCAGCAGGCGAACAGTGGCATCAGGTTTCTGAGCTGTAGAAGCATAGACTGGCTATAATGTATCATCTCTTAGAGTCTGCAACAAAAACCAGGGGGAAAAGAGGAGACTGTAACTATGTTCCCAGTAGGGGATGGGAGGCACGGAGCCAGGGAGAGGCCCCACGGATCCGATCTGATGGAATTAGAGCAATCATGAATCTCTCTCAAGGGCTAAAGGAGATCTTGCTGGACAAGTCAGGTGTGGTGAGAGCATCATAATCAATTGGGCAGTGAGGAAAAAGAACCAAACCGGAAGTCTGAGGTGACAAGAGGGAAGCAGGCACGAGAGTGGACTGGGCAAAACAGACCATCCCTAATCCCTCACTTTGTTTCCCTTTGATTCCTTTTCCTTTTCTTTGAGGTAGGGTCTTTTTTTTTTTTTTTTTCCAGAGCTGGGGACCGAACCCAGGGCCTTGCGCTTGCTAGGCAAGCGCTCTACCACTGAGCTAAATCCCCAACCCTGAGGTAGGGTCTTATAGCCAGGGATTCTATGGAGAATAGGTTGGCCTCAAACTTTTAGTAATTCTTCCTGTTTCAGTTCCTCAAGGGTCAGGATTACAAGAATGGCCCAATTTTAGCTTGTATTTCTTTTTAAAACTAATTTATGCATTTGTTGTGTGTGGGGGGGGTTAGGGGGCATGCATTTGTACTGTAGAGGACATAGGAAATCTGTGGGATTATGTTTTCTTTTCCTATCATGGGCTCCAGGGATCAAAATCCTAGTGTTAGACTTGGCAGCAAATGTAATTACCTTCTAAGGTAGGTCACTGGCTTTCTGTTGGGATTCCATTGTGAGGGCAGAGCATGAAAGAAGAGAAGAAAAAAAAACTAAAATGGAGGGAGATCCAGAGAAATGTGGGAATACCACTAAGTATCTGAAAACATGGGTAATAAGAAAAAGAAAATATAGGTACCAGAAAAAGAGGGAAAGCAAAAGCAACAATGAAATAAATACTGGCAGGAAAATCTCCCGGCCTGATTGAACACATCATTAATTAATCTACAGCTCTGTGGTGGTTTAATGAGAATGATCCACACAGGCTCATAAATTTGAATGCTTTATCCCTAGTTGGTGAAACCGTTTGTGAAGAATCAGGAGGCGTGGCCTTGTTGGAGGACATGTGTCACTGGGGACTGGGTTTGAGGTTTCAAAGGTCCTCACCATTCTCTCTCTCTACCTTGTGGTTGTGTCTCAAGATGTAAGCTCTCAGTTACTGCTCCACTGCCATGTCGGCAGACCTGCTGTTACACTCCCCGGAACGACGGTCAGGAACTAACTCTGAGACTGAACGCCTTCAAAAACCCTCTTCTTCTATAAGTTGTCTTGGTCGCTCTGCTCTATCAGAGTAGATAAGGAAACCTCAAAGGAATTCAATACATAAATCTCCAACTCATTAAAACCAGAGACTGAACCTGGTCAAAGAGGGCAACTGTTAAAGCAGTCTGACAAAGCCAACACCTCCCACACGAAAGAACCCCGGCACAATTAATGGTTTTCTTGTCAGAAGGAAAAAAAAATACAAAAGACAAATCCGAGGCTGGGAAAAGAAGAGAAAACTAATGTGAAAGCAAAACCAAGAGAATAAAATCAGAGAAATGAATGAAACTAAAAATGGGAAGATTAAACAGACAGCAACAAAGGTAAAAACTTGTCCTTTCATACATAAATTTGGCAAATCCTTGGCTAGATTGAACCAAAGAAAAACGGGGCACTAGAATTGTTAACATCAAGAATAAGGAGATAATATTACTGGTTCTATGAAATAAAATTGCTCATAAAGTGATAATATGAATATGGTCAATCATATCAATAAGCAGGTTATAGAATAGCACTAATTTGTATAAATTTGGAGTCCAGTGAGGAATTATCCCACCCCCGTCAGACTGGCCTGGGAGAATATCTGCTGGGTGTTATCTTGATTGATGACTGATGTAAGAGAGTCCAGTCCACTGTGGGCTTGTATAAGAAAGCGAACTGAGCAAACCCTGGAGAACAAGCTAGTAAGCAGTGTTCCTCCATGACCTCCACTTCAGCTCCTGCCTTAGTTTCTCTTGATGAAGGACTCTATAATCTGTGAGATGTAATAAATCCTTCCTGCACAAGTTGCAACGAAGAACTAGCTTAGCAAACTAACAGTAACCTAAGACTATCGGACATCTTTTCTTTTTTTTTTTTTTTCTTTTTTCTTTTTTTTTCGGAGCTGGGGACCGAACCCAGGGCCTTGCGCTTCCTAGGCAAGCGCTCTACCACTGAGCTAAATCCCAACCCCGTCGGACATCTTTTCTAAGATGTCTTCAACAAATAAGAGAAGGACACTTTGAGTTATACTGTGTGAAAAATGTATACTCAGAAGTACCAGGACAACTTCATGGAATACCAAATGCTGGACTTAGGGAAATCTAGTCTACCAAATCCATGACCTTTAGAGATTTGTGGATCCAATCCCCCTGGGCCACTATGACTTATCACTGGATCACTACTTCCGACATCTGGTCTGGTATTCAGAACAGATCCAACCACAAAGGAAGGAAGACCAACGCAGTGGGAGCTAATAGTTTACTCTGAATTACTACATAACTCAAATAACTAGATTCCAGGTTCGTTTAGTGTCCTTCTAAGGTAACATGGTCCAGACAGATGCAGCTGACAGGAGGAGCAATACAGTCTCAGCTCTTGTCAGAGAGACTTACAATAGAGCCACCCGATTTCCAGTTATCATGCTATGTCAGTGGCATTGAAGTGCCCCCTGTGAGAAGGAACGTTTCACCGAGTCATGGTAGCTTTGGATTAGACAATGTTAAATCTAAACTTCAAGACCCACTGTAATTGGATTTTTAAAATGAACAGCACAAAATTCCCCACACAGGTTCTAAGGAAATGACTGGATGAATGTGCTTCATAGTTTTAGTAACTAAAACTTGGTATTTGTATCGCGCAAGGTACTGACTTCTTTCTACTTACCAAAGTGCACTATGGGAAATAAATCCAAGCCTCGAATCCCCAACCCCTACAGCAATGCTTCCTCCTCTGATACCATTAGTCCGTTGTCCAGAGAAGAGAGATAGAGGAACTCAAAGGAGACAGAGGGCAGGGTATATTTGTCTTCTCTGGGGACTCAGCAAACCCAGTATCCTCCAAGCAGGCCCAAAATAGCTCTGCACATCTTAGACCTTGATAGAGGGTCTGGTTAGGAAAATCTTATATATTGTCATATATATTCATATATATGAATAGGCAAACAAGAAAAAAAAAAGAAGAGAAAAATAGGGAGAAAAAGATCCAAACACCACAACAGTACTAAGGCCTTAATTAGAGGATATTTAGACTTAACATCAGGATACCTTCACATCCTCTATTCCTTCAGAATGTTCTGGTGAGCTAGTCCCCATGTGACGGTTTTCCATCAAGTGATATTTATCTGGCCGAGGATGCCTGAGCCAGGCGTCTCACGCTGTCTTTCTAACATACATCCTTTCACATTCTCCCTCCGTCACAAACGTTCTTGATGGAACCAAGACACTCATCATGGTCCTCTGGCCTTACCCTAAATGTACTGCGTTAGCTTTGCTCTATCACCAACAACAGAAAATGTGTGGCTTTAAAAAATATAAGCATTAAAAACAGACAGTGATCTAAAAGGAGTAAGCATTATAAACATAAGGAAACATAATTATGTATTCCTTCAGGTATCATAGTCTATACCACACTATCTTATTAAACCCTCCAAATTGCTCATGTAATCATTGAGTAAAATACAGTTCAAATACAGCAAGATATGTCAGGAGTTTGCTTCAAAATGAGTGAGACTGCCCTTTGGAAAATCTCAAGGAAGCTTTCCATTTTGGACACATAATTTCTAACGTTTTTCTCACTTACTACTGACTTATGTCACCGTACCCACGCTGACACCCGCCCTAAGCCATCCTAACGACTCTGGGCTGTTTTGCCCCCAGCAGGTATTATGCTTCCGACTGAAGTCATTAGGATTAAAAATTGGAGGTAAGGAGAAAAACCTTACGATAAAAATAGACTTCTCCCAAATCTCGTTTTGCTAAATCAGAAGGAAGCACACAACTGTTCTAATAATACAATTTGAGGACGTATAACTTGGTTCAAAATATCCTAAAAGTGAATTTCATCCCAAACAGCTTCATTTGGGGCTCTCTGCAGTAAAAAAAAAAAAAAAAAAAAAAATTGGAAATATTTTGTAAACCCCTTATTTAGTTAGTAAAGAAAATATCCTGAGGTGTTTTGAAAGGCGTATGTGGAAGCAAGTATTTCGCAACCTTCACCCTATAACGGGATTACTGTGGGGGCCTGCAAACCACTGATGGCTCCTTAGCGTGGGTCTCACTGCGTATTTGATTGAACACAGGCGGGGCCTGTGTCAGCATCTTTCAAGCCCCTTGCTTCGCACCGTCCTGGTATCACTGCAATTGAGCCCTGAATCAGAACCTCAGGGGAACTGGCATGGGAGGATGTGCTTTGGGCCAAAATATCCAGGTTACTCCTACGACTGAGAATCAGCACACACATCCTGATTTTTCCCAAATAGCAATTTTACTCAACACAGTAACGTGTTAAATTCTGATTAAAGCTTCTATGGTAATGTTCGGAACTTAATTCTTTTTCCTTTTAAGATGAAAACGGTCTTGTTCGAGCCTGGAATGTGCCTTGTGTGCTATTTCTAAATCAGATGAAAACACTCACGGACATGCAACTTGGCCCATATGGAAGGAATTTGCATGCATTAAGCTGTGACATTAAGTACGGTCATGGGAAACATCTGTAACCCACAGAAGAAGAGGCAGCCGTGGAGTTGGGGGGCGGGGGGCAGGTCCTGGTTCCAATAGATGTACCTAATGCATTACCATAACTGCACTTATAGATACCGGATATAGAATCAAAAATTATACCCCTATGAGGAGTACCTACACTTGGCTTCCTGTATGGCTTTAGATACATTTCCAAGTCGAAAATTTCCTATGTGATGTCAACATCTTAGAAAACACAGCAAATTGAAACCATATAGCAGCTTCTTCCCCTCCCCACAGTAAATATGAGCAAAAGCTCAACAGGGGTCAAAACCCACCATCGAGACAAGATCATCACCAACACCTAATTAAGGAAACGGCCCAGAAGGGCACTGCAACGACAGACCAGGATGACTCAGAGAGGTTTTTGTAAGCTTTCCCCTGCAGACCATACAGGGAGTGAGGGTAGCTGTTCAAACTCCTGAGAAAGTCCACCAGCTTCCCATAGAGAGCTGTATTTGGCTTCAGATTATGAGCTGGAGAAAATGTGTAAGGGCTGAGGCCCCCGCTACCAATATAGCACCACACTGGAAGGGAAAGCCCAAGCCCTGGAAGGCTCCAGCCAGTGTGATCTCTACCAGATGGGAGGAAGTTACGGACAACTTGGAGATCATCACCACACAGGGCCAATTATCTCCAGCATTATAAACACAAGAGAGCAAATAAGGAGTGTAGGGAGGGGGAAAGAGACTGGGCGAAGCCCTTTACAATGACAGGGGAGGAGAGGTGATCTCTGGAAAGAGGGATGGGAGAAAGCTAAGTCAAGCCAGCAGAGTCCACTCACGGCAAGTGTGTTACCAGGCATGAGACCTGAAATGGGGGTGGGGCCAGCCAGATACCAAAGCCCAGCTGAGTTCTTCCTTCGTCCAAGGGGGTTCAGATTACCAAAAGCCTGAAATTCCTGGGCCTCCAACAAGAGCTATGGAATGGAGACAATGTGTAGGTAATGTTTAAAAGGAGAAAGAGAAAATTTATCTCTTGTGCCCAATTACTGCGAATTACCCTGGACAGAGCTGCCTGGCTTTGCTGGGAGAGGGATAAAGGACAGGGCGGGAATTTGCTTCATTCACTCTAAGGTGCAGAGTAAAAAAAACAAGACTGCTCCATTCCTGGGGAAGGAAGGTATACCTAGGAACCCAAACAAAAAGGTAGACAGGAGTTTTTTGCACCACAGAAGTCTGCTAAAAACTACATAAGAAGACTAACGGAAGGTCTGGGGAGATGGCTCAGCAGTTTAAAATGGCTCAGAGCTAGGACCTAGGTTTGGTTCTCAGGACACAAACGGTGTCTCATAAATATCCCCAGCTCCTGTTCCAGGAATCTGATATCCTCCCCAGACCTCCAATGGTGCCAAGCATGCCTGTGTCACACATATGTACATGTAGGTAAAACATGCATACACATGCCCCAGTGTAGGGGGATTCGAGAGAGGTGAGGGGAGCATGGGTGAGTGGGTGGAGGAGCGTCCTCATAGAAACAAAGGGGATGGGCATAGGGAGAATGGGATGGGGGGGTTGGTGGAGGGATAATTGGGAAGGGGGATATCATTTGAAATGCAAGTGAATAAAATGATTAATTAAAGTAAATAAATAAATAGAAAACAAAAGAGCAGCATTTAGGTGATAAAACGTAAAAGCAATACAGGAAAACTTAAAAGTTAAAGAAACTGAAGACAAAGGCAGATTATTATAAAACTGTTAATTGGTGAAAAGAACAATGTGGTTAAAAAACCTATTTACAAAGATTAAAACAATTACAGAGCAGATAGCAAATTACGTTTACTGATAAGTATTAATGTAACTAAAGTGGAGGACCTAAACTTGAGCTCAGAGATATAATGGAAGAAAAATTCCATTAAGTTTTCAAATGGTTATTATTCCAGATCAATCGAGCCCTAAAAATTATACAATAAAGAAGAAACTTTGCCCATAATTAACAAACCAAAGTACTTATTATTGCAGGAAAATAGGCAATAGCTTCAGTGAAAAAGATAAAGCTAGATCCAAATGTCCACCGCATATTCAATGTCAGAAAATAATTGTATTATACTCAAAGAAATGAGTAGAAAGTGTGTAAACCTTCAAAATTAAACAGATACCACTTGTAATTCAAACCTGAGATAATAAACTCCACATCAGTTAATGAGAAGACTCACGAGTAGATCTTAGAGTTTTATAATGGCTACTCCATTCTAAAATGTCCTTGGCCAACCATGTGGTGGAGAAAGGAACACTGTAGTGTGGGATGATGTCACAGGTGAGGCAGGTACAAGATAGAAGGAGGCCTGTCATTGGAGGAGAAGGAAGGATGGGCGGGAGAAAAGTTTGAAGGAAGAGGAGACAGGAACGGAAGAGAGAGGAGAGACAGAGAAGCCGGGAGGACAGAACATGGAAGCTGATGTTAAGATCCCACTCTGTGTATTAACAGGTTGTTATGAATGTCCTTGAGGGATAGATGTGTACTGGGCTTTGTATGTTTAGGTGGGCAATTATATCTTATCAATTGGGTCAAAGGTTATTGTATTGTATGTTCTTTCATGTGTAGATTTAAGTGTAAGGGAGTGTGGGGCGGCTGGTCTGGGCCGCCACAGAGTTGGCACGTGTGTTTCTGGCATGGAGACCTGCCTTGGGAACTAGATAGGTAGAGAGGTTGCTGCCAGGCTCAGAGAGAGGCCTTCAGCAGTGTGATAGGGGATGGAGCAAAGCGGGTGAGAGGCTTTGCTGACTGAGACTTAAGATATCCAGCAGATATCTTGGGGCACTGCGGTGACAGACCTAGTGGGGGATAAAATAGACTGTTTTATTTTTTATATTTTTACAACAACAGTATAGTTACCTTTTGGTCCAATAGCCAGATTCTTCTTCAAGAGATGCAAGAATTAAAAATAAAAGTTATTTACTCATATGGTTAAGTGCTGCTAGGCTCTTCATATTTTTATATAAATTGATGGTTTTGCCCAGTAATATTTTTCTTTGGTCTGAAAGGCTCTCTTTAACACTTTACAGTGATGACGTTTTTATACTTCACATCTTAAAATTGATTTATTTCCTTTTCCTTTTGAAAGGTGTTTTCTAAGTCAGCACAGGTCTGCCTTTAAAGGCAGCCCTCTGAGCGCGCTGCTCCGCCATCTTGCCACCTGCTTTCTCCCCAGTCAGAAACGTGCTGGGGTCAGCAGGCTTACCTCACTCTTCTTTATAAGGATGTGTCTGTTCCTCTTTGCCTGCTAGAAGATTTTCTCAATGCCACTTTAGAAATGTGATTACAGTGTTCCTTGATATTTTAAACATTTTTCTTTTGTCTCGGGCTTCACTGATATTCTTGGTCATGTCAGTTAACAACATAAAAGAATTTGGAGCATTTTCAAGTATTATTTTTCTTTCATCCACACCTCCGATAACTCCAACTACATATACTTAAATTTGCTAGAATTTGGCACAACACTCATGTACCCTTACATTTGATGGCCTCTGTCTCTGTAATATATTTTAATATTTTCTCTTGACGTGTCCTTAGCTTTACTAATGCTTTCATCGACAATACTCAGTATCTCACGTCTAAATGTTCTGTTTGGTAGCAACACTGCTACTGGCTTCTCTAGTGTTACAGACAAACAAAGGATCACTAAAGTAATCTTACATTGTCTAGTCTACAACCCTAATGATTACATGAGTTCTGAGTGATTCTGATTTCACTGTGATTGACCTCTGTTACTTTTGATTGTTAATAACTTATTAGATACCGCGTGTTGTCAGCACTTTTCTGACTATCTAGAACTTTTGTAATCACATAAATCATTCTGAATTTAGATAATGGATATTTGATCCTCTTGAATATTTACTGTTTGGAGTCAATAGTCAGGACCAGAGTAAAATTTGTTCTATGGCTAATCACTCCCTTTTATTTCTTAACACTTTGTGCCTTAAATACTTTCCAGAGTGCTAAAATCCGTACTTCAGAACCTGCGTGATTTTACGACTTAGTCTGAGGGAAGAGCACACCCCTGGATTCATTTTGAGGCCCTTGGGTTGTTCTGTTCCTTCTCCAGCTTTAGGATGACTGCTCGCCTCATGACCTCATCACGTTTTACAGAGAAGGTGAATGGTGTGATCCTGTATGTACAGCTCTCTATATATTCTCCACTCCCCCTTAGCGTTGTGTCCTAAGAATTCTAGCTATCATGGTCTCCTGGAATCTCCACTACCTTAGTGTGTCTTAGGGAGTCTATAAGGCTGGGCCTGTGTTCTTTCTAACCGTGACACAGCATGGGAAACTCCACCGATAGCTGGGAAAAGCGGACGGCTCGTTCTGCTCATTTTTCTTTCTCTCATTGATAGCTGGGTTCTGTTGCATGGTGTGTTAATTGGTTTTTGCATTCCTTGAGATCAAGTATCCGGGGAAAGCAACCAAAGAAGAAAGGACCTGTTTCGACGCAAGGTTTCAGTTGGTGGTCACTGGGTTTCACTGTTTCTGTCTGTGCTAAATCAAAAGCTCACAGCAGAGAGGAGCAAGGCCAACCACCTCATGGCCGCTAGGAAGAAGAGAAAGAGTGTCTCCCTCCAAAACCCGCTAGGTCCTCAATCCACCAATGGAGTCATTTGGTGGGGGTTGGAGACCTCATCAGCATCCTGTTGTCCTCTGCCTAGAGAGCACTGCGTTACTGAGGATCAAGCCGTCATGAGGGACACCTACAATTCCTAAAGCTAGGTGTCCAGTTTTTTCAGAATTGTCTCAATTATCTTACTTTTTCTTTTCAGTCACGAGGGTCAATATGGCCTCTCCTGGTCTCAATTAAAAGTCTCAACTTTCTTTTAAGATGAGGAATTTTGATCATTTTGGGCCAGGCACAAAAACCATGTTGTTTTGTTTGTTTGTTTTTGTTACTGTTGTTTGTTTGTTTTGAGTATATGAGTTCAGAGATATAATCTGAAATTATATGCAAAAATGAATTCACTTATAGAGATAGCAAAATAAGCATTTCCAGGGTTACCCATTTTATCTACTTCAGTAGCACATCCGTTATTCTTACACATACCGACTGGTGCTTAGCATATACTTCTAAGGAGATGGCATGTGTGCTCCATCTGAAGCTATGCCTAAGCATACAGGTTCTGAGGCGCCTGTGTTCAGGTTCTCCATTTTTAGCTTTGGTGGATTTGGATAAAATACCTTGTCATGGACAACATTTTTATTTTTGTAAAAAAACCCAAAATTTAAAATGCTATCTTTGGGCCTGAGGAGATGATACAGTGGGTAAAGTGATTGCTACCCAAGAGTAATGACCTGAGCTCAGGTCTGTATCATCCTTATAGGAGGCAGATGTAGTGATGTACATAACCCCCGTGCTGACGTGCTAACAGGTGGGTCCAGCCCACCTAGCCAATAGGTGAGCTCCAAGGTCAGTGGGAGAGGCTGTTTCAGAAATCTAAGGTGGAAGAGTGAAGGAGAAGACACCCAGTGTCAAGCTCTGCCTCCCACACACGCATTAAAGGTGAGCACCGCCCCCCCACAGCCCCCTACAATTAAAATTCTTAAATCGAATTAAATTAGAAGACATTTTCTTTGTGTGAGTACAACAATACTTTAAATACTTCAGAGCGTCAGCCATAAGAAATGGTCAGTAAGTATCATTTCTCAACATTACATACTTTTCCACTTAATAGTTAAGCTAATAGTCTGACTTAGGCACACAAACGCCATTACTCCAGTGAATATATCATATAACCTTACTACTCGGTTGCGACACTCTGATAGACGTGAATTCTCTGAAGTCTTCTTGGTTCTCTCTCTCTCTCTCTCTCTCTCTCTCTCTCTCTCTCTCTCTCTCTCTCTCTCTCTCCCCAGCCTGCATTCCATCTTGTCACCCTGGACTGACCTTTGTGGGGAACGACTTTCAAGTTCGGAAGCCCCTCCCCCAGTGCAGACTGAAGAGAGAGTAGTCTGTGGACTTCTTCCCCCACACTCTCCACGGAGGTCTGAGATTTCCCCCCAGCCTTGTTCTTTCTTTCATCGACTGTGTATTATGGCCACAGAGGACCTTTACTGTGTACTTCTTCTCTGGAGCCTACAGGCAAGTGGAGAGAAAAATCCTCTGCTCTTAAAAGACTCACAGCCAAGTAAGTGTGCGTACAACACAGGGATAAACACAGTTATTCTACAGGACTGATAAATGGCAGATGAAGGGTGTGTGTGCCTGTCATAGATGAATAAGTGGAGAAGGAATGTTTGCAGATTAATGGACTCCTGATCTGTCCAAAGACCCTTCTTTGTGAAAAATCTAAGAACCACATTCTGTGGGCAGGGAACAGATGTACTTTAAAGGGGCCAAATAAACTAAAAACAGTAACAATAATTCTGATATTTGGGGTAAATTAAATAGGTCAAAATAAGACATACAGCATCTGATCATTCAACTGTGCACCAAGCAAGTTGGTGAGGACGCTAAAGACTATTTTCTAGTCAGCCTTATACTGTTAGGAGACAACGGAGATGAAATTGGTGTCGCTAACAATTAACGTACCATGAACCAGAGCAAGGAGTGAGAGCCCGGAATCCTAAATCATTCGCCTGCCTCCCAGCACCTAGTAAGACCACCAAGTCTAAGTGTGCAGATCCCTGACTTGGCTTTATGACTTTTGTAGTTATAGCACCTTTTCTGTGCCAAACACCAGCTAGGAACTTTCTCAATTCTCCTTTCATGAAGATGAGATTCTCTGAAAAGTTCCCATTTAAGTCCTTCCTGTTAAGAGAAGCAGCATCAAACGTTACCTCAGTTAACGTGGCCCATGTTGGTTCTGGCACCTGAGATTTAAGTCTGAATAAGGAACCATCACGTCCATCTTTTCGATAACCTGGGGAGTCGTTAAAACTACCAATATCATCGTCTGTGGGATGTCACGCTTTATTACTGTCATTTAATTCCCACAGAAACTTACTACCTGTATGGAAGCAGGTGTCAGAGTAGGCAAACAAAGCCACCCAGGGTAACACCAACGTCTGAAGTTTTACTGCACCCAACATTCCTAAGACACAATAGATAACAGGGGATGCTTGCTTGTGTGGTGGGCACACTAATTATGCATCAGGTTTTACTACTTTTAATCCTCCCAATAACTCTAAGGGGAAATTACAAGGCCATATTCACTCCTAGAGACAAGTATTATTTGTCTCGGATCTTTGGGTAAATATCGTATTTGTTTTCTAATGTTCTCTCTACATACATATATTTAATGTCTTTCAATGAGCTCCTACACAGTGACATTTTATGACAATTACATTTTTGGAGTTTATACATGGTATGGCGGCTTGGCCTAGTTTCCAGATGTGTTAACGCAATGCCATCTGACCTGATGTGAAGTGGGGAGATGCCTTATTCTGCAGATGTAAGCAGAGAGGCTTAGGTTAAGAACAGAGAGGTGGAAGTCAGGGCCTTTTCCAGATAAACCTATTGAAGAATTGATTTTTTTCTAAACCCCAATTCTCCCTCAACACACACCAGCATCATATGGCTTGACGACCACTGCTGCTTCCATTTCTGTCACCAGAGAGATGATGTCTTCCTTTGCTTCTGCTCCTTATAGAGTCTGCTCCCCCTCCCCCCTCGTCTTCTTAATGGCATTCAAGATACAGATGCCATTGAGCTAGTGCCAGCACATAAAGTTCACACAGATCTTCTGGAATTCCTCTGATGCCCATTTAAGGCTAAGTTTAGCTTAAAGGGTACAGGGTTATAAAATGTTCTTCTCTCTTAGCTGGAGCAGAAAGTGTGTGTGTGTGTGTGTGTGTGTGTGTGTGTGTGTGTGTGTGTGTGTGTGTGTGTGTGTGTGAAAGCACACCAGCACACTGCTGAGATGTGTGTGCTCCCTGGCTCATAAGCATATGTGGGTTTAACATTTAGACCCCATGATATCTCCTCTTTGCTATTTCCATTCTACTAAATCTTCAGTGTGAAAGAAAAGGGAAATGCACTTCCGGGGGGAAGCTGGCGTAGTATACTACAGTAATAAAACTAATTATGCATCTTAAATAGTGTTTGTATAGGACGGAGCCATAGTACCATTTGTAATATCAATCATAGGCGATAGTCTAATGGCGTTTTATGGTGGCAGAAAATGAAACGTTCTGTTTTTTAGTCTACATTTTCATGGCTGACAAGGCACTGCTCTAACTGCCCACAGTTGAGAAGCATCTCTGAGATCATTACTTCCTTCCATTCCTATTATGATGTCTACCACAGTGACCCTATCTCTGTTTGAAGATTTCCAGTCCCAGTCCCTAAATACACAATTAGCTTCTTGTGAATGGAGTATACATTGTTTCTTTAGAACTAGATTTCCAAGCTCAATCCTTGATAAGTTCTGAACAAATGTCTGAGGGAGAGCAGTTTAGTAGCAGTCCTATATTCAATTCATGGCTGGAAAGATTAAAAGAAATAAGATACCAAAAGTTTAAAAAAAATAGTCACTCATAAGATTTTAGAATAAGAAAGGATTTTCCAGACACACTGAGCATGGAAAGAACCACAGTGAGCTTTTCCATGGAAATGAGCAGAACGTGTCAGTCTCCGTTGTTCCCAGACATCCTGCAAACTCCTTGCTATACTTATATGGTATGGTCTAGGAATATAGCTCAGGAAACAGATTTACCCAGAAATGTTTATTGCACAGAGCCAAATCCAGAACAAAACCAAGCTTAAATAACCTTGGAAATGACCTTAAATGTCAATGACAGAAGACTACCTGGGCCGACCCCTGGGATGGAGGGACAAAGGCTTGGGGTCTTGAGTTGGATTGCGGTGTATGTCTTCTGATTGTCACAATCAGTGCTACGGGTCTGACCTGAGCAAGCCTTCCCTGTCTGTGAGACTGGGGAATGGCTTTATAAAGGGCAGAGGCTTGGTGTACCAGTGCGGATTCATCCTTATAACTACCGTATATAACGCAGCCATCAAAGCCCATGGTGTATTCAACAGTGCCAAAGGAGAAGGGAAGCATGAGAGTGTTTCAGATCGCGGAGGAGCAGACTCTGGGAAGAAGGGCAAGATCCCATTCTTAGGAAATGCTTTATGTTCAATAGGAACAAGAGGCTAAAACTACTTAGTAGCTAAATAGTAATTAACCTTGAGACTAGGAATTATGAACAACTGTAACTTTTCCTTTTATCTTGTATTATTTTCTCAATTACCTTATATGCACATTACTGTTCATTTTAAAAGTACAATAAAGTACGGTTTAAATAAAAAGGATTGCACTGACATTCCTCGAAAGTCTCAAACCTACTGCCCACCGCCGTCTGAGACGTCTGTAGGACGATACTGTTTAGTTTCTCCCGCCACACAGTCCTGCATTTCCGCATGTCTTATTCATTCTCCGTGTTACTGAAATCCTACAGAAGGCCACCGTGCATCCATTACAGTAAGTGCCAAGCCCGGGAAATCAAAACAGGATAACAAGTGTATGAGGTATTTACGACTTGGGGGTTTGTCTACATAATTCCCGGAATTCGCAGAAACTCTGAGGTGGCTCTCCTCTTGTTTTTGTCTAAGTGGTTTAGTGACTATCCCAATTACCTTAGCTCTTGACACGCGAGGGAGCAAACAAACATGCAGACAATTCAGACTTTTCTAATGAGACGTGAGGTTGCAATCATGTCTGTCCTAGACGATGATTGGATCTGCTGGAGAAGGTGCTGATGTCACATTCATACTGAACCAGGTAACATGGGCTGTATGTGTGTGTGTGTGTATGTGTGTGTGTGTGTGTGTGTGTATGTGTGTGTGTATGTGTGTGTGTGTGGTGTGTGATATGTGTGTGTGGGGTGTGTGTGTGTGTGTGTGTGTGTGTGTGTGTGTGTGTGTGTGGTGTGTGTGTGTGGTGTGTGTGTGTGTGTGTGTGTGTGTGTGTGTGTGTGTGTGTGTGTGAGTGTGAGTGTGAGTGTGAGTGTGAGTGAGTATGCATGCTTTAAATGTCCCAGCTAAGTAGAAGAGAAACAGTGTAGAAGATTCAACCTTCAACCAATCAGTAGAAGTGAGAAGGAAATTACTACAGGTACACATGAGAGCCATGTGGCTTCAGGGACACTAGAGGACTCAGCCTCAGCCTCGCTTGGACAATGAGTTCATGTATCACTCTATACAACCGTAGGATTTCCTGAGAGCTGCCCAAACGTGGAACCAATTCCATATACCTTCCCTACAGACGTGAAAGCTTCCCTAGTACAAGCTGCACAACTGTCATGATCACAACCCACGCCCTTGCAAATGCACACTTTGGGAAGATTTTCTTGAAAACGTTGGTTCAAAAACTAACCTGTTAGACCCGCTTTTTAAAAAGCACCTTCTTCTGGTAGTGTTGGGAAGACTTAAAAATTAAAGACCATGTCACTAGGTATCAGGGTAGTTAGTGCTTTTGGAAGAAAAACATATTTTACATGACAAAAATAATCTGTCGTCATAGTCTGTGTGTAACTAAGAGGGTGTGACATACATTTTTACCAGATGCTCCTCAGGGGAAGCTTCAAGGGAAATTCAATCATTAAATAAGTTTTCACTGAAGCCAAAGAAGTTTTAAAAAGGGACCGCGGGGCAGAGCACATCGGGATTCACGTAACCATTTTAGTGTGTCTAAACATCCTTTAGGTAGACTCCCGTATTTCCTCTCTGTATCCTTGAAATTTCTGTTGCTAAGAAGTAAGGTACTCTTGGGGGAACATGGAGGCCTGCTCTAGAATACTGATTTCTGTTCTCGTTCTTTTCCTCAGGTGCATAGGAAGTACTTTTTTTATTCATCTGTCTGGCGAAAGAAACAAAAATAATGGAATACTTCTCTGCTCTTTGAACGCAGCTAAGCTGTCTGCACTTTACAGTCAGCATGTGACCACAAGGCCTCTCCCTCTTTTTCTTCTAACTATAAAAGGTCATTGTGTATATCATAAAGACAAGAGACTCCAGAGTTTCAGTTTACGGCTCCAAGACTCGAGTTCAATAGCTTAATCAAGCCAGTCATTAGCTACACTCAGTCTCTGCTTGCCCAGAGAGTAGTCTACCAGATAGCTGGATAAGCAGACCTCCTCTACAGGACCCCCGAGCCCAGGAGGCTAGTTTAAAGGGAAATTATACATATTCCACATTAAGCAAGGAAAATTTCCTTCACTTTATAAAACTCTTTTCTCTTATATAATAAAGGACGGGTATTCTGAAATCAGTAATTGAGTAAGAATGTGGACTTTAACTACAAACGGGCAAATTAACCTGTTTACCCAATCTACATGTATATAAGACTCTTGTATATAGCGGTCACAATAGTTCTGAAGGGAGAATTCCTAGTTACAAAAACTATGTGCACGTGAAAAAAAAAATCAACTGAAAAATAGTAAACGTGTCCTGGAAAGGTTAAAAAGTTCATGGCTGCAGTTTACGAGTGAAAATTCCTGACCGCTTCTTAGAAAGAGAGGACGCTTTTGTACTTCAATACTGAAGTGCAGTGGTTAAAAAACCTTTTAAAAATATCCTTAAGGTCAGTTCATTAACGGATTAATTTTATAAGCCCTTCTGCAAACATGCTACTGTGCGTGTAAAATGCAGACAGCTCAGCCGGAGTCAGATCCCCAGGAGTGAAGGAGCAACTGTTGCAGAACGGTGATGCAATAGCTGGAAGCTTGGGCTGAAAGGACACGGCCAACTCCGTGCCCAGCAGAAACTAACTTTGGATCCTGCTCTGGGACGAAAGTGCTGTAGAGCTTGCAGGAGCGTCGTCCCCGCTGGTCAGGACCAGGTTAGCATTTTCAAGTTTACCATCTTGTATTCCCTGGCCTTTAAATCACACCGTCTAGCAAATCAGTATATCCCGTTCGAACGTTTGTGTTAGCCTGTCGCAATTCATTCCCCTTCCCCCAGTAAGAACATCTGGTACAAAGCTTTAGAGTCCGTCCTAAGAATAATGATAAACTCTGTCATCTGTGGAATGCACTTTAGTCCCAAGAAACCTCAATTACATTAGGAAGAGCATAAATTTCCCAGTGTGCATCACACAGACATATGTTAAAAGTTGGCCTAAGTCTAACGTCACATACTTCGCCATATTATTCAAGTTTCCCAATTTATCCTCAAGACTTAGGCTAAACGCTAAGATGAGATTTTTCTGAGGGTAATAAGTCTCAGTTTTAAAAGTACAAGGTATATTCATAATGTAAAGATTCTCTGCATGGATACCTGTATCATTTCACCGACATCAACACCATACACTTTAATTTTCCAGTGAAGTTCTACATGCCTTTCGCTGTCCCCACAGCCCAGGGAAAATAAATCTAAAGATGAAATCCAGCAATATGATAATGTAATATTACTTTTACTCTAAACTTAGGTTTGCTCTCACAGCTCAGCACTAAGCACTTACTTATTACACTTTATAAGGTTCAACTTTGGTGGATCACGACGACCACACCTATCAGGCTATAGGACTAGGTTGCTAGAGCATCAGTGCTGGCTGTTCTCAGCAGCTGAGAGGAAACAGGTTTAGTTGCTATGGAAATTATTGTAAGCTGATTTTATAATGGCTTTAATGACTGTTTTTTGGAGATAACAGTGCTCAGCGCAGGATACTTTCTTAGTTGTCTTGCCTAAAGGAAGTTCTAATGAGAATTACCCGCCCCTTCCTTGCATGTAGCTGTGGGGAGGCTTACTCCTTACTGCTGCAGGAATGGCTGCTGAATCCACAGCCAACATAGTAACACTTTAATTTCACCATGGACTACTGTGCAGAATCTAAGCCTAATCCCACCAACATGAACTATCTCTGAGGACTCGAACTGACCCGGAAACAGTTAGAGGAGAAGTTTCTCTCCACAGATGGAACAAGGAAGTGTGTTGTTTCAGTTAATGATAGTTCTCCTTCAGTCACAAAGCAAACAACAAGAAAACACTCCAGAATCCTCCAGAGTCAGGCCAGACAGAAGCACAGAGAGTGCAGGTCTAAGAGAAGAGGAGTAAGATATCCAAAGCTTTAATCCCATTTGATTATGAAGCCCAGGAGCTCTAGACTGCTGTCATGGAATAGAGTGTGTTCTTTTATTATTAGGACAACTTTGTCAAATTTTGTGGAGTTCAGCCAGGGACATATTGCTGTTGTTGTTGTTGTTATTATTATTATTATTATTATTGCTGTTATTATTATTATTATTATTATTATTATTATTATTATTATTATTGTTACTGTTTACAGCTGAGAGTGTACTCCAACAGTGTCCAGAGAAGAAAGGAATATGATAAGAATCTGCCATCAGTCAGTCAGTTAGCATCGCCCTGAAGCGACTGCTTCTGAACTGGCCTCTCAGACCAGGGTCACTGTCATGAAAGTCGCTGATACACTTGCTGCCCCAAATCTTTCCATTCAAGCTACTGGAGCCAAACATATATTTCATTAGACCAATTCTCATTGGATGACGAAAACACACATTCGTCATTGTAATGTTATAGAATAAACTTTGAAAACGTAAGTCCCACAGTCTCTTCTTCCCTCTTACCTCTTTCGCACTGTGGCCCGGTGAATCCATAAACACAAGCACAGCGGTTAGGGCCGATGCAACGCCCACCATTTTGGCATCCATTCTCACAGACAGCTGCGGACAAAAAAAAAAATCACCAAGAGATCCTGGAGCAATGCTGACTAGAAAACACCTTATATCCAGTTGCTTCTCTGGAACACAAGTGAATGCATCTGACTGGTCAGATGGAGATATTTCAACAATGCATAGACCTTATTGTCAAGCAAACATTTATTGTAGTCTCATTTTTTCTTTATCAGATTCATGAAGATTGGCTGGGTCTGATGCTCAAGGAGCCAGAAGATCAATAGTCACTATTCCATCACCTTTTCTGTTGGGACAGAAGTGGCAAAATCCATTCACATGCCCTTCAAGTAGGCTACATATCAGTAAGCACAGGAGTGGGCTGAAGGTTCAGCCACCTGGCTCCTTCCTCACCCATCACGACTGACCAGAGCACATGGCATGATTGCCCTCCCAATCATAGCACTTGGGGAGAAAATGTTTTCTTTGTCTTAAAGCATCGCCATGTCAGTGACCTCAGGGTTACTCCAGTGTCACTTTTCATGCAAGGCATGATGCTATATGCTCTGGAGAAGTGTGTCTCCCGAGAAACCATGCCTTTTGCCTCTTTACCCGTAACACGCTACATTTCTAAGTACCACTCCTGATACTCCATTGCACTGAACACGGAGACTGGCCAACAGTGAGATGGATATACACAAAGGTTAGGAAAGGGAGAATGAGACCATGAGGGCTGGGAGACAGATGGGGGTGGATAGGAATGTCAAATGGAACAGAAACTTCCCAGAGATCTCTAAGGAGCGTGTAATTCTTGGAACCAACTGCTAGTATTTGAAGGCTCAATTGTAAATAAGTGCTCGATTTGGGTCGAGGATTTCCCAACTGCCCAACACGTACTTTGCAGAAGGACAACTCTAATTGAATGTGATTACTGGAAATGCAAAGAATCTTCTTTAAATGCATTAAGTGGGAGAACGTTGAAATAGAACTTTCCAGACACAGCCTCTTGGTACTGTACCAGCCTCTGGAAAAGATACAGTGGGGGCAGGGGAGATGGCTCGGCCAGGAATGTGCTTCCTGTGCAAGTATTAGGACCTGACTTTGGACTTTAGCATCCATACAAAGATTTGGTGCCCCTGTGATCCTAGCACTGTGGAGGTGGACAGACAGATTTCTGGAGTTCCCTGGCCAGCCATCCTAGCTGAATGGTGGCTCCGGCTTCAGTGAGACACCGTCCCAAAAAATTAAAATGAGCTGGGAAAGGCATCTGACAATCTCTGTCCTCCAGGTGCATGGACATCTATAACATTCCCTCAAATCACAAAGACACAAATGAGGAGACTCTGTCTGCCCATGGCTAGGTTCTATAAGCAAGTTCTCCAAACCGGAAGGTAGTCCTGGTGAGGGTTCTGCTCCTCCTGCAGAGACAGAGACTTACAGTGTAACCCTAGCCTAACCTGTCTGGGTCAGACTAATCCGTCTCTATTTCGTCACAGTATGTTTGGAGGTTTAGAAAGTATAATTATTACTCATAAAAATATGTATTGCAACCCCATAAGAATAACAATACCAACCAACCAGAGCTCCCAGGGACTAAACCACCATCCAAAGAGTACACATGGACAGACCCATGGCTCCAGCTCCATATGTAGCAGAGGATGGCCTTGTTGGGCACCAATGGGAGGAGAAGCCCTTGGTCCTGCCAAGGCTGGGATCCCCAGTGTAAGGGAATGTCAGGGTGGGGAGGCAGGAAGGGGTGGGTGGTTGAGTGCAGGAGCACCCTCATAGATGCAGGGCGAGGTGGGGATGGGATAGGGGGTTTACGGACAGGAACCAGGAAAGGGAATAACAGTTGAAATGTGAATAAAAAATATCCAATAAAAATATTTATGTGGACATATAACATAGTTTGACACCAAATAACATGACCCCAAATGAAATGAGTTAGCAAATAGTTCTCACATTTCCTGTGTCAAATTTCTGACACTGTGAATATTGATAAGGGCCCTGGGAACAGAAAGGCTTAGACCCACTGCAAGTCATTTGCTCCCAGGCCTGTCAATCACATAAGAGGAACAATTAGCTGGACTTAAGCTTCGCCCTCCATGCACTGTGATCACTGATGGAACCCTGCCCTGTGACAGCCCTTCTCAGCACCTTTTCTGCCACTTTGCCAGGCATACGGTGTAAGGAGCAGTAAGACCTGCTTTCCGTTCCAGCATTTTAACCTCCCTGATCTCAGCATGACTGCTCACAACAGCTGGTGGTCCCCAGCCCACGGTACTGTGATTAAGTAAACCTACATGGAAGGCCAAAGATATAGTACGGCTTTTTTATATTCCTGGGGTGATTTTTTTTAAGGGAAGCTGTTTGTTTGTTTGTTTGTTTGTTTTGAGGTAGGGCCTCAATTTATAGTCCTGCCTAGCCTCAAAGTCATAGCGATCTGCTCTCCTCTCCGCCCAAAGTGCTGGGACTAAGGGCATGCACACCACACATGGCCTCTGTTTTGTACTCTTAACCGACACTTTATTTTGCTACAGAACCCAAGCATGGAGGAGGAGACTTGATATACTGAAAGTGCAAATGGAGCCTAAACACTCAAAGGAGAGGGCACTTTTCTTCTTTTCAGTGAAGTATGGTTTTATAGACTAATATTTTTATGATAAATGAATCTGGAAAAAGTACTTTATAGTTGAAATACTGCTAGAAAGACCTTGAATACACCCAAACTTCTACCTTAGAAGAAATACCGGCCACCCACTCAGAAGAGGCTTGTACCTAGCAGGGCACCAAAGGGCAGGGCAGGGAGGACAGAGCAGACTCCACAGAAGCAGAAGCTACTGTCTAAGCTACCAGCAAGCTCTGCAACAAGAGCACCACGCGGCATCAGCCTGAGGGACAGAGCATGCTCCCCTGCTGGAGGAGCTTGGGTACTCAGAGAACACTTCACGGCAGCCATGACCCTGGCACCTGCTCTGTGAGAGGCCACGTGACACGAGGCACGGGTTTTCATGAGACAGACACCTGTACTACCGCTTCACAGGGAAGAAGTGCACAGGGAAGAAGGGCCAAGCTGAGTCTGAAACTGTGGCTGTGACTTCTACACAGACACATCACATAAAAATAACATTCTCAGCCATGTTAAGGACAGCAGAAGATGATACCTCGACTTTTCCTCCAGGGTATCGGGCCTGCCTGATCTCAACCTATTCTCATCCGCGTTTCATGCCCCTTTCCCCTTATCGATATCAAAATGTTGAGGTCATCTAAGGCTCTGACTTCAAGTCTGTTTTTTGTCTATAACATTCTAATTATTGTCTATTAAACTATTCTGACTGAACTTTAAATCCAAGTACATCCAATTTATGTCTCTGTCTTGATGTCTGTCTTTCTAATTGTGTACACTTGGAAGTCCAACAGATCTTTAGACCTGGCACAACCATTGATCTTCACCAGTCTCTGCCCATCTAGCCTCACTGTCAGCTGATCCCCCATAAGGAAACTCTATTACCAGCCAGCTAGGCTCCGCTGATAATCCTCCATCTGGGACTTCTGCCTTTTCCTTTTCTTTTCAACCCATCTTACCTGGACCACAAACGACTTCCAAAGCACAAGTGTGACCTGTGCTGTCACCAGCGCTTTCGCTGCCATGGTGGCCATGTGTCCATCGCCTGCTCCACTTCCTTCCTGCCCCCTCACAAGCAGTATCAACATAGCATCCATAGCGACTTTGTAAACAACGTTAATCAGGTCTGCTGGCTAGTCTTATGTCAAGTTGACACAAGCTAAAGTCTTCTGAGGGGAGGAAGCTCCATTGAGAAAATCTCTCCGTAAGATCAGGCTTCAGAGAAGCTTGTAGGATACTTTCTTAATTGGTGACCAATGGGGGAGGGCCCAGTCCACTGTGGGTAGTGCTGTATGGGATGGTGGTGCTAGGTTCTATAAGAAAGCAGCGTGAGCAAGTCACAAGAAGCAAGTCAGAAAGCAGAAGCCTTCCATGGTCTCTGCATCAACTCCTGCCCCCAAGTTCCTCCCCTATTTGAGTCTCTGCTCTGACTTCCTTCAGATGAATTGTGAATTAGGAGCTTCAGTCAAATAAACCCTTTCTTCCACAAATTGGTCACAGTGTTTCATCCCAGCAACAGTGACCCTAACTGAGGCACTTGACCATTCAGAAGGCATCATTTCCCCATCATACCTGAGAGATAATTCAAGTTTCTTCCCTTGGCCTATTAAGCCAAACCTTCCTGTCCAGATCTGTCTCCTGCCATTTTCCTATGTCTTCGTCTCACTCTGGCCCCAGAGGTTCTGTGGCTGTCTTTAAAGTCCACAGAGTCTGTGTCTGCCACAGCATCTCTCAACTGGCTTTTCTGTGTGTCCAGAACACTTTCCCACAGGATCACAGAGACTGTGGCCTGTGTGCAAGTCACATTCCCTTTCCTCCCATCCTGGACCTTCTCACTACCTACATTTCCAGTGGATTAAGCACAACATGCATTTCCATTGCTATAGCAAAACACTGACCAAAACCCACCAGTGGAAAATGGCCCTCAGGATCCGTGATGAAGCTGCAGGCAGGTACCAAAGCAGAGACCATCAAGGGCCTCTGCTTGCTGGCTTGCTCAGCGCACTTTCTCATACAGCGTAGGACCTTCTGCCCTGGGGAGTGGCGCTTCTGACAGTGAACTGCACCCTACCTATCAATCACCAGTCAATGATGCCCCACAGACTTGCCTACAGCATCTGATGGAGGCAACTCCCCAGTCGAGGTTCCCCTTTCGCTGATGGGTCCAGACTGTGCCAAGCTGACAAGAAATGAGCCAGCTAGACTCTCACCTCTTCATTTACCTGGCAGTCCTCTTCCCTAAACGTGCCATATTGCTGTGCCATGCAGAGGGAAGGACACACAGTGACATTCCTAAAGAGCGCTGCTGACATTTTGGACAAGACTTATCACAGTTTAAGTGTTTTTGTGGCCCTTCTATCACCAAAAATCATATTCCAAGGGCTTTTCCTGGTTCAAAAGCTGCAAATCGGCATCTCCTTCTCCACTCTCAATGGTGTACCACCCTTTCCTACAAGACAACTTAGATGAAAATGTCATCTTAAACTCTTCCTGTCCCTCCTGTCCGCCAGCTACCGCCCTCACCTCATTTGGCAACTACTGGATTTATAGGTAAGGTTTTGCTTGTACCGTAGGCTCTACTGTCCCTGTGACAAAAGCAGACAGAAGTCTCCATCTTAAGAGACTCAGGAAAGAGCTGTCCGCACGCATCCTGGCTGGGAACTCGGTGCTTAATAGATTTCTCCAACCAGAGAGCACGGCATCAGTAAGGTTGATAGCGATAGCAGGCCGGCTGGGGATCAAAGCACTCGTCTATAAGGGAGAGGCTTTTCACTCCAGAGCTTCCCCTTTGTGTGTTAGAAACAGGCAAGACACCCTCCTATTGTTCTATACACCCTAAGTATACCTGAGTACTGAATCCAGGCTGAAAACAACCGGGGCAAGGACAGTCCTAAGAAGGGCTCTAAACAAACACTGGATGCCCTGCTCTACTCGGTGGTTCTAAAGAAAATGCCACTTTCTCCCTTTCGGAGCAGAACGTTGAACTAGGAAAAGTACCTATGTCTTTCATTTGGTTAGATATGCTAAAACTGTCACCACTGGGTAACAAAGGATAAAAGAAAATATACTGGGACATCTTCCAGACGTTCCCCTTGGTCTCTCTCTCCAGAGCCTGCACCAGAGATGTACCATCTCCTGTCCCTTTTGTCCTGAGCAACCCTGAGAAAAGTAGGTGCCTGTTCATTACCAACTCGCACAGGTGTGCCTTCCTCACTGGAGGCCATGAAGAGGGCAGCGCCTGGTCACATTTGTCTCTGCTGATAATGATGACTCTTGGTACCCCGTGACCTTAATAAAACCTTAATCTTATCTAGCCTGGGTAAGATATACCATCGAAAACACATCTGGAATAGACATTCATGTTAACCTTTTTTTCTTTTTTTTCCCTTAATTTTATAATCTGTCAGCAAGTATGAAACACACTCAGGGTAAGTAATTTACCACAGGCACCCCACCTCTAGAGAACACCAGGATGCTTTTTCCCTTTGACTGTTTATGCCACAGCAAGTAGAGAGAGACAAGAAAAAGGAGGCACAACCGAGCAGGAACGGAGGCGTAGCAGGAGGGAGAGAATGTTCTATCTCAATTAGACAGAAAGGCTTGAAGATTCCCGGCAGAAAGGCCAGGCATTAAGACCTGTAGAGTCCTCAACTCCCGCCAAGGACTCTTTTCCTTCTTTGCCTGGAGCTGCCATGGACGGTAGCTGGTCTAGCACCTGAGCCTGGGTTTCTGTCAATCCACATAAGCTTATCGGGTCTAGCTATGTTAGTGACAGAATCACACAGCTGGGAAACCTCGTAAATGTCTTTCCTCCATAACTGACTGCTGTGCTGCTAGGAATGGACCTCAGGGCTCTGTCAGGTAGACAAGCCTTTTACCTCTGGATCTCCACAGTCAGTGCCTTCTTTGTTCTCTCCCCAATTCCCCCATCAGCTTGTGGACCTCCAGAAGCCTGGGTTTTCTACAAGGCCAGCAAATATATATATATATATATATATATATATATATCAGAAATATGGGGGATCCTGGGCAGAAGAAAGGGTGTATACATGCAGGGGACATTTGAAAGAGTGTCATCCCTCAGACAAGGCTGACCATGCAGAGACAGAACAGTCCCCCTAACTCACTCAGAACCTCTACTTGAATTTCAAACACGCTCCACCTCAACTTACAGCCTGCTGGACAACACCTTTTTACTCCACGTCAGAAACTTCAAGATTACTCCAAGTTTTGCCTACCCGCTGGGATGGTTCAAAAATAGAACTGACCAAGTCTTCCCATCCCCCCATGAGCAGGTGCCGACCCTTGAGTCACTCACGGCACAGGGACCTAAGAACTGGGCATGGAGTAAAAAGTCATTGAGCACAGTGACCTTCTCCATGGGTGTTTCCTGTAGAGTGTCACCTGTAAGCAAGGTGAGGGTAGGTGAATGATTAGAGCCTGTGATTGGGCAGTGGAAAAGGAAGGCGGGCTGAGAGTTTTAGAGACGGGACAGAGGGAGACAGAGAGGAGACAAGGAGACGAGATGGAACCTACAGGAGAGGAAGTCGAACCGGATGCATATGGCGGCTTGAAATAGCCACAGGTAGAAGAACAATAGAGCAATGTACAGCAATCTATCCAGTCTAGGTGGGCGGCTTGCACCGATATCAGTTGACCTTTGAGCTCTTTGTGTGGGCATTTTGTGGGTCGAGAATTTACTGTTCTAAACCTGACTGATACATTACAAGCCTCTGGAGTTTTCTTTATACAGGGCTCCGGGTTTAGAGCAAATTGTGGCAGACTAGCTGTTAAGACTGGGAATGTGAGCGGTTCGGCTGCGAGTGAACCACAGGAAATTGGACGGACCGCTAGCCATGGGGGCAGAGAGACCGCTGCGGCCAGTGAGTAGGCGGTGTTAGTGTGGATTGTTTTCCTGTGGATTGTTTTTTTAATAATTACATGCTGCACTCTCCCAAGCATGTGGAGTGAAAAATCCTCCCGATCCTTCCTCTCTAGGAAGACAATCGGTTCCTTGGGGTTTGGCATGCCCTGTCTCTTGGCTTAGGGGTTGCAACGGAAGCTTCTACTATCTCCAAGGAGAAATATCTGTCTAGCCATAATAGATCTAAACACCCTGACACGATGGTGCCCAATCCCTTACTCTCCTTTCCTTATGCTAGCCCTCGTGATGACTGAGTGGGAGCTCCCTCCTTGATAGCTATGTGTGTAAGTGCTCCCCTCTCTTGGAAGAGGCCCTCAGAGAGCAGCCACTTCTGAGTCTTTCTCTGATTTTTGGTCAGGTGTGCAGCCTTGAGTAAGTGAGATTTCCCATGTACTGTAATGGGGTGTCACTGATCATCAACCGGGTGTCATTGATCATCTAGGGGATTGTTCATTCCCCGGGGTGAACAAAGAATTGAACATCCAGGAAAGACAGAACACTTTGGGAGGAGCCCTAATATTGGGGTTCTGCCAAACAGATCCTGGGCTGAATGTCTACGATGATTAAGGAAGGGCCCCTTCCTTTTCCCATATTGGTCCAGTTTAGATAATGGCCCCAAGCAGGTTCTGCTTGCAATGGATTCTGGGAACAAGAAGCCACCATCACAAGGATCTGGCTTTCCTATCTTCCTATGTCCCCCTAACTCTCCTTTAGAAAACACAAGCCTGTCGCCATCTTTACATGGTGCCAGAGTCCAGTCTTTGTAACAAAGGAAGCAAATACTAACATATGTATTATCTACTCTTTGAGTTGATCTATCCCTGCCTTTACCAGACTATAAACTGATTTATTTTCTTGAGATTGCCTTACACAGTTACATCATTGTTCAGGAAGTTACAATTATACCTAGAAGACAATGTTAGAAACAACTAACACCACAGGGCAACACTGCTTCATATCTATTAGAGCGGTTTTCTTTAAAAAAGGAAAATAAAGCACCAAGTGTTAGCAACATAACATGGGCCCTTCTGTGTCATGTCAAGAAAAACTCCTGCAGCTATAACAGAAACCAGTATAGCTCTTCCTCAAACTCTTCTAAAAACAGAGCTTCCCTATGCCCAGCAATTCCATTTCTGGTTGTATATCCCAAAGAATGGAAATCAGGACCCAAACATGCAAAATGGTATTTGCAACAGAATCACTCATAATAGCCAAAAGCTGAATGAACATAATGTTCATCAACAGATGTGTAAACAATGACACATACACACACACACACACACACACACACACACATAGAGGGGGGGACATACACACACAGATGAGACAGACACACAGAAACACACAGAGATGAGACAGACATATACACAAGAGACATACGCATGAGACAGACAGACACACACACAGATAAGACAGACACACAGAAACACACACACACAGAGACAGAGACAGAGAGATAGATAGACAGAGGGAGAAACAGACAGACTGACAGACAGATGAATGAACGAATTCCTGATAGTAATGCAGCCTTCATGAGGAAGGAATTCTGATACATGTTATAACTTGAATAAAACAGGAATTATCAGGCTAAGTAAATTGAGCCCGTGATAAGAGAACAAATATTGTGCTTACAGGTAGATCCTTCTGATTACACTTTATGACATAACTAGAGCAATCAAAAGTGTCAGGCTAGAAGGATGGCCCATGCCAGGACTTGGGTGAGAGGGAAATGAGGACAGTGATCTCAGGCTCAGATCTCCCGTTTTACAGCACAGACACCCTGGAGATGCCTGCCGTGCACTGAGAGTGGACCAGTGCCTCCGAGCTGTAACTCCAAGTGTTGAAGGAGACAAATGCCGTGTTATAGGTGTTTATCAAGAAACAGTTTAAACTGCGGCAAAAATCATGAATGTAATTAAAAGTAGATATGCATGCACACTTAACACCAGTTCCCCTAGGCTGGAAATAGTTTGGGAATTTGTGTAAGGAAGCCACGGAGAGTTTAGGCTCACATAAAATATGAGTGAAATAACATGGATGATCTTTCTATGTGTGATTCAATGTTCTTTAATGTTCTTCATGTGTACTTAACATGACGCTACTTTTGTCTGGGCCAGGTGGAGCAGGTCTATTCACCCCAGCTGCTAAGGAGGCTGAGGCTGGAGGATTCCAAGTTCTAGGCCAGCTTGGGCCAGCTGGTGAGGTCAAAGACAGCCTGGAAATTTTAGCAAGATTCTGCCTCAAATTAAAAAGTAAGAAGAAGACTGAAGCTCTGTCTCAGGTACAGAAAGCCTGGCTACCATGCAGAAAGACAGGCTCACATTCAGTACTGCAAACAAGACTAAACCAACAAACCAAAAACCATACAAGCTCTCAGAACAGTGTCCCAGTTTGGTGAACATTAGCCAACTGTATTCCCCAGGGATGTGTGACAGCCCTGGAGCTATAGTCTACACCCTGTAGTCCAAACAGGACTATTTCTTGATCAGTGTGTGATTCTCCCGGTTGGAGACAGTTTTATTTCCTGGCACAGGGATAGAGCACAGTCATAACGTGATGTACAAGACCCTGAGTTCAATCTCCAGGGTGGGTGAGTAGCTGCGAGCTTTGTTAAAAGCCTCTTCTTTCACAGTGGTATCTGATCTCTTCAAATAATTCCATAGTTCTATATCTGTTATTCAATACATTTGAACAAACGACAGCTTGTGAAACTGGCTCTCGTGGGATTTTGAATGATTCTTAAAACAAGGTTGGGAAGAGAATAATTTTTTTCCTCGGGAACATATCTGTTTTGTGGCATTAATACTCATGATAAGTACTAAACTTGATAGCACATCACTAGTATTCAACATTAATATTGTAAAGCATAAAGAACTACTGAGTTAGAAGAATTCTTCCAGGCGCAATCGTGACCTATGACTTACTGTATAAAATGACCTCTTCCAATGCCCAAGCATGAGCTTTGTAAGAACTTATGTTCTGACCAATGTGAAATGGCCATTAGGTCATGGTTTTACAATAAAGTTGTTTCTGAGGTTTCTTACGTTGTCCACAGTAAGTCCCGATGTATCCCTTCTGGCACTGACAGTGGTCATCCGCACAGGTCCCACCGTTCATGCACCTCACACTACACTGCTGAACTGTGAAGAATAGCAAGAAAAAGAGAGGCACCAGTCACCAAATTACATCCATGAGCACATACATCAATAAACTACCTGTCCAATCTGATGGCAAATGCATTCTACTGATGCAAACAATCCAACCAAGTTATTCCTTCATTGAGTCCACACATGTGCCTATACCTGTTAGGACATTGACTTAGTATATATTTAAAATAAACTACAGTATCAAAGGAAATCACTAGAAGCTGTTAGTAGCATAGTTTAGGGCATATTGGAGACTAGTATCCACTTAGAGAGCAGGACCATGGGCCTGATGCTGGGATGGATTTTAGGTCAGTCCTCATGGCACCTTCATATCAGCTAGGAGACAGATCAAATCCAAGGTTAGAATACAGGGTTAGGAGAAATTGTGATTAATTGTCTGGAGAAAGACAATACAAAGGAGAACTATCTAGACTGAATTAGGAACTTAGATACACCAACCGGGAAAAGCCCACTTTGATGTGACATGTGGACTGGTCTTGGAAAGATGAAAATCAGCCAGGCAAGGAGCCACTTTGGAAGGATAAGAACACAAACTCTAAAGATCCTAGGAAGCTTTTAGGGTTTCCTCCAAAGAACTGGTGTAGAAGGTGTCTTGGAGAGGCAGGCAAGGCCAGCCAGATAAGGTGGGGCTCCTTGCCCGCCAAAGGTTTACCATGTTCCAATTGCAGATGGAAGGAAAAGATATCAAAGAAAGTGAAGATATTTGATTTGAAAAGAGGACCTGTCCTGTAGAAAAGGGATTTAAAGATGCCAGGTGCAAGGGAGTCTGATGAAAGATGAGGATGGTTTGAACCCCATGGAAAGCAAAATGGTGGAGTTGAAATGCACTGCCTAGTAGAACCCACATATTTAAAGAGTGACATGGAAAAAGGAAAACTATAGTTGTGTAAGCACTAGGTAGATGTGGCCACGTGCTGAGGCAGAAGCATCTGCGACACTTAGACTGTGGTCAGCCATGAATTAAAAGTTTCACTTTGGAGGTAGGCAGTACCTGAGGAATGACACCCTAGGTTAACTTCTGGCCTCTCCTCTTCTTCCCTCCCCCACCTCTCCCTCTCTCTCTCTCTCTGTCTGTCTCTGTCTGTCTATGTCTCTGTCTCTGTCTCTGTCTCTCTTTCACACACACACACACACACACACACACACACACACACACACACACACACTAGAAAGTGTTTCGGGCAGTTAGTGATATATACTGCTAAAAAGCTCTAGCAAGTTCGAACAGGATGAAGGTTGGAAGAGTTAAGAAAATTCCAGGTGGAAAGGAATTGGGTATTCTCTAATGAGTGAGTGCGGATTCCAGACTAAGTGCGGTACCGTGTATAGTGTTCCTTGTTCAGGTCGGCATTAAGAAGCAATATTGCACTTCGTATTTTTTTTTCTTCTTTCTTGAGGGGAGGTCACAAGGGTGGGAGGACAGGAAGGTGAGTGTGATCAGGGTGCATTGTGTGAAATTCCCAAATAATCAACAAAAATACTATTTTGAAAAAAAAAAAGAAGCGGTATTTCTTTGGTTTGTATTTTGTGGTATTGCCAAGGGTGGGTGTGAGCAAATCGAGAATTAGACAATGAAGGCATGGAGGAAAGGTCTCCGGCAGACAAACTGGCAGGAGGAATGTGCTCCTGAGGGCGCCTGACATCTTTGTGCGTTTCGATGATAAGTTTCAAATCACTGATTAAAACATAGACTATTGAAATCGGTGGACCCAGAGGCTCTTGTCAGTGGTCCATGACAAACACTGGCATGTAATTGCTCGACTCTTACTCCTAGATGAGACAGGTTCTACGTCACCCTTGCTGAGCAAGAAACTCGTGGAGGGAACGATTAAGGTGTAACAGTTTCATACTCATTTTAAAAGGCAGATTTGAGGCCCTCGTTTAGATATTGAGCTGTTAAATAAGCGATATCATTTCTGTTTTACTTAGTGTTCTGTCTGTCTTATCCAGTGTGATCTTAAACCCTTACACAGGTCAGTCTTGGACTTAAGTGTCTCAACAAAAAGAGTAACTAATATATATATATTATATATATTATTACATATAATAATAATATATATATTCTTAGTCTTCTGTTATAGTTCTCTTCATGAAATTGTTGAAAATTAGTATGTGTGGAAAAATGGCTATATATATATAAAGTATTTAGTCAGTATTTTAGTAAGTATCTGTTGTCATTCTTATCGCCTTTTGTTCCCATAGCTGAGACTAGCCTGAGGTTGCAACACTATACACCAAAGGTGCTAAATGCAGGCTACTGTGTGGCTACCTGCTGAGTCAGCCTTAGTCAGCCGATTCAAATCTGTTACCTTAGATGGGCGAGCTGGTTATTTTGTCAATCTGACACAAACTGGGGATATCCTGTCCATTTGATTACCCATGGGAAACTTTACAGGGCATTTTCTTAATTAACTGTTGATGTGGAAGGGCCCAACCCTATGGGCTACACTACCTGGGCAGATGGTTCTGGGTGGTAAAGAATGTAGCTAGGAAAGTCATGCAGGCAAGCCAGTAGGCAGCATTCTGCCATGGCCCATGCCTCAGTTCCTGACTCCGGGTTCCTGACTTGAGTCCCTGCTCTGACTTTCCTTGGTGATAGAATGTTGCCTGGGAGTTGTAAGAGAAAACAAACCCCTTCCTCCCCAAAGTGCTTCTGGTCATGGTATTTATCACAGTGCTAGACATCTAAGCAGGACAGTAGTTATTAAATATATTATGTGCCTCACTTTCCTCCTCTGCAAAATAGGATCTTATCGATATCAAATAATGGTGGCGAGAGGCTTGAAATCATGCTAACACTGCACATAGAACCTTGCGAGTAATGGGAAGTTATTGCTATTGTGAAGAATTACGTCATGGAATCTTAACTGTCCCACTACCCACACACATTTCCTTTGATGATTAGGTGACAACTGAGGCACCAAGATGTCTTAGTGCAAAACTCAGCCAAGGCCTGGATAGGGAGAACCATCACCAATCCGTATCTTATTTGAGGAGGACACTTGTTGCTGCTTCACGCGTTTAAGGAGAATGAGGAGAATGAGACCCAGGGAGGGCACGTACTTGATTTTGCTCCACAGGTCGGGGATATTTGTCCGCTGGAACAAGTACACATGTTGGGGCGGGAACAGAATCCGTCTCCACAGCTGTTCCTGCAAATGGCTGCAGAGAGCACAACACAAGAGGGAATGAGTGTCAACACCCTCCACCGAGCTTTACAGTACGGAAGCCATAGTTTAAAGCCATAGGTCTGGGAAACTAGGACATGGAATGAATGTTGGCGAAACGTCTGACTTTTCAGCATGAACCAAATCACCCACTAAAGACGTGGCACTAAGCTTTACAGTTTCCTTGTGATGATGTACCAACATAACTCTTTTAAATTCTATCATACTAATGTAACACCAATTCTTTAACTTGATTATCAATGAAAGTTGCTTTTTAAAAAAACAAATTCAAAACAGAAAACTTTCGAATTCAGCGTTTACCAAAGGAGGAAGTCTAGATCCTTAGGGAGCTGGCAGTGGGAAGGAAACCCAGAGAGACTGAATGAACATCTTAGAAAATACAGCCCACTATGTAAGAATGTAAAATTGGTAGCAACAGAGACCCCAGACCCTCATGGACTGGCCAAACATCAGGTTCCTTGAACAGTCCAACCCAGCTGGCTTCTGCCTCACCCGTCATCAATTTTGTCCCCCTTTGTAATTTCTCTCCTTCCTCCAGTCTTCTGCTACATTACCAATGCAATCCATTTCTGCTCTTCCAAAAAGTCCTTATGACAGGGGTGGGGATTGAAGCTTTTCCTACAGCTGTGACCTCTAGTGAACAAGAGGGTCATCTGAACCAAGAATAATAGGCTCACTGACATAGCACATGCCACAGATACTCAAAACCTCCAGTCAAGAGCTCTGGACTAGGAACTGTCTCCCAAATTTAGCCAGGCCATTAAGGAGCTGAAAGATTTATCTCTCTACCCTCAGCTGAATTCCCTCTTTGAGCACAAAGGCTGTGGGCTGATCTGTTCTGTCTCTGGATGCATGGAACAGGAGAATGGCGTGGGAATGTCCTGAAGCAATGTGTAAGAACAGCGACAAGTACACGAATCTACAGAGAGGTCTCAATGCTTTCAAAAAAGACTGAGGACCTCCAATACTGTGAGGAACACTCTTTCCAGGAGCAAACCAATTTAGTAATTGCTTTCCTTCTCTAAGAGCCCCTTTAGCATCTGTATTATATGAACAGTGTTCAACAAGTTCTCCTGAATGAAAACACTGCAAAAAAAATTATGTTCTTAAGACTTAAAAAAAAAGCAAGAAAACGGCTTCCACCATAGAATACTTAAAATGTATTTATTTCTGATCACTAATTTTTTTTTTCACTGAAACATGCTCACTAAAATAGCTTTATTTCAAAGGGCCCTTCGGGCAGGTGAATCTAGGCTAAGATGAAGGTCCCATTTAGGTCTCAAACCAAAGAGGGCTAAAGGGGGCGGGGCCTGGACGGTTGGCTGTCTATCAAAGCTTCAGCGTGTACTGCACACAGGACAGGAGGAAGTCAGACTAATGAACTCCTTCCTCCCTGTGTGAGTCTCAGTCTGAGGTCTCCTTACAACTGCTCCATTTTCATCAAAATGATTAAGCCTCGCAGTGTTGGAAGGAGTGGCAGACAGGATGTAAATACTAGGAGTGTGGAGATTGGAGACGGTGGATGGGTTGGTGCTTAGCATGTGATGCATACGAGATGGAGATGTGAGGTTGGGTTCTCACCTGGCCAAGGAGCCACAGCGAGCACAGGAAACACTCAGAACTTCTACGGCTCAGTTTTCTCATTAGAAACATAAATTAAAGGGGTTATATTGGAAGGTTCTTCTTTAAAAAAAGATTTATTTACTTATTTTATTTACATGAATACTCTATAGTTGTCTTTTTCAGCTTTCGAATGCCACGACGCCAAGCCAATCCCAGCCCACTGTTTTCCAATGATGAAAACACCATGGCGCACTTTCTCCATAAGTAAAGGCACAGGCAACTCTTCCTCCGCTGTTCCATGTTCTAAGATAATTCTCTTGAATTTTTTTTTTAAAGGAAAGCTAGAAAGTCAGTTTGGAAACAAACATGGAAACTTGGAAGTACTTCAATGACATTTCAAGCCACAATTAAGAATAATAACAGCTGGGCACAGTGGCTCAAGCCTGTAATCTCAGCCCTTGAATGCCAGAGAGAGAACCTGGGAGTTCAAGGCCAACTTGCTCCACACAGTTAGTTCCATTCCAGGGGACGCACTAGAGACCCCGTCTTTAAATACTACTAATTAAATAACCGTTAAGGAAAAAGAGAATGGAATCACAACGCATGGCATCACACTTTTAAAATAATAGACGTATTTCCTTAGTGCTTCCTGTGTGATGCCTGCTAAGAGGCGAACATTAAACTTTGAAGCTTGTTCTACATAGAAAGAATGCAGAGATGTAAACGTATGAGAAAATTAACCACTGGTTCTCATATTGCTATCATGATTTACAAATCACCTCAGAGTTTGTCTTTGTTTCGTAATGAAACATAAGTAAATTCCATGAAGAAATACTTACTATCAAAGAAAAATTCAGTGATTGAAACTCCTAGTTTTAAATCTGCAATGGTTTTAGTTTCCTTAATTCTTCACATGTGACCCTTTTGGGATGTGAAGATATCAGAAATACTGAATTTAATGTCTCTAAAGGAGGGCACTGCACTGCCCATCCTCTCTGCTGATTTTTGTGCCCACGTTTTACACTCTCAAGAATGTCAGTTGTTTTCCAAAGGTGTTAATAATAAATATGACTTAGCTATACTTGACATAAATATCGTAAGTGTTTTCTTGAAGATATAATAAAACATCAAGGTTTGCCTAATGCAACTCATTAGCATCCAAATATTTCAAGCAGAAGAAACACAGGTGACAATACTCTCCTGAAGGAAATGGCAGAATGATAGTCTAAGACTCAGAGCAGTTAAGGCCGACACTCACTGGGCCATACATACACTCCTATAGCAACTAGGCTGGAAGGCTTTGCTCTCTGGAATTCCCATTCCTTACTGGTCCAATAAAACCTGACTCTACGGATTTTCAATGCGTACCATAAACCTATTCCTTCTCCTCGGCTGCTCTCCAGCTCAGTAATGGCAGTCACGTTCATTAGGTTTAGTGAGTCAGACTTTCCCTGGGGCCCAAGTCATTCCCAGCTAGGGTGGCAGGTGTGTGGTGAGTGGCAGGAGCTGTTTCCAGAGTCTGGGAGACCTTGCTAGTGTCAGGCATCCGCAGCACTGCCCCAGTGGCCCGAGAGTAAGGGGCCTTCCATAAATACTTCACATAGGACTTTCTGTGTTGGAGGTGTTGGAGAGAAGGCAGGTGAACATCATGTAAAAAGCCAAAGCCAAAACCCTATACATTCATGGAATGTATTTAAAAATATTTATAAATCGATCCCTCGAAAGGATACAACGATCGTTTCTCATTTTTGTTTGATTACTAGAGGTTGTGGGATTTGTGAATAGAAGGGGGGAAAAAAAGAGAAAACCAATCTTCACAATAAAATTTCAGACTTCTGTCCTTTTAAAGGACAGAAATAGCATTTAGGGTCTGTCTCAAACCCACAAAACCAATAAATACAGAGCTGGAAATGCCACCATGCCCGCAGCACCCTTGCCTAGGGTAGCTTGCCTTTCTGCTGTTCACAGCGACATAATTATCTTTCCACTAGAGAGCATCAAGGTCAGTCTAAAGTCAAGATGGACTGTGAATGCATGCGCTGTCTGTGACCTGGCTGTCCTCCAGAATGGACAAATGTGTCTGGGCTACATAAACACACAGGGAAAGGCCTATCATACTCCACCTCAGGAGACTGAAATAAGACCCCTCAGGGTCCTTGATCATAACCCAAGGAACTAATGAGCTCTCCACTTGGAACCTGAAGACCTGCGTATATGCACCTTGGAATCTTAAGAAAAGTACTGCTATTGCTGCTAATAATCCCAACCTGTAAGTTCTGACTCACAGACGTTATCAAGGTGTAAGAGTCACATCTTAGAAAACATACTGTCCACTGTAAGATCTGATCTGTGGGAATTCTAAGTTAACTGTTCCCTCACCCCCGCCCCAAAAAAGTCAACCAACTTAGATTTTTCTCTTCAAAACAAAACAAAAAATTCTTTTAACTTTGGGTTAATTTAAAATCTGTGAGAGTACTCCTTTAACAATCTTTGCCATGGGGCTGTTGAGAACAGCCCAGAGATGAGAATGTGATATAAAGTCTTAAGACTGATCTTCTGTTGGCCAAAACCTAAGAGTCCAAGCATGACCATAGTAACACTGTGGTCTTCCCTGGAATTTTAAAGAAGAGGTGATGTTCAGTTATCTAGAGAATTGTTCTAACACAAAGCCCCCCCTCCTGCACCCCTGTTTGTATCAATACACATAAATGGTAAACGCAAACACCTGATCGAGCATTATAAAACCTTCATCGCTCTCTGCCTCCCATGTTCCTGTCAGTGAAGTCTCAGCTGATGCGGCTTCCTTCCCCCCACTGAGCTCTCATTACCACAGTTGTGTGTGACCCACAGCTTCGTACAGGCAACCTAGTGTTCAAACACTGAATGTAAGGTCAGCCCTGAAATGGAGCTGAGTACGCTGCTGCCCTAGACTGTGTGCCCTGCCCAACACTCACGGACAATGCACTGATTTCCTCCTGGGAGCGTCTTCCATCCCGGGCAGCAATAGGAGTGGAATCTAGAACCGCACACGTTGGGCCTGCAGGGGACAAACACGGTGATACACACGTAAAGATGGATGCAGTCACACAAAAATGCCTCCGTAAGCAAAGCCAGAGTGAGTAGATGTCGGGACGACGAACAAATCAAAGCTCTACTTCACATTTTTGGGGTTTGGGAAACAGATGGGTTAGAGGCTGGAATGGGGAAGGGTCCGAACATCTAAACGTGCCCTTTCATGTGCTCTCTTTTGCTTGCCTTTTTAAACCGGGAAAAGAAAGGAGAAACACACAATTTACTACTGTTCTAGCATCCGGATGCTGAGAACAATAGGGGCACTCCGTTCAAAAATCCTTGCCCTTGTTCCCAAACCCATTCCTCCTCGATCAACTTTGTCCCTGGCTCTTAAGTGTCAAGGAAGGCTACTCAGAAGGTGGAGTCCTGGAGCTGGCAATTAGAGAACCAGCCGCTACCCTCCCTCGCACACGTCCTCAAACAAAAGGCTCTAGAGCTGCGCTCCCGACGGTGGGGAGCAGGCAGGCTCCGGGGGGCCCCGGAGCAGGGCAGACCCATGCCGGCTTTCGGGTCTGACAATGAGAAACTTTCCCTGAGCCACAGACGTTGCACATGCTCTGCCATCCGCAACCGAAGGCTGGACTCCCCTTCGCCAGCTAGCAGAAGCCCCCAAGGGAGGGCTTTCCGACGAGGAATTGAGGCTTTCGGGAGAAAAACGGGGGCAGAGGCGCTCCTGGAGCTCAGGGGGTCTTTAAGGTCCTCGTGGAGAGGCCAGTGGCTCTACCCGTTAGCAAGACAGTCAGGGAGGGCGTGGAATAAAGAGCAGGGAAGTCTAGGTCCTCGCACGAGCCAGCCACCCCCGCCACCCACCTACCCTCGGAGTATTTCCTGCTGTCCTCGCCTGCGGACCCGGCTCGCCGCTACCGCGCCCTCGTCCCGATACTCAGGCCCCGCGAAGCCACCTTCGGAGCCCGCTCCTGCGGGCCGGACCTGTTGCGGGGGCGGCTGGGGCCGGAGCGTCTTTGGTGGCGGAGGCTGGGGCTGGCCATCTGTGCCCTGCGCCCAGAGCGCCACGCAACCCAGCCACACGAAGTAGGGCTGGAGACACAACCGCCGCCGTCTCCCCATCGCCGGCGCCAAGAGCGCGCGGAATGAGGCCCGCGAGGAGAGCACTGTCCGAGACCAAATCCGCACGGCCCGGAAAAAAAAATAAAGTCAGGGTCTGACCACCCTTCGTCAGCTCGCAGGACTCCCTTGGCTTGCGGTGTCCTGGTGTAGCGGGACGCAGCGTCAGCTCCTGCCCGGCAGCGCGCGGGGCGCGGGATCTAGCGCAGGGGGCTGCGAGGCGCGGCGGCGGTGCAGACGGCAGTCCCGCGCGGTCCACGTTGCATCCCCCGGGCCACTGCCCCGAGCGACTTCAGGACCGCCAGCGGGTGGGGGCGGGAAATTACAAAAGTAACCCGAGCAGCCGCGGCATAAAGTTACAAAGAAAGCGGACCTCACAAGGGAAAAAAAAAAGGAGGGGGTGGGGGTGTGCAGAGGCTGAGCGGATTCCCGTGCGCTCCGGGCACAGATCCTGGAAAGCTGCAGAAGTCACCAAAGGAAGCAGGCTAGCGAACAAAAGTCACCCCCAAAAGAAGAGGAGGGTCTCCTCGGGGCTCGTTTGGGGCAGCTAGGCGCGGGCGGTGGTTGCACAGCCCGGCGGAGGTGCGCGGGGGCCGGGGCGAGCGGCTGGCGGGAGGGAGGGCAGGAGGCTGGACGCCGGGGAAGATGCCGCGGAGGAGGGCGCGGCGCCGGGGTTTTAGAGGCCCGGCGGGGCGCGGGGCGGGACGGCGGGCGGCGGCTGTCAGAGGGGGCCGGGGCGCAGCGGTCCACACGTGGAGCGCAGCCGGGACCGAGGGGCCGGCGTCGCGGGGTGGGCGGGGACAATGTTAGGGGGCGATTTTAGGCGTGGGGGGGGCGATTGGGGGAGGGGTAGAGGCAGGAAGGGGGGCAGGGCGAAGGGAGCGGAGGAGATTGAGATTGGGGAGTAGAAGAGGTGAGGGGGGAGCGAGTTTGAGTGCCCAGTCTAGGTTGGAAGCGGGGTTTCGGATGAGGGATTTGCGAGCCTGGGTGCCAGAGGAAATGAGAGGGGGATGGGGGAGGTGAGGGTGAGGAGAGAAGTGGGAAAGGGGAGGGCAGGCCTGGCGGAGAGGAGGGGGCCAGGGCCCGCTGGAGGGGCGAGGCGGCCCGGCTTCCCGTCCCGCTCCTTGGCCGCTAGCTCTGTTTTGACTGCCTTACAAAGCAAGCAGACGGCGGGGGAGGGGGCAGTCAGCGGCCAGATTGGGAAAAGACCCCGCAGCGGCCCCCTGCCTCTTCTCCTGAGAGCTCCAGGTCTTAAGGACTGGTGACAAGGGTCCCTGAGGGTGCTACTGAACGTCCCAGTGGGACAGAGGCAGCATGGTAGAAGGGACCCAGTTCTCCAGCAGGCGTCGAGACTCTGATGCGAGGTTGGGGGTGGGGGTTCACAGATGGCCAGGGACAGACCTTCCCACTGGATCGCACCCTCTATTCTCGGAGTTGGATCGCTCTGCTACCCACACCAGGAACACCATCAACCAGCAGAACAAACAGGGGCTGGATGTTTCCAGATTGTACTGCATTTGCAGTGTACAGAAGGAATTCAGATCACGGGGAAGGAGCCTTGGCCACGCGCTGGCGCCACAGTTTCAAGGAGTTCTTAGAGGAGATGTGTTCAGGTGTGACCCCTGGCAGAACTCTGCCTGGGTCCTTAAACAGGATGGTTTGTTGTTGGGGTTGGGGGTCGCTCGTCCACATAGCTGGTAAATGGGATTGGGCGTGGCTTTGGTTTTTGTCTTGAACCCCGTCTGATTAATGATTAAACTTGGCAACTGGTGCAATGAATGGTCTGTAAACTTAGGGTGTCTCTCGGCCAGATTCTGGGGTCTTTGGTGGCCCTGACTTCAGGAGGTCTCTATGAATCCCTTGCCATCTCTTAGTCAGTGGAATTAATGGGCCAGGGGACCACACACCTCTGAAAACCAGGAATGAGCAAGCACAGTTTAGGAAATAGTTCTTGGGAACAGTGTCCGGCTCATTCCAGCCTCGAGAGCTTTACTTTAAAAGAAACGAGTGTGCTTGCTTGTTTTTCCTAGCCCGAATTGTCCAGATGTGCTATTTGACAGCCAAAAATTCTTGGAGAATTGGCACACCTCCCTCTTTTATTTCCCCAGTGTAGTTGTAGTTGGCAGACAAAGACTCTCAGGTAGTAAGTAGCCCTTCTCACAGCATCCTAGGAGCAGAAGAAAAAGTAGGAGCCACCACGGTTTGGGGGGAGGGGACACTGACAGCAAGAGAGGTAATTTTTTTCCCCTGAATTTTGAGTCGAACAAATAATTATTTAAAGAGCTAAATAAGTGATCTCATGAGTTAAAGAAGCATTTTACTGTTACCTATGACTTCGCGTTTAATACTCAAAAGACTTCATATTTCATTTCTGCTCATTGCATTAAGCCCAAATGTTCTAAACTCGCCTATGCCTTTACCCTTCCATTCCATAATGCGTCTTTTAGGAGCCTGCATAAAAAATACTTGGAAAAAAATACAAAATGAGGGATCCATTAAGCTAGGCATTGCAGCACGGCTATAACGGCAAAGGACTAGAAATGTAAGTGTTTCATCAATAAAGAATTGGCCACATACATACTTAGTTCATTCCATGGAATACTATGCAAATATAAGAAAAATTAATTAGGAGCACTGTGTTCCTATTGAGCCGCGTCTACCAAAGAGGATTCAATGGAAAATCAGCAAGGCATGGGACAAAATCGGCCATTTATTGAGTCACAAAGTAGAAGGCAACTGGACAGGAACTAGGGGGAGGGGGCAGGAACGATGAGCCATTGCCTCTGGTTGCAGAGTTCCAGGTTTTGAAAAAGTTTTAAGTACAAGGGATCCCAGTGAACTGTACTCTCAAAATGATTAAAATAGTGATCTCATAAACCACTTTACGATAATTATTTCAAATGTAAGATATGTAATTTTGCATTGCATGTTGCCTTTTGTCTGTGTCTGTGCTGTGCATTGCTCTGTAATAGAAGAACGAGTCAAACAACAAAAAAGCAAGGAAAAGAGAATACAGGAGAAAACCTTGTGGAAGCTTCACCTACTCTTATAGTTTTGAAACCATCTACATACCTATGTAATTAACAATAATTAAAATGTAAAAGAACTAAAAGCCAAGCAAAATAAGTGGCTGGCATCTACAACATAGGCACAGAGTAAGCAGGTAGTCAAGACCATATTTGGAACAGTGAGTCTATAGTGAAATATACTTTAAGAATGAAAAAAAAAAAGCATAAAGAAGACTAAAAGATCATTCAGTGGAACAGTGTGAGAAAGGAAGAAAGGTGGGTAAATTTTGTTTGTGAACCTAAACTCAAGCTCAACAATCGTGTAAAGGCCAGGTGGAGTGGTGCACATCTGTAACCACAGCATTCTTACGGAGAGTTGAGAGGGAGGAACATGAGAATCGACCAGAAAACCTATAGAACATAGCACAGCAATGTTCATCACAACAAGAAGAGAGATTCTGCCCCCACAGATGGGAAGGTGAGAACCACCTCTCTGACCCTACACTTATACTGTGGCAGGAATACGTACACACACACACACACACACACACACACACACACACACACACGCTTAAATTTTGTAAAAAATGCTGTAAGTAATGGGAGCTTAGAACAAAATGTTGAGGGAAATGTGAACAGCAGAGGCCTGGGTCATGTGATGTCGTGGGGCAGGGCTTTTTGGGAACTGGAGTAGAACTCATTCAGGTTTTATCTGACAAAGAATCAGGAAGTTACCGTCCATGTTCCTAAGATCTGAGTCAAACTGATTCCTAAAGTGATGGACTACTTGTTCTATGGAGGAAATTTCAAGACATTAGGCTTTGGCATGGTTACCGCTCACTGCATTTACTCTGCTTTATAGGGAAAGAGACTTAGATGTATAGAATATAAAAATAATCAAGAGCCCCAAAGGATACTCAAAATGGTTAGCCAGTCAGTTTGGAAGTTCTGTCTCTTCAGGTCATTACTTTCAGAAGATAAACAGTGATTCTACCTTCGCTGGGAGGGGTGAGAGTAAGTGCTTATTCCACGAAAGGTAAATAATAAGTGTAGGAACCTCAGAAAGGGGAAAAATTAACACCACTTGGCAAAGTTTGCTGAAATAGTGATCTATAAACTAATGGGCTGCTTAAACTGTGAGGTCTTTTTTATTATGGTTGTTGTAACAAGACCGTACATAGTGGTGTGGGAGGAACATGAGGGATACAGTTAAAGTGTCCCATAACCAAGTGGGATCAGTGTCAACTTCAGTATCAATACTGCAATATCACCCTCTAGAAGTCCGCCACTATGGGGAAGTGAATCAGGGAACATTTTACAGAATAATAACTACAAACTTATGGAAACTGATAAAACCAATCAGTGTGGGTCTATCCGTGTGGTAGAGTAAGAGGGATGACCTCTTTGGATATTTTTGGTTTAAAAATGTCAAAAACATTGAACATGAATGTATTCATATTCGTTTATTTAACTTCTGCTTTGCAGGACTATTAGTGTCATAAAACATAACATGACTGTAGCTAAGACGTGAGGTATACCAGATGACCAGGTTTGTTCAAGTAGGTAACAGGAGTGGGAAGAAAGAGAACTGTTTTGGTTCAACAACTGAAAATAATAGTATCATACCTAGGAATTCTATATGCACATGAGAAGTGCAAAATTATATTTTGTATAGTCAGGAGAATATCTGAAAACTATTATGTATTAATGATTATTTTCTGTTTTGAATGGGGGTTTACTGGCATATTTGATTACTGGCATATTTGATTTAGGTAACATAGTTGTTAATATTATACCAACTAAAAAATTTTTTTGTGATTGGATATGATACTTCAAATGTAAATTAAACCACTAGAGAAAAATAAAATAAAGACTGGGTTTTGAAAATGTGGGTTAGATGTAATTTTCTCTCTAACCATTGCTAAATATATTTAAGCAAAAGGAAGAAGAAGAATCATTATGCCCAGGAAGACTCAAAACATAAGACAGACTGTGTAGTGAGCTTGGTACCTCCAGAATTACATGGAAATGGGTGCCTCATGTATGCCTGGTGCAGGAGAAGTTGGTTTTTTGGAAATGCCAACAACATGGACTAAGGAAAGACTCTAAGAACACCTGCTGTCTCCAGTAAAGGATAACCTAGCAGGGCCAAACCTTTAAATAACAGCTATTTTACAAGTAAAACATCACAGAATCAACTGTGGTCCCCACTCGTATGCCAACAGAGGTCAGATGGAAAACTGACACCCACACTGGGCTGTAACAAAGGGACCTTCCCACCTTAAATAGCATCTGAGGAGACCCAGTTGGGAGTGTGACTGCCAATCCTCCTGTGTAGTCACCCTTTTACCAAGTCAATGGAGAAACTAGACTTGCAACCTGTGGTAGTAGGTTCTCCCTGGAATCAAAATCAACAGTAGTATATATGTAGATAAGTATTTATTAGAGGGATGGCTGACAAAGCATGGACTGAAAAGCCTCTTCTGCAATCTGAAAATCCAGAGAACTCAACAACTTGAATCATCCCAGGAAGCCAGAAGCCATAGAACAAAGGAGGTCAAAAGTAGAGTCTCAGTTGGAGGTCAAAGGCTTGTGAACCTCAAAGGACTATTGCCAGGGCAGAATGAAAAGTTAGAGAGGGAAGGACGGAGGCTGGGGGAGGGGGAGAGAATGTTCAAGCATTTGTATCTTAGTTTTGTTTCATGTTGCTGCAGTAAAGAGCCTGACAAAAGGAATTTAGCAGAGAAAGGATGCATTAGAATCACTATTCCAGGTTACAGACCATCGTTGGAGGGAAGTGAAGGTGGCAGGAACTTTAAGCAGCTGGTCGCATCACAACTACAATCAAGAGCAGAAGGTGATGCCTTCTAGCATGCCTGCTAGCGTTCAACTTACACTCTGTTTCATTTAGTCCAAGGTCCAGCCCCTGAAATGGTGTCATTCACACTCAGGGTAGCCATTCTTACCCCAATCAATCCAATTTAGAAAATTCCCACTAGACCCACCCATAGGTGAACTCAGTCTTGAATAGAGCTTTCCTTCTCGGGTGATTCTAGATTGTGTTTGGTTCTTAGCACTTTTCCAGTTTGTCCCTTGCTTCAGAAGGATGAAGCAGAAGGCTAGGCTCCTCTTTCTTTCCTTGTGCCTTGAGTCTCCAGCTAATGAAATGGTGCTTGGCCATACTGAATCTGTTCCACCATTCCAATGTTTGCCACACTAGTAATCTCTTCAATAAACACTTCACAGGCCCAAGCACAAGTAAGTCATGATTGGCTAGTTTTCTAGGCATGCTTCAATCCATTCACGTTGACGTCATCCAGAAAAACCATCATGCATTCAGTCTCAGTATTGAGGTACCCCTATCTGATTAGATGACATGTGAGACACTTCAGTAGAGGATTCTGACTATGTGGACTATCTAATCATGGTACCATCCTGGTGAGCAGTAGTAAAGTACCCCTATCTTTCCCAGGTAGGAGGATATTGATAAGTTACAAAGAGAATCCTGTGTTCTACTCTTCTTTGGCAATGATAGTGTGCTCCTTTTCTTGAAGAATGTCAACAGAAGCTAAGTATGGAAACTGGACTTCCGTCACTACTGAGCTGTAATGAGTGAGTTCCCTCCCAAGGCTACCCAAGTTTTATATAGACTAAGTATATAAAAATCTCATAATATGAATCCCTCACTTTGCAAAACTCAGGAAACCGTAAATACAAATGGGAAGTGAAAATCCATACAGACCAGCATCAAGATGGCATGGATACAGATGTGCCTCACAGTGTTTTCAAAGCAGACATGAAAAAAAAATGCCTCAGTGAGTATTTGTGAGAATAGATTAAAAAAGAGAGGTACAAAGAAGAAATGAAAAATATACAGCAATAAAAATGTAGCAAAGTGGTATTATTTGTTTGCAATGCTGGAGAACGGAGCTCTTTCCAATTAATATGTTTTTTTTGTTTTGTTTTTTTTTTAGATAGAATCTTGCTGAGTTGTTCAGGCTGTGGAGGAACAGCAGTCAATGACCTTTCAGTTTGAGGAGTGGAATTTCTGAAACTATACATTTAGAGAGTATCAAGAATTTCCCAACGTGTGGTAATAAACATAAACAGATAGATTCAAGAGTCTTAGTAAATCATAAACGCAGTAAAAATAATTAAATCGATACCAGGAGTCATCAAAAAGTAAATAAATCAAACAGAAGAATATCTTGAACTCAGCAGACGTTTGAGTTTACCCAATGGAGAAAAGCTATTGAATAGTAGCAGTAGCAGGCTTTTCTCGAGATGGAAGAAGCTGTCACCTAATTCTTTTTTTTATTGTTATTTATTATTTTTTCCATCTTTATTAACTTGAGTATTTCTTATTTACATTTCGATTGTTATTCCCCTTCCCGGTTTCCGAGCCAACATCACCCTAACCCCTCCCCCTCCCCTTCTCTATGGGTGTTCTCCTCCCCACCCTCCCCCCATTGCCGCCCTCCCCCCAACAGTCTAGTTCACTGGGGTTCAGTCTTGGCAGGACCAAGGGCTTCCCCTTCCACTGGTGCTCTTACTAGGATATTCATTGCTACCTATGAGGTCAGAGTCCAGGGTCAGTCCATGTATAGTCTTTAGGTAGTGGCTTAGCCCCTGGAAGCTCTGGTTGGTTGGCATTGTTGTTCATATGGGGTCTCGAGCCCCTTCAAGCTCTTCCAGTTCTTTCTCTGATTCCTTCAATGGGGGTCCCGTTCTCAGTTCCGTGGTTTGTTGCTGGCATTCGCCTATAAGATGTTTTCAGATTGTCTTAGGGTGCTTCTGTCTTAGTAAATGAACAGAAGCTTCTGAGCCCTCTGGTTGAATTAGGGAAAAGCTGGAGGAAGCTGAGGAGGGCAACCCCATGGGAGGACCAGCAGTCTAAACCTTGACCCTGAGATCTCTCAGATACTGGGTCACCAACCGGGTGGCATACACCAGCTGAGATGAGGCCTCCAACACGTATACAGCAGAGGACTCCCGGGTCAGGGTTCAGTCAGAGAAGATGCATCTAACCCTCAAGAGACTGGAGACCCCAGGAAGTTTAGAGGTCTGGTGGGGTAGGTTGGGTGTGGACATCCTTGTGGAGACTGGGGAAGGGGGCAGAAAGGAGGTATGGGATGTAGAACAGTTGTGGGGGGGTGCATTAGGAGGGGAATAAAACCTGGAGTGTAAAAGTAATAGTAATTTAAAAAAAAAGGAGTTTTACTGCTGTAACAGATACCATGACCAAGGCACCATGACTAAGCATATTCAAACCATCACACTGATGAAGAGAAAAAAGAATTTTCCTCCAGAAAACCTACTGTAAAGTAATGACCAAAAGACATTCTCTGGCAAAAAGGAAAGGAAAAGAGAGTGAGTGTAGACACTGAGAATAAAGAGCAGTAGACCGCTCTGACATGAGCAAAGACGGGAGAGCATGGTTTAATTTATTGTTTCTCTAATGTCATTACATTGTTTATGTGTTTCTCTATTTATGTGTGAGGAGTATTTAGGAGAAATATAGAATAAATGGAGCAGCATCAAGGCGAGTGCAGAATATTAGGACCTTGCTGTGAGGATACTGTGTTAGGACCAGGAGGATACACAGCCACCTCGTGACAATGAAGTCACTCTCTAGGGGCTGGGTAGTGCTTACCCAATCTTCACTTAGATGTTCTAAGTGTCTGAGAAGTAGGGGGTTGGGAAATCTGGGTGACGAGCACATAGGTTCTCTTTGTTGTCTTTTTAGCTTTCTGTAAATTTATGCTCAAAAGAAAATGGCATCAGGGAGATAGTTTAGTGTTTGCCGCCAAGTCTGAAGAGCTGAGCTTGACCCTCGGGACTTATATTGTGAAAGAAGCATGTCAGGTCTGCAGCTCGTCCTCTGGCCTTCGTGGGTGCATCGTGCCATGTAAACGCCCACGCCACTGCCATCCGCACATGATAAATAGGTAAATAATACATAACACACAGAGAGACGAACCCTTTAAAATTAGGGACTCAACCTCACCTATCTTGTCAATGTGAAGTAGGACATTGCTTCCTATTTAAAATAAAATGACAAAATCTTGGTTACTGTTAGAGCTGTGAGTAGCCTTTTATTAGAAATGGGTAGATCCAATGGGTAGAAATCCCAAAAAAGAAAAGACTGGACTGAACACCACCAACAATCAACTTGATCTAGTTGGATTTTATAGAATTGTTTATCTAACTCAATGGCTTTTCTTTAATGGGTAAAATCAATTCTCTGAGTTCAAGATATTCTTATATTTGATTTTGGTTACTTTGTGATGAATCTTGATATCAGCTTAACTGGGTTTACTATGTTTATGATTTATTAGGATTCTTGAATGTGTATGGTTATACTTATTGACACATTTTGGGAAATTTTAACTGATTAACAGTCACATGATACACATTCTTCCCATAACCATGTAAATTACCCACCATGGTAGTCACCCTAGAAATAAAGCACACCTTGCCAAATTCTGAGAGAATAGAAATCAAAGTATACCATGAGAATATCAATTAAAGTTGAAAACAATAAATCGAAAGATAGAGACAAAATGCCAAAGCAATTAGAGATTTAATTCTAGTCTTCCAAATAAGACTCATGTAAAAAATGTCTCAAGAAATTAAAAAAAAAACTGTACTAAATTAAATGAAAATCAAATTTGTTTGTATGTATATCATGAAAACAGTACTTAGAGGGAAATTCTAGAATTTGAGGTATATTTTAAGGGAAAAAAATATTTAACACTGATAATCAAACTTTCATCTTAGGAAACCAGAAGAGTAAGTTAAATCCCAAGTAAATAAGGTTAAAAAAATTAGAGCAAATATGAATGAAATCGATGACAGAAAAATGATAGAGAAAATCAACAATACTGAGATTTGATTATTTAAAAAAGATCAGTAAAGTGGATAAAACCTAGCAAAGCTAGGGAGAAAAAGACATGCATCGTTCTATTAAATGAAGGACCATCACTACTTACCCTAGTGGCATCAAAAGGAAACACACAGTATGAGCAACTGTATTACAAACATGCTAATTTAAATGGAGTGGACTAATGGCTCATGGGTCATGGACAACAGTACTCACATTGGATTAATATCTCAAGTGGTTCATGCTACTGCCTCAGGCCATGTTGAAGCCATGTGGACATACACAGCTCTAGTGTTGTCTGATACTTTGGTGATATCTTCTGGCTTCACTGCCTTGGGGATTCTATCCCGATATAAGTTGCATGTGTAGCCACTTGAAACCATGCAGAGTCCTGTGGTCCGTGCAGCTGCCATGAGTGGGTCTGTGGTCCTGATGTGATTAAGGGACAGGCTGGTGTCTGCTGCATGTGTTACCACTGAAGGCTGGATGACTGTGGTTTGGGCTGCTGCCTGAAGCCATGGTAATATCTGTGGGCAGAGGAGAGTTGGCCCTGAACCTCAAAGCCCCAGAACATGGTGATTCAGGCAGTGCTATGGGCACACGGACAGCTCCCTCCCTCGAGGGAGAGCTGGCCTGCTCCTGGAAAGCCCAGAGCACTGAGGTACAGGCAGTGACTGTGGCATGGGGACAGGAGAGCTGGCCACTAGGAGTGTGGCCATGCTGCAGTGAGTATATGGACAACACAAAGTGGACTTAATTTTCTCCTTTTCCCCTTTCTTCTTTTCTCTGGGGAGTGGATTTGAGGAGGAGTCACTGGGGAGGAAGGCACACATGAGAAGACCAGGAGTTGAGTGGGATCTGGGTGCATGGTGTGAGATTCTCAAATAATCAAAAATAATTTTTTGAAAGTTTATTTACTTTATGTATATGACTACACTGTCACTGTCTACAGACACACCAGAAGAGGGCATCAGATCCCATTACAGATGGTCGTGAGCCACCATGTGGTTGCTGGGAATTGAACTCAGGACCTCTGGAAGAGCAGTCAATGCTCTTACCACTGAGCCATCTCTCCAACTCTCAAAAAATAATTTTTAAGGGAATTATCATACTATGTCTGTTCAAGAAGAAATCTCAGGAGCTGGGGAGATGGTTCAGTGGGTAAAAGCACACTGTGTACAAATATAAGGACCTGAGGTCAAATCTCACGCCCCCCTGTATGCAGACACAGCCATGTAGTCCCCAAACTGTGAAGACAGGAGGATACTAAGGGATTTCTAGTTGTCATCCTAGCTCCAGGCTGAGAAATACCCTGTATCAAGTGAGTGAAGTGGGAAGAAATAGAGAAGACACTGTGTCTCCCTCTGGCCTCTGCATATGCATGAAGATGTGCACTTCTATACACTAGTGCATACACTACATATTCCCACAGCTCCTGTTGTTTTTAATGAAGCAAACTCATTGTCATAACAGACCAATAACCACACAGACTAAAGAGCATTTAAATCTTACCAGCTAGAGATAGACGTTTCCTCAGCTTAATAAAAGACATCTCCAAAACCCTGTGGCTAACACATTTAATGATCAGAACTGAATTCTTTCCCATAGGAACTTTCAGATTAGGACTGCCTCAAGATTGGGAACTAGGCAAAGATGGCTTCTCTCACTGTTTCTAGTCCAAGGCATAGTACAATAGGACAAAAATATGGACTCAAAATATAAAGATTAGGAGCATCTTTAAAACCGCAGTTGTTTGCAGGTGATAGGGTTGTGTATGCAGGGAATACTAAAAAGAAATAGAGCTAATAACCATCTTCTAATGTCAGTTGCCTTCTTTCTGAAGAAAACCTGCTGAGATGGAACTGTACTGAATTTGCCAAACATTAACAGAAGGGAAACCTAAGACCAGATGAGAAAAAAGATCTAAAGGGATGGATGTTGTCTACCCAGTGATGAGACCTAGCAGTTACCTATAGCATCACTCCAATTGTGAAGAAAAGGTCTTGGCTCCTTATTCTGTGGCTATGACTATGTGATATATTGACTCTTGAGTTTCTATGTGAAAGCAGCCATGATGAATGGCATAGGCACAGGACTGTCTCTGAACGCCATCAAGAATCTCTGAAGGGCCACAGTCATCCCAGCAACATGGCACAGGATGCAGTGTACGAGTAACCACAGGACGCTTACTCTGTGCTTATCTCTGAAGTGATGGTTAATGAACTGATGTTGTAAAAAATGAACTTTTTTCATGATCGAAAGTTATTTCCGGCTTTACTCCTGTTTGTATTCTCCTATTGTTAACCGCAAACTTTCCACATATAGGTCTTAAAATTCTACTAGTTCTCTGCCATGCAGAGGAGTTATTTTCTGCTGAGTCATTTTGTCCTGGAAAGCACATTTTAATTTCCTCATTTTCCTTAAACTTTTGTGTCCAGGTGCTTACATTTCTTTTTAACTGCTCAAGGGGTGTACAGTATGATTTCTTCCTAAACCAAACCTTAGGTGATGGATACTCGTTTTTAGTGTGTGGAATATTCATTATCTTTTATGAATATTCATTAACTTTTCATTTCACTTTGAATTCGAAGTCGTTAAGGAAAAGGTGTACAGTTTTACTATGATTACATATTTTTGTATGTGTGATTACTGATTTCTAGTCATCTTGTGACATATTCAGGGATTATGGCCTGTCCTCTGCATATTCACGTAACTCTGTGATCATTATCTGTCTCATTACATGGTGTTGGTCTTTTTAAATGGTCCATACAAGTTTAAAAAGAAAGCATAGTGCGTACTCTTAATACACCATTCAGGACTTCTGTTGGCTAGCACATAAATAACAATTATATAATTCAAACTTGGAGTTGTTCTTTTCCATCTCCAGCCAATCTGTTCTGACTTTATCGATGCAAGTTAAAATGTCCTGCTAAGACAGCACAGGGCTCCTAACTTACTTTCCCACAGTCTTGGGTTATTTTACTATAATTTCCCAGTTTTCTTTTTTACAATAGACGTTTCTCTTTTTAGCCAGGCTGACCTGGCACTCACTATGTAACCTAGGCTATAACAATTTTCCTAATCTATTTCCTAAGAGCTGAGGTGACAGGCGTAAACCATGCTTGGCCTAACCCATACAGTTTGCATGATTATATCTTCATAGTAAATCGTATGCCTTATATTCATACAGGGGACTGCTATCCTGTTCAAACATTGCTTGAAATTAAGTCCTTTTGAATGGTGCTTTTCTCCTATCCCTCTTTTGTATTCAAATCCTCCTTCTCCTCCCCCCTTCCCCTCCTTTTCCTCCCTTGCCTCCTCCTCCTCCTCTACTAAACCTGATCATTTTGTGTGAATACATTCGCCATATCATTGGTTTAACTATTATCTGTTTCCATTTTTTATATTTTGGCTGTAAACACTTCATTTTTGCTCATGTGGTGGGGGAGGGAGGGAGGGAGGGGGAGGGAGGAAGGGAGACAGAAACTTCCTTTCAGCATAACGGCTATGATTAGCCTCACTGGAGCAGCTGTGCCTCCTCAAGCCCGAGGCTGTTGACATTCCCTCAGTGAGGAAGGCCTGTGAAGGGCCATTAGACTTCCACCTGAGATTCCCCTCTCTTTATTCTGCACCTCCTTGCCAGCTGTATGGGTTTCTGCCTTGGCTGTATGTGGTCTACTGATCCCAAGAGATGCTTTCAATATCAAGCTGAGTCTGGGCTCCACTGTCTATGAGGCCACAGGAAAGCCGTTATCCATGCTGAGTTGAGACTTTGCGGTGATGTAGCTGTTTTGATGTTACTGTGCTAACCCAGGCACTAGTAAGAAAGCCCGAGAACCTCCTTGGCTCTCGGCCTTGGCGTGGCCTTGGTGCTTTGCAGATGGGTGAAACTTTCGAGCGTTGGTTTCACTCTGAAGCGTAAGCTTCTCACGATTTGCAATGTCTTGTTTTCAGACATGGCTATGGAAACGTTGATCAGTATTTATAGTTTTCCAGCTATAACTTCTCATTAGAGCAGCTTTAGACAATACTGATGCCCCCATGAAGAGTCTAATAGTGCCTTTCAATTATGTCACATACTAACAGTTTAATGTCATTTACTAAGTTATTCACTTTTAAATGGCCGTTGACTTATCATTGATAAGAGTAAGAGAATGATTATAAAAGGAATTCCCTCAAGTTTTGGCTTGTTTCATTTTATTTTCATAACTTACAATTGGCCTTTCTAATGATGAATCTTACCTCAGCACCTTTCTTGTTGTATATTATCATCATTCATTATTACCTCTCATCATCACCATCATCACCATCATCACCATCACTGTAATTCCAGAGAACACATATGGCTTGTGAATCAAGCCTTGCCTCTGATACTGAGCTGTATCCCAGCCCTTTTGTTACATATTCAAACTACTTTGAGTTTCAATGCACTGTATAGAGGAGTGGCTTTGTGCTTTCCCTTAGCTGTTTCAACATGGGTAGCACAGTCTCTTGTGACTTTGACTGGGGCTGTAGATCAGGATATGGCTGACCTGCCTTGCCTCTTCCGTCCTTTAACAACATTCAACCTGAGTTTTCTTCCGTGGAAGCATTAGTGTTGATGTTTTACAAATGTATCTAAGAACTATGTCTTACTTATAGCTTCTATTGCTGCCATAAATCACCAGGACAAGAAAACAAGTTGGGGAGGAAAGGGTTTATTCAGCTTACACTTCCACATTGCTGTTCATCACCAAAGGAAGTCAGGACAGGAACTCACACAGGGCAGGGACTCGGAGGCAGGAACTGACGCACAGCTATGGAAAGATGCTTTTTACTGGATTGCTTCCCATGGCTTTCTCAGCTTGCTTTCTTATAGAACCCAGGACCACCAGCCCAAGGCTGAACCTTTCCCCATCAATAACTAATTAAGAAAATACCTTAAAGCTGGATCCTGTGGAGGATCCCACTTTCCCAATTGAGCCCCTCCTTTTAGATGACTCTAGTTGATAGGTCGTTGACATAAGACTGGCCAGCACACCCTGTCTTGGTACATGTTGTCATTTATGTTTTTATTTCTAGACATCTATAGATTCAGTTGTTTTCTTTAAAAAAATGAATTTTTATGGTTCTTTAAGTATCTTTGGACCCTGTGTGCAGAGCTGTAGGATGACGTCATTATGCAAGTGAAGGCAGATACAGGATAGAACAAGGCCTATCACTGGACAAGAAGGAAGGATGGGTGGGAGAAAAGTTTTAGAGAGGAGAGGAGAAGGGAGGAGACTGGAACGAGGAGGACAGCAGTCCAGAGACTATGGAGGCAGATGTTAAGATTTCTCTCTGCACAGTTATAGGTTGATATGACTATTCTTGTGTATAGGATTTTGTGCTGTTTAGATGGGCAATTATATCTTATCAATTGAATCAGAGGTCATTGTGCGATGTGTTTTTTCATGTGACGACTTAAATCGGTTCAAGAGAGTGTTTGGTGGCCAGACATACTGGGCCCGCCACGGAATTGGGATGTGTATGCCTGGCATGGAGGCAACCTGCCTTGGGAGCTAGATGGGTAGAGAGATTGCCGCCGGGCTTCTTTGGTTGACAAAGATGAAAATATCCCACAGATGCCAGTGGCCCTACAGTACCAGCACTAGTATGGGATAAAAGCAGTGTTTTTTAAATTATTCCGCAACACAGAGCTCTTCATTTCAAGGACAGATGATGTGTTTGTCTGGCCTGTGAGCTGATCCACTGGCTTTATTTGCCCTGCCTTTTTTCTATGGGGCTGTTGTCATGGCTTTTGTCATCTCAAAACGTCCTTCTTTGTTGGTGATCAAGTCTGCATTTATTTAGCTAGGAAGATGTTAATGGTTGGGTTTTGCTTCTTAACACATATTTTAGGTTCTAAGGTCTGAAGATTTCCCTTAATGCTCATTTATCTTCTCTTCAACTTTTAAATATGTTGAGCTTTGTATTTGAAAACCCAACCAAGAGAACTCAACTTACAAATTAGTGAGGTATCACAGCAGTGCTAATTATACCTATATTGCTACAATTAAGCTGGACCATAAATCAGCGTCTGCTTGCACAGGCAGCACTGAGTGAACTCGCTGGGTTAAAAAAAAAAAAAAAAAGAAAACAAAAAAAAGGAGCACATGAAGTTGGAGAAAAAGGGGTGGTGGTTAGGAGAGGACCTAGAGGGAAGAGAAAGAGAGTGGGTCGAATCAAAATGTATTCTATGTGCCTGTGTGAAATTCTCAAATTAAAAAAAAAATGAATCATTTTTACTGTGTTTATGCTGTTATCGTTTTGTGCGGAGATTTCACCTGACTTTTCCATTATCTCTTTTCTAGAGAATTGTCTGCAGCACAGAGCCCACCTCTTACTATGTATCCACAGCTCCCCGTTGACACTGTCCTGGCCACTCATGTCATTCTGTACAGGAATGTCCCCTGGCCGCTCACTTCATTCTATACAGGAATGTCCCCAGCACAGAGCAAGGTGCTCAGGTTCTTGGAATATAATGGCCGCTCATGCCATTCGTTTTAGTTTCCTACTGGCAAATGGATACCGAACTTTCTGTCTGAGCTAGGATTTCACTGCTGTGATAAACACTCCCATCAAAAACAACCTGGGGAGAAAAGAGTTCACTTCGTCCTGCAGCCTGTAGTCTATTGTCCTGGAAAGTCAGGCGAAGGATTCCAGGCAGGAACCTGGAGGCAAGAACTAAGTGGAAGCCATAGAAGAATGCTGCTTCCTGGCTTGTTCCCCATGGCTTGCTCAGCTTGCTGGTTTCTTCTGCAATCAGGAACACCTTCCCGGGTGTGACACCACCCACAGTGGGCTGGACCCTCACATATCAATAATTAATCAAGAAAATACCTCCCCTACCCAGATTTGTTTACCGGGAAGTCTGAGGAATTAATTTTTCTCAAGTGGTACTCCATCTTTCCAGATGACCTTACCTTAAGTCAAATCAATCAATCAATCAATCAATCAATCAATCAATCAATAATTAAACAGGCACACTTCTGATATATTTTCCAATTCAGGCACATCTTTTGTGTCTTGACTCAGCTTGTCTTATAATTAATTAAACTTTCTCTCATATGATTTACCTACCAAGCTTGTGTTCCAGGGTTGAACTAGAGATTAAATTTTACAACAGAGTTGAGATGAGCAGGAAGAAACTTCTCTCTTCTCTCCTCCCCCTCCTTCTCCTCACATCTCTTCCCATCATCCTCTTCTCTCCTTATCGAGTGGGACTGCACATTCTGAATTGGATGTCAGGAAATTCTGCCTTTTCCTTTGACCGCGTCTGAGGAATTTTGATTGGTTTCTCCCCTTGGTATTCTCTCACTGCGGTTGGGAAGTGCAGCCTTTCGGTTGTTTTCAGTCCACCATCTTAACCTGGACGTCTGTGAGTGCTCGCTAAGTAAACTTTAATCAAAGCAACACAAACAACTGCTCACAAATCAAATCTTGCAAAAATATTTTGTTAAGAAACAACTGAACTCAGCTCCAGGGCGATTGAACCCAACCTCCCTCCCCATAGACACTTTTCTTTGTCTGTGTAAATGGAGAGGGGAAAAAATGACATATTGTGAAGTGTATCTATTATAAGTGTGTACAGTCGGGTGGACTGTGATGATGGCCCAGAGTCCTGTCACTCTCTCTGTTAAAATGGAGACTGTTTGCATCGCTAGGGGAAGATCGCTCTTGCAGGGACAAAGCTAACCTTCCCACCCCTACCCAGTTGCACACAAGGCTAGCTTGCCCTGGGCAGAAACATAGAAACATACGAATTGCAGCATACTGTATGCTCTCGTGGCTTCTTTCATACAGCATGAAGTTGTAACTCTTATTGTAGTCATTTTAAATGTAATCCTCATTACTGTACAGCATTCCATTTCCCCTTTTGCTTAGTAATTATACTGTGGGAACATTTCAATTAGTGTCTATTTGTATTATAATTTCTCTATTCACTTGATGATGGACATGCAAGCTCTTTCTTGGTTTAGCTCTAGTGTGATTTTGATTGAAATTTCAATGAGTTTGTAGACAGTTTAGAAGAGTGGATGTCTCATCCATACTCGGCGTTTGAATCAAGGAGACACAGAACAACTCTGATTAGGTCTTGGTTAATTTCTTTCACTAATACAATTGTTAATATTTTGTTAAGTTTTTCACATATATTTTGAGAGTCTTTGACTGTGGCGAATAGAATTAATTCTCCTTTCTTGTTCAATGTCGTGGTTAGTTTTATGTGTTCGCTAGGTATTTTTCAAAGTTATTATTATTATTATTATTATTACTATTACTATTACTATTACTATTACATATGTCTGCATAGGATGAGAGAAGACTGTTGGCTTTCCTGGAGCTGGAGTTACAGGCAGTGGTGAGCTGCCTAATACAGGAGCTAGAATCGAACTCTGGTCCTCTGCAAGAACAATATGTGCTCTTAACCACTGAGCCACCTTTCCAGCCCATCACTGGTTATTCTTATAACTAATTTGACCATGGGTCTAGGTGTTGTGATGGAGGCTTTTTGTAGACTTAGCATCTACAATAATAACTTTCAGTAAGGAGATTACCTTTGCTAATTTTGGTGGGCTTGATCCAGTCAGTTAAAAGACATGAAGACCTTAAGAGTGAAGTTTTCCCAAGGGAGAACATACCCTGTCTGACTCTGGATCTTTCCTTCTCCTGAGTCCCCAGTAGCTTGTCTTCCTGACAACCTACTCCATGGCTTTAATACTTACCTACCCAGTCTAGACTACCTACCATGTGAGTCTAATCCTCATTATAAATTTATTCACATCACTTTCCAGACTTGTACCCATCCTACTACACACGTCCGATTTCTTTCCAACATCTACGCATCCACCTCACCCCAATGAATAAGCCAACTTAAACGTAAACTAGCAAACAAAATACGGTGACCACTAAAGAGAGCAGCCAGGTCTATATTGTTCCTTTCAAACATTGTGAGAAGTGAACTTTAAAGCAACTTAACAATAAAATACTACATAGTCTGCATTGGGGCAAACCAATCTTAGGTATAAAGGGTGTGTACATCAGTGAACCTTAAATGTACCGTTGCAGTTGGCTTTAAAAATCAACCCCATAAACTGTCTAATACAGTTTAAAGATGTGAAATTTGAACCTGCATGACTCCCGTAACTATTCAAGGGGGGTAAGGGATGGGGACCAAAATAAAAGTAAATGGAATTTGCCAAATTAAGCAAGCCTAGTACGTCTAAAGCTTTAAGGCAGATGTTAAGGAGACGAGCATCTTGGTAACTTCACATCTCCTGCTCACAGTGCAGGGCGTCCTGGATGAGTAGCTTTGCAGAACGCCCGCCTTCAGAGGGGGTGCCAAGCACCTGGTTCACTTACTGGGTCTTTTAAAGTAGAGCGAATGGAATTTACGAGAATAATGGAGTTTTTATTGATTATATTTAAGTGGTTTAGAGAAAAATTAAATAAAATTCCCTCATATTGTGCTAACACCAGAGCCAAAAAAACTAGTTGGAAAAGAAATAGAAAGATAAAAATAATGGGAAAGTCACTACTGAAGTTTAACGTTTCGTAACAAGACAAAAGTTCTGGTTTCTTTAACAAAATCAGTTGACTTAAAAGTGGAAAATACGCCATCTCATAGTCAAGTTCTTAGTAAAATGAACTTAAAGCTCTGGTACATGAAACATTACGAAGTTATCCTTTAAAACAAATCTTACTTTTGTTTCTACTAGATGTAGGAAGACACTAAAACACAGTTTCCATCTATTTTCATAGATATGATAGTTTTACAGGCAAACAAGCAGAAAGGAATAGTAACAATCATATCTATACTTAATGTGATAATTTATACCACATGGAAAGATTCCTTACATTAGGATTTTTTTTTACCAAATTAATAATTAAATAGACAAAATGCAAAAGATTCTTTGTTTTCTGTATTTGGAGTTAACCCTAAACCCTTAGGTGTGACAGCATAACTCTAAGCTATTAGAAATAGCCCAATCCAAAAGATCTTGTTCTTCCGTTTGGGGATCACAGCTCATTACTAATGAGCTCATAAGATTGCAGCACATACCCATAATTATATAAATAACAATAACAGAGCTGCAGTCCCTGCTTTGTGTCCAACCAGAAATCAATATCATTTCAATAACATGTGAATGAGGATTTTTTTTTCTTTTTTTCGAAGCTGGGGACCGAACCCAGGGCCTTGAGCTTGCTAGGCAAGTGCTCTACCGCTGAGCTAAATCCCCAACCCGTGAATGAGGATTTTAAAGAGTAGAAGGCAAAGCAGTTTATTAACATACCAAGAAACGAAAATGTAAAACCTATATCCTTTACAGCACATACGTTTTGGGTTTTTTTTTACTTTTGAGAATTTCATGTTTCTTATAAAATACCATCATATAGACCCCTTCTTTTCTAAATACAACCATATATGACCAATACAACTCCCTCTTAACTTCATGCCTTTTGAAATACTTTTATTTTTAAAACCCACTAACTTCACTTAGTGTTGCCTATATATTTATGGATGTATGAAAAACCAGTAGTCACATTAAAAAAAACCACATAAGAATAAAGTAAGCATCTCTCTTTTCCAACAATGATCCAATGCCAGTAACTTCTCACTAAGGGGTGTGGCCTCCAGACCAGCTGCCCCATCCATGGCAGGATTCTGACTGGCTTGATCTTACATAGACCTTACACAGGTACCACAGAGCTGTGACTTCATGATTGGGATAGGCGTGCCCAAGGGAGCATTTTGCAGCCTTCTGTCTACCTTCCCTCTCTCACATACTTTCTTACTCTTCTTCAGCGTTCCCTGAGCCATAGTGGTGGAGGGATTAATATGATGTCTGACTTGGAGCTGAGCTTCCAATCTCCCATTTTCAGCACTTTTACTAGAATGCATTTCTCACCGACCATTGCCAACAACCTTCCGTGACCAAGGCTGAAAGCAGCCATATCTGTCAGTGCTAGGAGCTGGGTGGAGGGTGAAGTCTAGGGTGAAATGCCAGTATATCTTTTAAAATTGGGATTATAAATATTATTTGATCTAGTAAACAAATTAATATTTACATATATCAGACATAAAACATTTCCAGGAAAGCATTTTCATTATATACAAAATAGAAATGACACGTAAAAATCTTTCTGTGGGAGACCCGTGAATAGTAAGTGAAACTGTATCTGTCATTTCTGTCTGAGAAGGATGAATTTTGTAAGAATATTAATTCTTCCAAAATTATTTGCTTAAAAAAACTTCGAATCCATAAATGTCAGTTGATATGGTTCTCAGACGACTAATGTGTTCCTAAAGTCATGTGTTTTGAATATCATTCCAAGGGTGGCAGTGTCAAGAAGTTCTGGGACCTTTAAGGAGTGGGGGCCTCGTGTAAAGTCATAGCGTGGTCCCTCTCTCCCAATCTTTGGTTTTCCATTTTCTGGGTATTGTTCCTCACCCTTGCCAAAGCTTGTGTCTTCGTGTTTGCATTGCCAATCTCTAAAACCATAATCTAAGCAAATAAATGTGTGTGTATAATATATATATTACATATATATATATATCAGTGCACATCAGTGCAATTATCAAGTTCAATAAGTGTTATGTGTAGATTTAGTAGAATAAATGCAGTGAATGCTTATTCTTGAATTACCAGGAATTTGTTCTGTGTTGTTATTTTGGTTTTGTCTCCTCTACAAGGGAAATTTCCCTGGGCCAGTGGTGGCTAAGGAGTGTCCTAAACTAAGCAGATCTTCCCTTTTGCCTACCTCAGCGATTGTTTCAGGAAAGGAGACCGCCCCTGGTGCAGAGGGCACATATTTTAGTGAGTCCTTCAGTGAATGACATCTCTACACATGGATACTAGTGTAGTGCCTGACACTGAGTTGAGTTTCAAAAAATTGTTGACAAGCTGATTAAATAACAGTCATGCTTCTAGTAAAGCTCTTCAAGGAAAACCCAAGCAGGAGAAAACCGCAATGCCAAGGAAAACAAAAGGGCAATGAGAATGCCTTTACCCATCTACTGGCCATTTGACATTTGTGACTTCTCGTGTGTCTTAAGCTTCTATAGGTTTTGATAATGTCCTATGCAGTGAATTTAGTCAACATAGAAACAAAATTAGTTTGATTTTCTTGAATAACATAGTTTCAAACATAAAGAAATAGGACTTCAGTGGTCCAACATACTTCTAGAAGGACGGAGAAGAAGCAGAAGTGCAGAAGGAGGTCGTTGTGTTCTGAATGAGGCAGCAGGGAGAAAACTGGGAACTCCAAAACCACTCAAAGACCTTGAAGAGGAGAATTGTGTTCCTGCAGATTTTCTAGATTAAGGCCAAGGAGTAATAATGTTGGCGAATATTAAACATGCCATGAGAATCAGAAAACGCGAGGTGGGGAGAAATGCCACGTGAGATGTGGAGATGCCCAGTTGCCAGGTCTATCTTGAGGTTGTTCAGCCAGAAGGAGATGGCGAGAAGCTGCAATTGGTAAGGAATGAGGTGGGAGGAACATTCCTGATATAGTGTTGCAGGAACAAAAGTCAAGAGCATTGTGTGAGAAAGAGTGTGTGTGTGTGTGTGTGTGTGTGTGTGTGTGTGTGTGTGTGTGTGTGTGTGTAGGGGAGACATTGTTCCAAAGGCTTCTGTTGAGTAAGAGGAAATGACTGAATGAGTCTGGGTAAAAAGAATAAATTGGGGGGCTATGGGAATGAGTGCATTTTGTGAGTTAATCTGGAGAAACCATTTTGGCAATGGGTTTAAATGAAATAATTCTTAATATATCCTGGTATCATCATCAGAGAAGAAGTGTCCAGCTACCGAGAGGGCAGATGCAGAGACCTGCAGCCAAACTCTAGGTGGAGTCAGGGGAATCCCACAGAAGAGGGGAAGGAAAGATTGTAGGAGCCAGAGGGTTCCAGGACACTGCCAGAACCTGGCTCACAGAATCAACTTTTCCTCCTACTGGGTTGCCTCATCCAGCCGTGAAGTGAGGGTTTGTTCCCAGTCTTATTCTATCTTCTTAGAGCATGTTTGATGGCTACATCTGGTAGGCCTGATCCTTGGGGTTGTGGGCAGAGGAGGAGTTGATCTGGGGAAGAGGGGAGAGGAGACTGCTGTGGGGATGTAATGTATGAGCAAAGAGTGAAAGTAACAACAACAAAAGAATGGATAGGGGCCTCTACTGCTGTAACTTCAGGCAGGAGAGATCCCCCTAGACTCCTTCTGTATCACAAACTATGCACAAAGAACAGGTAGGTCAGTGAGTAGCCCACAGCTGTGGCTTTCACAAATACCAGAAAGATGCCTGTGGACACACAGGTACTTGTTTGCTCCACTAGAATGAAAATAACAGAGGGAAAAATGAAATCTCCATTGAAGGTTCAGGAGATGGTACGTGGCAGAAGGAAAAGCAGAGAGCTAAAGGAAAGGACCCGAGTGTGACAGGTTAGAGGGTCGAATTGGGTACCTATTAGGACATCTCAGAAACATTAGAAGGAAAACTTCTTGCAGCAAAGACTAATCACTGCGTGTTTTTCAGATCTTCAAGTGACTCTGCCTTGAACAGCCCTTTGGAGACTGAAAGGAGGGCTTTTGTCACTACTTCCGGGTGAGAGGTTGAACTTCCATTGAAGACATTCCAACTGACCCAGTTTCAAAAACGGTAGTTGCTAAAGAGTAAGCAGGGGTTAGGAAGTAGGGGTAGCAGGGCCAAGTTTCAAGTGAATAAGAAAGGACAGAGTATCGAGAATGAAATAGTAGGAAATCCAAGCTCATCACAGTCTCTAGAAAGGAAAAAGAAGAGGCAGTGCCCTAGCGAGCTCCTGCGAATCAGATGGCCGCCTAGCCTCATCAGTAACCTGATGATAGAAAACAACACTTTTAAAAGGGAGGAGAGGCTGGCGAAAGAAACAGACGTCCAGCCAGGAGAATTTACCCAGAGAATTGCAGGTTACGCTAGACATCAGAACCCCAGGCCAGAGGGAGAAGTTAGGTTCATTTCTATGTTTGCAAGTGCTAGGCTTGGTCGTCTTCCTCTCCAGTTTCTTTCCTAGGGATCATCCTCACTGTGCCCTGCCACTGGGACTTGGTTATACAGCCTCAGACATGGGAGGAAAATGGGGAAGCCTTAGATATTGCTGTCTGTGACACTGAACTGGAAGTAGGACTATAATATTGGAGAGTACAGGTGATAGCTTCTAGTGGTGACAAGTCCTACCTTTTAAAGGTGGCCATTTTAAACACATGTCTCTTGAGTCTTGCTCTATAATTTTTTTTTCTTTTTCTTTTTTTCGGAGCTGGGGACTGAACCCAGGGCCTTGTGTTTGCTAGGCAAGTGCTCTACCACTGAGCTAAATCCCCAACTCCTTGCTCTATAATTTTTATCATAGCTGTTTAACTTCCTTCCCATAGAGCTTCCTTCTGATTGGGCTAGTTATTTCTTCGGCTAGCAACTAAGCACCCTCGTTTACTTTATAATTAAATCATAGTCTAGGTAATGGCCTCAAAGAAATCCATAGGGAAATTTGGTCGAAGCAGAGATAAAAGCAAATTACTGGCTTCTACATTCCTGTTATTTCCTGCCGTTGAGGACAAGGCTTCAGTGTTATTAATTGGCTCTGCCTGTGACCATTACAAGAACCACAAGGAATTCAAAGCCTTTAACTAGTGAGCTGATTCAAAAGGTCTCAGATATGTTGTGGGGAGGTGGTGAGGGGGAAGGAATATCTCTACCAGATCTACAAGTTGTAAGTCAGCATCAAACAAAAGCTAAGGAGGGTATATAACTTTCTTAACTTCAGTCTTACCTCTTAGAGGCATAGAGACACCAACGCAAGGTGTCCAACTTGAAATTTGATGACTGAAGTTGCCAATAAATAGTATCAATTCGATTAAGTGCTTGCACGGAGATTTTCAGAGTTATGCGAAATGGATCTAGAGAGATTGCTCAGCAGTTAAGAGTGTTTGCTGTTTTTCCAAAGGGCCCAACTTCTATATCAGACATCCATATGGGAACTATATGTAACTCTAGCCCCAGGAAATACAACATCCTCTTCTAATCCCCATGGTAAGTTCTTGCACACACACATACATGTGTGTGTGTGTGTGTGTGTGTGTGTGTGTACACACACGTGTAAGAATAAAAAGTTACATGAACCTCAAACAAAGACGTGGATGTTCAGTTCAAAGATGACATAGACTGTCCACTTGGCTCGCTCTCTCTCCTGGCTAACAAAGTCATATCTTCCCAATGTTATTAGCTGCTTAACAGCTCAGATATCCAGACTTCCTTGGTATAACACAGATGAAACAGTTGAGACTTGGGACGTGACGGGCTGGAGTACATTTATCAGGTGGTTCCGTCTACCTCACCCCAGGTCTCTAGAACGATCCCAGGAAACATTACTGTTACCTATGGCTTACGTCACAGGAGTAGCAGGGAGTGAGGGTGGGAGGGGCAGTATCGCTCACACAGTGAAAACACAGCCGAGTGGGAAGGATTACGTCCTTTCTGTCAGGTCCTGTGCTTTCAAAGACGATTCGACACTTAAATCAAAAGGGTGATTACATAGAATATTATGTTTTATAATATATGTAGATGAAACGTCAAAAATAATACTAAGAAATGATTATGGAGGCCCAAAGTCCGTAATCCCAAAATTTGTGAGGTTGAGGCTGAAGAATGACTGTGAGTTACAGGCTAGCCTGAGCTACAGAAAGCAAAATCCTGTCTCAAACATAGTAGGTGGGGGAGTTTTGTTTTTTTTTTTTTTTTTAAGCAAAGGGGGCCTGTTTCCTGTTGGGTTGCTGGAGTTCTTTGAAGTCCCACAGGGACAAGACAGCAGTAGAGACAGATGCTGTGCAGATGGTAGCTTGCTATCACAGCAGAATCACACAGCTGAGGGATTATGTGCCTTATAGCATCCGGAAGCAGTCTATTCATTCTGGAGAGGAAGGAAAAACGTTATCCGTTGCTTTCTTGCTGCAACACAACCCCACAACACGGCTTAGGAAAAAAGACAGGGCTACATTCTTGCCATATGTAAGACACTCAGGACCCATGACAAATTGCTATATGCAAAATACTGATTCCGAATAGTTTGAACAGTTGTGTCCCTCCGTAATTCAAGTTGAAACAATTCCCAATATATCTGTTTTAAGAGGAGGGTCCTTTGGAGAAGGATTAGACGAAAGCTCTACCCTCATGAATGGAGGCTTCAGAAAGCTCATGGCCCTTTTGGTTCTTGTGCCAGGTGAAAGCACACGGCTCTTGTCCTTGCTGCTGTCTATGGAGTTCTTTGCATTGTCCTGAGTCTTGATCATGGACATCCTAGAATCTAGGATTTCATAGTCACAACATTATCATCTTCTTTCAAACTTCTGAATGTACTTATCTAGAGATAAATTTCCCTTTTTCTGTAGAAAAATATAGATCTAAAATATATATCATAATGATATATATTTTGAAATATAATATATTCTATAATGCTTTAGGCTAATACTTTGTAATTGTTCCAATGGTTAAGATATGATTCTTTCATATTTGTTTATGCTTATTTGCAGGGTTTCGTGTGTATGTTTAAAATACACCGTTTATGGATAGGAGGGGGGCTCACCTATCATTTGGGATCCAGGGCTCAGTGTGAACAAGATGACAAGTGATTATTGTCCTTCTCATGGTTTTTGATATTATGTGGCTCTTGGTACATTTGTCTCTCTCTTTCTCCCATTCATTGTATTTAGGGGTTTGCTGTTATAATAAAATTTAACATTCACAAAACAAAGCAAAACAAAACTGAGGCAGGCATGCGAGCCCTTGGAAGTCAAACAAACTAGCACTGTGAGGGAATTCCCAGAGTAGATGCTTGAGAAGGAGCTACAGTTTGGAGCCGAGAGGTGAGCGGCATGAGTAATGAAGCTGGTGTGTTCTGTCTTAAATATATTTACACATTTATGAAATGTAAGCTTGGATCACGTAGTGTCCATAAATTAAACAGCCAACGAGATTCCAAGATGAAGTCATTTTATTACATAGGAAAGTTTAATTTATCAACTTCAAGAACCCAGAACACTTACAGTGTCTTTTGAGCTTTCTGAATCCGTTCGCTTGTTTTGGTTTTGGGCCCAATGAAAGATATCTCAGGAGATCATATTTTATAAGGGAAGGCAAACATATGAAGCAATGTGATGGTCTGGAGTTTATATTTAAGCAAGTTTGTGTTATTCTGGTTTAATTTTGTCCCCCATAATGCAGACAAGTCATATTTTTATTAAAGAAAACAGACAAAAGCCTGTCTCAGAAGTGCCGAAACCGCGAGTGGAGAGTTGCTTGAATCTATAGAATCAGCGCCCTTAATTCCACACAGACGTCTCGGTGCATTCCTGTAAATTTTCAGACTGAAAAGGAAATGTTCCTTACACCCTTCTCCTAACAGCCTGGGCTGAAATATTTCACATATTCTACGTATGTTTTGCTAACAGCAAAAAGGAGACAAAAATGAAGTAATAGTCACTTTGAGTTTAGTATTTTACCATTAGCAAAATCCAACACGTGTACTTAATAGGCGGCGCATAACCTCTTGCCAGTGTCCGTCTCCGCCCTTCAAAGCATAAAAATGCAATTCGTGTTTTCAAATGGCGACTGGGAAACAATGTGTTGATAAAATTTATGTTTATTTCTAGCGCGCTGCATAGTGTGGCTGCCCTGTGTATGTGCTTACTTTTAAGTACAAGGGAATGGAAGTAACTGCTCTTTATAAACACTGAGAAGGGTGAAGACATCATCTGAAGGAATTACATAATGGCTAGTGTTGGATGGTGTGGGTCATGTTTAGTGTCTCTAAATTCTCCAGATCATCTTTGGATGGATCGTTAGGTCAGCAGCTCTTGTTGGCTACTGAAGAAACCATTATCATTTCTTAACAGAGGTAAATGCATAGCATGGATGCTAATCTTCCCCTTCTCCAATCCAAGTCCCAACCAGACCCAGCCCTACTTAGCTTCCTAGATTGGATACGTTCAGAGTGGTATACCCATTGATCTCTCTCTTTCGACATCCATCTCACAAATTATAACTTCCTAATGGATAACTGTTATTAGAAATATGGATATGGCCTGGGTTATGAAAAATGCTCACCTTTCTAGATTCGATTTGTACCTTTGGTGTTCTGATTTAAAAACGAAATGTCTAGGGTCAGGAAAGGTAAAGAGCTGGCCAGAAGTCACTTGGCTAGAAAGTGTAAACAGTAGATTTATTCCTGATAACTTAGGTGCCAGTAGTAGGCCAGTGATTAGGATGTAGGATTTTCCTAATGTCCACTTGTTAATCAGCTAGCATCTAAAGGCAATTGAAACTTGGCATTTCTTGCTAAGAAGACAAGGATCAAGTTAATTTGGACCTAGAGAACCCAGAAATGCTTTTCAAGGCATTTCGTGATAGTGAGGCCAGATGACTGGGTGCTGTGAAACATTTTTTAGACAAATGTAGTGCACAAGTATTCAAAGAAAAGCATTGAGCTGGGGTTGGGGATTTAGCTCAGCAGTAGAGCGCTTGCCTAGGAAGCGCAAGGCCCTGGGTTCGGTCCCCAGCTCCGAAAAAAAAAAAAAAAAAAAAAAAAAAAAAAAGCATTGAGCTAACAAGGCTCAGTTTAGGACTGTCACCGTGGCCTGTGTTGATACTGATGTATAAAAGCAATGGCTGAGGAGGAGTTGGGAAAGACGCACATTTCTGTAGTGGACCTTTGGCAGGAGCTTCTCAAAAGGAAGGACAGATTGGTTGAGCACATGTGTTTAGACTGGGGAAATACAAGCAGTAAACTTTCTTACAAGGTGCTGAGAACATAGCTTCCGAAGTTGAGATCAGTTAGAGCTAGCAAGTATGTGGTTGGTTTTTGGCTTATAAACCCCATCCAGATGTGACCTGCCGACAGAAGTCAAAGTTATTGTTAGTGCCCCTGGCTGACTCTAAAGACCCTAGGTGTACAAATCAACATCTTATTTCGGGACTCCTTGCAGAGAAAGATGGTGGAGGAGATGTGGAATTTCCGGTACCTTGCAGCTAACCTGGGAAGCTTGGCCACCACCACACCCTTGACTTGATATCACTGTGCCCTTGGTGTTCTTAAAGAAGATACACACAGAGGAAGCAGTGTGACTAAGACACGTGGGCCATTAAACCAACAGTGGGTCCCTGTGTACCTTGAAAGGTTGAAATGTCCTATCATTTCTCTTTGGTCAAGAAGTTAGAATGAGCACACACAATGCATTCCATGACACAATTCAGTGGTCTGTTTGCGTCTGCCATCATCCTACACTAGCAAGAATCAGGAATTTGAAGGAAAGGTGCTTCTTATTGCTGTGTATAGGTACAAGCTGGAAGGGCAGAAGGTGGGCTTTTGCTAAAGTGTCATGGAGACGACTGAAACAAAGAATCTGATGCCAGACTCTGCCTCTTCCTCTAGATCAGCAGTTCTCAACCTGTGGGTCATGACCTCTTTGAGGATCAAACTACTCTTTCACAGGGTCACATATCAGATAACGTGCACATTATATATATACTTATATGATTCATAACAGTAACAAAACTGCAGTTATAAAGTAGCAACAAAAAGAATTATATGGTTGGGGTCCTATAGTGAGTTAAAGGGTCACAGCATTAGGAGTGTTGAAAACCATTGTGGTAAATGTTGTCATCTTCTTGTTGGCAGTAGGTATATTTATCCAAACTTCTCATCTCTAAAGGCTGACAGGGATGAGCAGGTCATAGTCATATGTGCTAGTATGGGTGGGATCAGGGGGATTGGTGAGCAAGTGAGTCAGTGGGAACGAACTTTGGTATCATGAGAAAACATGGTAGTCTCCATAAACAGAAACAACTATTGAATCCTCCAGAATGATTTTTAGGGGGGAAAGAATGGTGATGGCTCATCCTTAAGTTGGCGACTAGCTCTTATTCAGCTAAGTCTTCTAGATGGCCTTTTGGTGAGAAAGGTGTATGCGGAAGGAACCAGAGAGACTGAGAGATGTGGAGAAGTAGCATGCATCTTGGGCAGCAGAGCTCAGGGAAGACATTGCACCAGCCAGAGATTCTGGTTAGAAAAAGCTGGCACACTGACAGTCGAGTGATTTTACAAGTTCAAGAACAGGAGAGCTCTGAGCTGAGAAGATGGCTCGGTCATTAAAGTACTTGTTTTGCAAAGCATGTAGATCTGTGTTCAGACCAACAGGGCTCACACAAACCAGGGTGGTGACACACATCTGTAACTTCCTTGCTGGGAGGAGTGAGGCCATTGATGACAGCCAGATCACATTGGTTGCTAGAGAGCCAGTTTGGCTGAATCATTGGACTTCAGGTTTGCTGAGAAAAAGTCTTGCTCAAATAATAATGTAGAAAGAGACTAAGACACTTGCTGTCAACCTCTGGTGCATCCACCATATAAAATCATATATGTCTCTACAATATGCACAGCACACAGGCACAAAAGAAAAAATATTAATTGAGAGATAGGTGGCATATAATGAAATTATATGGAATCAGGTACACATCCTACTTTAGTAAGAAAAAAAAAAACATTATCCCATCTCTAAATCTTGAGAAAGGTTTGGCTTTTAAAATCCGAAGCCAAAAAGACTTTGATAGAGGAATTGCTCTTTCAAAATGGAAAATACCTCTGTAGTGGGATAAGGACAATCAAGAACCACGATGAAGAGCAGGGGCTTAGGGAAGTCAGTCTCTAACCCTGCTGCACTTTCCCACTAGAACTTAACATTGAGTGTCAAACATGTCATTAAGGTGGTTAATACTGGCCAACCTGGCAAGACTCAGGTTGAGTGGGGACAGAATAAAGATGGATATTGTTAAGAGAGAAATAGAAGGTAGATGTTTGGAGTGCTCTGAAGCACTGATGCTTGAAGATGGTTAGAACATGTAGCTAATTAATAAGAATGTAAGCCACTATTCTATGTCCTCATAAACATGTCAGTGGGACGTCTCCATTGGGTATCAGTGTTCATTAAAGCTGTGTGTGTGTGCGCATGTGTGCCTGTGTGTGTGTGTGTGTGTGTGTGTTCATGTGTGATGCTTGATGAAGTGTTTACGAACTTAAGGCTAAGGCATGTGCCATAGGATGTTTAGTCTATAGAAATCAGTTGCATTTAGTTACCTATATTTGGAAGGTATTAGTTAGGCAACAGTGTTTTAATTGGAAAAAAAATGGAGGCAGTGAGCTAGCTCAACAGGTGAAAAGAACATGCTGTGCGAACTTGGTAACCCCAGGTCCAGTCCCCAAACCCACTAAAATCTGCATTTGCCATGCTATGCTCATGTATCCTGGCTGTGCGAGCAAGCATGCATGCAAGTCGCACATGAACATGAATGCAAACACACATACGGATAATACATATTTAAAAGCTTAAAGGAGACTATAGCTATTGAAAACCATGACTTCATGAAATACGTAGGCAAATAGATAGAACTAGAAAATATCATCCTGAGTGAGGTGACCCAGTTACAGAAGAGCACATGTGGTATGCACTCACTGATGAGTGGATATTAGCACAGAAAGTTAGATTACCCAAGATACAATCTACAGACCACACGAAGCTCAAGAAGAAGGAAGACCAAAGTGTGGATGCTTCAGTCCTTCTTAGAACTGGGAACAAAATACTCAAAGGAGGAAATAAAGAGACAGTGTGGAGCAGAGACTGAAGGAGAGGCCATCCAGGATGCCCCCCCCCAACCCCGGGGTCCATCCCATATGCAGCCACCAAATCCAGTCACTATTGCTGATGCCAAGAACTGCTTGCTGACAGGAGCCTGATATGGATGTCTCCTGAGAGACTCTACCAGATCCTTACTGATACAGATGAGGATGCTTGCAGCCAACCATCAGACTGAACATGGGGACCCCAATGGAGGAGTTAGAGAAAGGACTGAAGGAGCTGAAGGGGTTTGCAACCCCATAGGAAGAACAACAATATCAACCAACCAGACCCCTGAGAGCTCTCAGGGAGCAAACCACCAACCAGTGAGTACACACGGAGAGACCCATGGCTCCAGCCTCATATGTAGTAGAGGATGGCATTATCTGGCATCAAGAGGAGGAGAAGCCCTTGGTCCTGTGAAGGCTCGATTCCCCAGTGTAGGGGTATGTTGGCGTGTTGAGGTGGGAGGGGGATCATCCTCAAAGGATCAGGGGAGGGGGAATACCAAAGGGGAAAACCGGGAAAGGGGATAACATTTGAAATGTAAATACATAAAATATCCAATAAAAATAAATTTATAAAAAGTTTAAAGGAAACTATTCTCCATTTCGTTATATTCTTGGGGCTTAACATAATAAAAACTCTCCACATTACTCTTTATCACTAGGAAAATGAAGTCAAAGTATTGGGTTCGACAGAGGTTTGCACAGAATAGAAATACATTGATAAAAGGAACCAAACCCATCAGTGATAATGTAGACTTAAAGCAGCACCTGCTTCTTCAACATGAAGCCAAGGGAGCACACACCCCTGTGGAAGCAGCCTTCACAGTCTGTGCCTCCTCCAAATCTGCATAGCAGGCGAGCAGTCCTGAACACCTGTCGTAGTCACTATAACTGCCCTAAAGCAGGCAGGAGAGCTCTCCCTTTTTACACCAACAGAGGTCCAAGAAAATGGGTCTTACTACTTGGAACTGAGTCTATCTCATCCCTCCTGCGCCAATGAAAATCCCAGCCAGTATTATCCATTATTACATTGATAAACACGGCCCCTGAAATCTCACTATGCATGTGAAAAGGACAGAACTCCTTCATTGCACACAAGAGTGGGCTATAGAGGGAAGTATTCATGATGACTTTGTTACTGAGTACCATGTTACTGCCATGTAAAAATATGATAAATGGAACAATTCAGACTATACTTCACTAGGGAGGCAGTCAGTGCTTACTCTTTATTTTATCATCCCAGGTGACATTATGTCACTTTTTTTAAATCAATGGTCTCATACAGGCCACTCTGACCTTGCACTTCTGATCTTTCTGCGTCCACTTCTGTGTGCTGGGATTATAGGCAAGAATCACCATACTTAGCTTTGAAGTTATGTTTTATTAATAGCTAGTGATGGTCTGCGAGCTGTAGCAAGGCTTTGAATATACTTTGGCAAGAGTTTCTCACTCTTTCTCTCTCTGTGTTTTTTTTTTCTCAGCATTTCTTTTTCATCACCTACATTTGTCTCTGTATTTCTGCCAATTTGTTTGATGCTGTGTTTGAGACCGACCTACACACTTATGAACCCATTCTCCTGTTGTCTTTGTGTCAAGTGCGTTATGAAGCAATAAATCAACCTATGGAACATGTTATGCAAACATCTTAACATTTTCCACGATAATCATAAAGATTTCATATATCACTGCCTAAGGACTAATTTTTCATTTATGCTTAGAGTACAGTCTCCTTGGAACTGACTTCCCAGCTGACATTAGTAACTGTATTTTTGTAAACTTATTCATTCTTTGTGATTGTTTTATTGAGTTTTGGTGTTCAATTTTTATCCCCCTCTATAGGGAATTCATGTCAGATCAAAAGCTAAGTCAAATTTTGTTTGTATAACTATCTTTTGATTTCATTCAGCTGTCTCTCGTGACAAACCTTATTGGGCTTACCTCTAAGTGATCTTGTTCCCCTGCCCAAATTATGCTATATTTTCATTTGAAACAATGTCTTCTTTGACAGCAAAAATACCATTAGCTCCTTCTGACAGTGAGACTCAGTGTTGTGTTTCTCCTATCTTACATATAATACCATTTTATCCACAGAAAATATCAAATAATTCTGATCTACATCACAAGTAGCTGAACCTCAAAGTGGCTAGTTTAATTTTTAAAGTCTGTGGACTCTGAAAATTCATAGCAAACAGGAAAGACCACAGAAAGGCAAAGAAATTTTAATCAAAACACAGCTGGATATATCATAGTATCTGGCCCCAAAGAATACCACAGAGCCATAATGAAAAAGCTGCTATGGCACTGGTATAAAACAAAGGTAAGATTCCAGTTCCACTTCTGTTACTGTGATAAAATACCATGGCAAAGGGCAACTTTGGGGAAAAAGTGTCTATTTGACTTGCAATTCTAGGTTATAGTCAATCATATCAAGAACATCCAAGTGGATCTCAAGCATCTAACTCATCACTTCCACAGTCAGGGACAAAGAGAAACTAAATAGAACCTTATTTGCCTTCTTTTTTATGCTGCATTATTTAATAAGTAGTGTCAGCCATAATTGGCTGGGTGTAGGCATAAATTTTTTTCAGCCTATTTTAATAAATATTCAACCTCTCTCCTCTTGCTCACCACCCACCAGAGGTAGTAGAAGAGAAAAGTTATTAGGATACGAGGGAAGTGGACCTGTTTGGGTTCTTGTTGGCGAGCTCCATCTTCTTTGTTAGCAGTTTAGTCCCATAGCGAACACCAAATATGAAACAGCGGCTACAGTCCAGCCCTCTTGGCAAGCACACGCCATGCATGAACCGGCAGCTGTAGTTCAACCCTGAAGAAAACCACAAGGCCAAACAATAGCAAGAAGCCATGGGAACTTCAGGAGAAGTTCTTTGGTGAGTTTCTCTCAATGACCACATTACCATAAGCAGAGCTCAACCACGTTATGTAAGGCAAACCAATACATGTAGGTCTTTAGTGAAGAGCAGCGAGGTGGAGTGAACTGAACCAACGCTCAGTGCTTTCTCCCACTCTTTGTGGGATCATATTTATACTTCCCCATCACATGTCCTTTCATGGGTCTGCTATATCAAAGCATCCTTTTACCTGGTTCTGCTTCAGGAAGACATTTTTTTCCACGTCTGTCTGTTCACCTGTGTGCCCCAGCAAAACACCGTTTGACATAACTGACTTTTCAGAGAAACTAGAAGTTTCCACCTCAGCTTGGTCTTCTTATATCAAACAACAATTGAAGTAATCTTCCTAGACATATCCACAGGCCAATATAATCTAGCAAATTCCTCATGAGAGTCTCTTTCTAAGTGATTTTAGGTTCTGTCAGGTTGCCAGTTAAAACTAACCAGCACGGTGTCAAAAGCATACACTGGGAAAAGTGTGATTTTTAAAAACCTGAAGTTCTGAAATTGCTATTAGAAAATGTAATGTAATATAAGCACTCCAGAGTACAGACATGGACAAGAATTTTCTGAATAGAACTCCAACAGTACAGCAAATAACTCCAAGAATTGAAAAACGAGGCTACATGAAATTAAAAGGTTTCTGCACAGCAAAACAAATGATTACATTAGTAGAATAAACAGAAAGCACAGAGTAAGAGAAAAGTCCTTGCTAGCTCCATCAGATAAGGACCCAAACCTTCAACTATGAAGTAATTGCACAAACAAATATATGGGCCAGTCATCTGAGCAGGCAGTGCTCAAAAGAAGAAATACTAATGCCCAGTAAATATCTTGAAATCTGTTTAACAGCATTAACCATTAGGAAAGTGCAAATCCAAAATACTTTGAAATTCCAACTCACATCAGTCAGAATGCTAGAGTGGATACAGGGAAAGATAAACATTTATTCACGCTGTGGTGAATATAAACCAGGACAGCGCATCTGGGAGTCAGTCTGGAGGTTTCTCCAAAAACAAAAAGTAGAGCATATGACCTAGATGTAACATTCTGGAGTCTGAGGGACTCTGTATTTGACCACAGAGGTACTTGTATATACATGTTTCTTCCAACTCTGGTCCCAGTCATATGAAACGTACCTAGATGCCCACTAACAAATGACTGCATAGAGAAATTTGTGGTAAATACACACCATTGTGTATTTATTTTATACAGATGGGAAGGGAACGGAAATTATGACGTGTGCAGGAAGATGAATGGAACTGGAAACATATTGTATTGAATTAGGCAATCCAAGAATAGAAAGACAGACTCTCTCTCTCTCTCTCTCTCTCTCTCTCTCTCTCTCTCTCTCTCTGTGTGTGTGTGTATATGTATGTGTGTATATATATATATATATATATATATATATTCTCTCTTGAAGTGGAAAGTTAAGGTTCTTTGGAAAGTCAGTTGTGTCTGATGGTGGTTTTCTAGAGCAAGCGCGTGAAGGAGTGTTTTCCTGAGGCAGACACAAGTGAAAGGTTTTGCTAAAGCAGACACGTGAAGGAACATTTTGCTGAAGCGGACACAGGTTGAAGGATGTTCTGCTGAAGCAAGCACATGAAGGACACACAATGAAGGATTCTTTGCTAACGACATGCATGCACTGGTCCTCCTTACATTGCGTATTTGAGCCCCTTTTGTCCCGGCTCCATAGAAACACATCAAAAAAAAAAACTTCTGGTCATATGTCCAGGCTTCTTGTTGCTTCTGGGAATTCAGGCTGGTTGGCAGAATGATGTCAGCTGAGACAGAAGCATGTGCTGAGGTAAGACAGACACACAGTGAGGTGAGACCTGTGGAGGACACGTGATGCTTGGAAGGAGTATAAAAAGGACTCAACAGACAGCGGTAACAGCTTGCTTCGCTTGTTTGCATAGTCAGTTGCCTCTTGGTCTCTCATATATGCTGATCTTTGCTTTACTCCTGCTGCTGACCTGTGAACTGAACGGCTGATTTCCTGACAATGCAGATGGGATCTGCTCCAAAGAACCATTTCTAAACAGGTCCACTTCCTTGTATCCTTTCTTTTCCACTACCCCTGGTGGATAGTGGTCTAGAAGGGAGGTTAAAGCATTTAAGAACCATCATTAAAAGTAAGCTTTGAAAAAAAATAGTTACACCTTCTCATGTGACTCATAGCTCCTATTTCTGTGTGGATATTTATGTGGGACTGAGTTGGGTAGAGGCCAGAAAACTATAAAGAGGAGCAGGAGAAGAGAGGGACAGAAGAGGGTTTAAGGAAGGAAAAGAGCAGTGACAGAGTTCTTATAGCTATGGAAATGGAAAGGGAGACAACGGAGGTGTGAGGGGGCAGCGAAAGAAATGTGGAGGAATCTAGAAAATATAGGGAAGTGCCGTAAAGATATCTGCTGCTTTGTATGATAACTGAAACAAAGAAGCAGTTGTAAGCTGAGATAGGACCTTTCGGCTCTGACCTATAAAGTATTGGAAGCTGTCAACTCCATCCTCACAAAAAGAAAAATCCTTCATAAATTGAAAATTGGAGTTTCCTTGGACCCACTAGAGAATTGTGGTTAAGAGAAAATTGTCGTTGTGAAATCAAGATGAATACAAAGGGTCACAGTTGAGAAGAGCTTCCCCAGAGCAGAAGCTACTATAGTCACAAACCGATCACAGCACTGCAGAGGTTCTGTTGAATAGATGGTGCCCAAATGTGGACTAGTTTAAGACCAGAAACTTCCTTTAATTCAATCCTTAGGCATTCCCATATTGTTGCAAAGTCTCTCTCTGGCAACTCTCGTTCTCATGATGAAGAGTCAAGAAGGCTTTTCATGTTTGTGGCTGAAGCATAACTATATTGAACAATCAGTGTTCCATAGATTCTGTCCAGGGAAACAGGCTTCAGTGGGGCCTTATCTGACCAGTATAAGGCAGTCAGCCAAGTCTGCAGCTCAAGGCATAGGCCAGTTCAAAATGTAAGACTCAATCGTGGGATTATAGAATAATTCCCCTTCCATACCTTGAGTCACATTATCAGGGCTTGATAGAGTCGAAATATATGATGCAAAAACTGATAGGGTTACAAAGACAAATCTGCTAATATAGTTGGACATGTCAACACTTCTTTCCAGGATACTGAGCATCCATGAGGATATAGTTAAACATAATCGCACCATTAATCAACTGTATTTAATGGGCAATTGTAGAATACATCACTCAGGAACAGAAATTTTCCTTTTCCCCCCTTAAACTTGGAACATTCAACCTGGAACAGTGAGCAGTGCAGACAGTATTCTGGGTCAGAAGCAATTACTTCACAAATTTAGATAATAGACAATATGGAAAGTTAATTAGCATCACAATGGAGTTAGAACAGAAATCCATAACCGAAAGTTGAAAAATGTTGGGTTACCAGGAAATTAGATGACATAATCCTAAATAACATGCGTAGAAAGAAGTTTCAACAGACATTAATATTTTGAAATAATTAAAGGAGAAAAAGCAGAACTTGAAATTTGAGAACCACTAAAAAGATAGCCTGTTATTGAAGGAAGTTGATCAGACTGAAAACATATTGGCCAAAAGAGAAAGAAATAGAATCAATAATTTATTATTTTATCTTTAGGAACTATTCCCGTTTTCTACTATACTATTTGTTATCTTTGAAAAAGTGCTGATAACTGCTCGATATACAAGATGGGCCTGGAGCTCGTTAGTCTCAAAACTAAGGACAGGCTCAGACAAATAAACAACTTTCAAACAAACTCATATCCATTGATGAGATTTCCTAAGAAACAGGAGTCTGTGATGGCCAGCTCTTATGTCAATTTGACACCAGGTAGAGTCATTTGGGAAGAGAAAACCAACCTGAGTTGAGAAAATGTGTCCAGGCTTACACTGCAGGAAGAGGTAACATGGGGTAGGTGGTCCTGGAAGGTGTAAGAAAGTTGTGCAGTGAGCAGTAAGGAACAAGCGTCACGTCTGTCTCCATGTTCCTTCCTGTAGGTTCTGTCTAGAGTTCCTGCCTTGGTTTCCCTGATAAGAGACTATAAGGTGTAAGCTGAAACACGAATTGATTATTTCATACCTGAGTTGATTTGTGTTGATTTCACTCTTTGGGGGCAGGGGATAGAGGGGTTTAAATCACAGCGTTAGAAGTCCTAAATTAAGACAGAACCTATTAAAAGAGCTTTAAATCCCTAAAACTGAAAAATTTTGAATGACAAAATAAATAAAATAGTGTTGCCTTACAGCCCAAATCAGAAAACAAAATACCCATGGTTTCCTGATTCCACGAATAAATTAATAGAGGAGGTAATGTAGTTATTCCATGCTTAAGTTGTTTGTTTTCACAAATCGTGAGGCTGCTCCAACCAGAAGGAAGGAAAGAGAAATAACTGCTCCCTTGGAGTTTGCTGCACAAAGCGATGTCCCTGCGAAGTGTGAACGGGAAAAGCAGAAGAGCAAAAAGAGAAACTAACGTAGCACGTAAGAAACTAACGTAGCTGGTAAGAAACTAACGTAGCAGGTAAGAAACTTCGCAAACACTTTAAAGCCAGATGATAAAGGTCAAGATCAATAGTCACAACTCATCTTGAATTTACGCAATTTTGATAAAAATACAACAAGGCCTCTACTTGATCTCTGTGACTCTGTCTCTGCATACATTAGCTTCCAGTTTAATGATACAAACAGCAGATTGTTTAATGATACAAACAGAGCACGATTGTTCAGTATGCCAGAAAACTGTCAGTCACAAAGGCTACCACAGATCTATGATCATTCAAACATTATAATTAACGTCTTCATGGCCGGTATGTCCAACACACCAGACAATGAGATTCATGTAGAAGTGATATTAAATACCCAATGAAATATTGACATTCCCTGGTATTTTTAGAATTATGTTTGACTTACCATCAAAGTCCACAGGAACCGCCAAGTGGGACTAATATAAAGCCCTGTTTTAATTTTCAAAGATAATATTGGTTATAACAAAGATGAAAAGACTGTTGCTGTCAGACATGTTTATTACAGTTTACACCGATTGTCTTCTTGACTGGACCTATAGTCAACTGAGATGTATTTCTGGGCAGGTCTATGAGGGTATTACACATGAACTTCCAATATGGACTGATGGTCACAGGCTCTCCAGAAGGCTTCCGGCCTTTTCTTAGACTCCTTCTGCACCCTTACCATCATCTTCTACAAGATCCCCTGAGCCTTGTGTATAGTGATCTCGATGTACAAAAGAGGACTACTGAACTCGTGGTCACATGATACCATAATTTTGACCAGTGATGGGTTTCCATAACAACCGCTGTCTACTGCAAAAAGAAACTTCTTAAGCAAGGAGTGCTAGCTACCCCACCCTGATAGACCAAAGATAAACATTAATAATACAATTGGGAGCTATGTTGGTTTTCCAAGATGGCAGTAGCAGGCTCTCTTCTAGGCCTGTATCAGACATGAGTTCACTCCTTGTGAGCATGTCTTAAGTTCACTAGGCAGATGTTGGTTATTCCCAAGTGTAAGTGCCACTACTGAACCACATGTGTCATTGCCATGCAAGTCACTGTAGTTCCTAGGCTTTGCAGCTAGGCAAAATGGTTGGTTGTTGTTTTCCCATGGGCGCTTGCATTTTTATAGCTGCATATAATTCAGTGTGTATATACACCACGTTTGCATTATCCACCTGTCAGTCAAAAAGTGTCCTGGTGAGGTTTTATTTATTTATTTATTTATTTATTTATTTATTTATTTATTTAATTAATCAACTTGACACAAGCTACAGTCATTTGGGAAAGAAACGTCAACTGAGAAAATGTCCCTATCAGATTTATCAGTAGACAAGCTTGTAGGACATTTCATTAATTAATGACCGATGTAAGATGGCCCATAGCTTTCTAAGCAGTCCCACCCGTAGGCATGCATATGATCCTGGGTTGTAAATCAAAGCAAGCTGAGCTGGCTATGGAGAGCAAGCCAGGAAGTAGCATTCCTCTACGGCCTCTGTTTCAGTTCTTGCCTGGAGGTTCTTGCCTTGAGTTCCTGTCCTGACTTCCCTCAGTGATGAACTGTGACCTGAGAATTATAAGATGAAATAGTCCCTTCTTCCAAGTCGTTTTGATCATAGTGCTTTTCATAGTAATGGAAACCCTAAATGATGCATAGGGCACCAAGGTTGATTCCATTTTCTAGCTATTGTGAAGAGATTGGCAACACACAGGGTAAGAAAGTATCTCTGTGGTGGATATCAACTCCATTGGGCACATGGTAAGAAGCAGTATAGCTCAGTCATATTATGTATCTATTTTAGCCTTTTGAGAATTCTCTATACTAATCTCCATAGCCATTGGACCCATTTGCAATCCCATCAACTGTGAATAAAGTTTCCCATTTCCCCATATCCTTGCCAGCATCTGCTGTCACTTATTTTGTTTTTCTTAGTCATTCTGACTGGGATAAGATGAAATCTTCAAGTTTTAATTTGCATTTCCCCAATTGCTAAGGATGTTGATCGCTTTCAAAGCTATTTCTTAGCCACTCGCTGTTTGGCAATCAAAAAATTTCAACCCAGATAAAGCATTAGTACCAAACATATTTTAAAAATATGGGAACATAAATTATAAGTCCATAAAATCTTCTTTCTCTAGTAGTAAAACCATATGGCTTCAGGATCTAGATAATAATCTCATCACTTAGCAAATGGTCCACCTGTTCCAGGTGTCCACCTAGCCAGTGTATGAATGAGTGTTAGCACAGATAACACAGGAGTAGATTCTGATGCCCCAGTGCTGACCCGACACTGTGCACATCTCTTTTCTTTTTCTTTTTACTTATTGGATATTTTATGCATTTACATTTCAAATGTTATCCCCTTTCCCAGTTCCTCCCTCTCCCATACCCCCTTCCTCTTCTTCTATGAGGATGATCCCCTTCCCATCCACCCACTCTCACCTCAACACCCTAGCATTCCTCTACACTGGGGAAACGAGCCTTCACAGGACTAAGGACTTTTCCTATTGATGTCAGACAATGCCATCCTCTGCTACATATGCAACTGGAGTCATGGGTCCCTCCATGTGTACTCACTGGTGGTTTAGTCCCTGGGAGCTCTGGTTGGGTGATATTGTTGTTTTTCCTATGGGGTTACAAACCCCTTCAGCTCCTTCAGTTCTTTCTCTAACTCCTCCATTGAGGTCTACTTGCTCAGTCTGATGGTTAGCTGCAAGCATCCTCATCTGTATCAGTAAGGCTCTGGCAGAGCCTCTCAGGAGACATCCATATCAGACTCCTGTCAGCAAGCACTTCATGGCATCAGTAATAATGACTGGATTTGGTGGCTGCATATGGGATGGATCCCCAGGTGGAGCAGTCTCTGGATGGCCTCTCCTTCAGTCTCTGCTCCACACTTTATCTCTGTATTTCCTCCCTTGAGTATTTTGCTCCCCCTTCTAAGAATGACTGAAGTATCCACACTTTGGTCTTCCTTCTTCTTGAGTTTCATGTGAATTATATCTTGGGTATTCCGAGCTTTTGGGCTAATATCCACTTATCAGTGAGTGCATACCATGTGTATTCTTTTGTGACTGGGTTACCTCACTGAGGATGATATTTCCTAGTTCCATTCATTTGCCTAAGAATTTCATGTAGTCATTGTTTTTTGATAGCTAAGTAGTACTCCATTTTGTAAATGTACCACATTTTCTGTATCCATTCCTCTGTTGAAGGACATCTGGGTTTTTTCCAGCTTCTGGCTATTATAAATAAGGCTGCTATGAACATAGTGGAGCATGTGTCCTTGTTATATGTTGGAGTATCTTTTGGGTATATGCCAGGACTGGCATAGCTGGGTCCTCAGGTAGTTCAATGTCCAATTTTCTGAGGAACCACCAAACTGATTTCCAGAGTGGTTGTTAAGAGCCCAGATAGCTCAGTCAGTAGAGCATCAGGTTTTTTCTTTTTCTTTTTTTTCCTTTTGATTTGCTGGCTTCTGAAATCACTTTGAATTAAAATAGAATTAAATGATTTTTCTGTAGGCTTAATTTTTTCTAAACCTACTTTATTTAGGGTTCTTAAACACTTCAACCTCCAACCTCTTGTCCACCAACCAGAGGTAGTAGAGAAAGAAGGTTAATAGGAAAAGGGGTTTATGAACCTGTTTAGAAGTAGCTCTTTGGGGGGCAATCCACTCTTCCTTGTCAGGATATGAACAGCCCAGTCCAATAGCAAACACCAGACATGAATCATAAGGCGTAAGCTCATTCCAGCAGAAACTGCAAGGCTCCAGCTAATAGGCATGAGTGAGGAAGCAGCAAGAATCAGCTGGAATACCACAAGAAGTTCCTTGTTCTGCTTCTCTCTATGAAGTGAATACCAGAGAAAACCAGTGAAGACCAGTGAAGCATTGAACAGTGTCACAATGCAAGAGGGACGTCTCACTGCTTATTGAGTTCCATTTATACCCTTTGCAGACATCACATGCCTTTCAAGCATCTACGCCAACAAAAGATCACAGGCCCTCTTACATGTCTGCTTCCCTTACAGGACAGATCCAGAAAAACATCACATGACACAACTGAGTTTCCAAAGAAACCAGAAATTTCCACTTCACCTATGTCACTACGGCCTCTCAGCTACTTTTCCTCCAACCCTTCTCATACCGTATTCTTAAATTGATGACCTTTGATTGTTATAAATTCATTATATATATACATATATACACATATACACATATATACATATATACATATATACATATATACACACACACATATATATACATATATACATACATACACACACATACACACACATATACATATATATATATATATATATATATATATATATCCCCTGCAGTGTCTGATTACGTTGTTTACATATGGCTATATGGCTTCAGGTCTAACGACTTTGTGTTGGATAATCAATAAGAAGATAAGCTAATTTTCCGTCTTCCAATGCCATTCGTGGCCTATAGTTCTTTCTCTGGCGATGAGACCCCATGAAAGTTTCTTCCTTCCATGTTAGCGTATCTATTGATATTACTATTGTTCTGTTCTTATTAATGCAACGAGTTATGGAAGATAATGTCTTACAGAATACTTCCTCATACTTTGACACTCACAATCTTCCCACCCCCATTTCTGTAAGGTTCCCTGAGTCACAGATGCAGGAACCATAATGCAGATGAATCCCTCCAGCCTGAACTCCCCATAAGCCATTGATCTCTGCATTGTGTCCAGTTGTGGTTTTCTGTGATAGTTTTCTCAGTTTGAAGTCTTTTTGATGATGGTGGTAGCTTCACTTATCTGTGAATTTATATTTGGATAAGATAATCTGGATAATCTGGATAAGATTTAGAATGTTGTAAGAAATTATGCTGGTCTAGCAAAGTGGCAGGAGTAGGTTTTTCCCCTAACACCCATGTCCGGAATAGTTCCAATTTCGTGTGGGATACTCAATAAGAAAGCTCATCCCTGAGAGAAGAAAATTCTCCTTCCAGCCATCATTTGTAGTCTACAGATTTTTTCTCTAGTGATGAGAACCCATGAAATCTTCTTCCTTCTACGCTAGCAGGCCTTCTGATATTACCATTGTTCTGGTCTTGTTTAGATTTCTAGTTCCAGGCGTGGTTTCTCTCATGTTGAGTGGATATTAAGTTAAACTAGACAGATGTGGTTTATCATGTGTCTTCCCCTTAAAGCCCCTTGTAGATATCATGTCATGCTGATTATTGTTGTTTGCATATGTGTCACAGCTCAGCAGGACTGTGAATAGCTTCCCTCCTTTGGCACCTTGCATAGTATTTTCTGGTACTATGGAAGCTAGACCATAGGAAGGAGCTTTTCAGCTTAGATCCAGCTCAAGTCACATGAGTCCCGTGTCTTAGATGTGTGATGTCTTCCACAACCTCTGAGAGGCAACCAAGGGTTATAATAGACTATATCATTTTGGACGTCATTTGGGTTATGCTGTCCAACCACAGGAAAGGAGATTTCTCAGGCCTAATACTGGAGAATTTTATTCTCTGGTTCTTGTGGTGACAATTGTTAGCCTAACTTTCAAAGTGGCTTAACTTTCAAATGATGTGTGTGTGTGTGTGTGTGTGTGTGTGTGTGTGTTCATGTATCACATATATTTATATGCATTGTATATGATTTGGGTAAATGTCTAATGATATGATTTCTTGAGGTTTTATCAAACAACTTTGGTGCTATTTGCTCCCCATTCCTCCTTTTCCTATATTTTGTTTCTGCTTTTGAGAACTCTGTTAGAGTTCATATTCCCCACCCTACCCCGCCTACCCCACTGATAGTTTGTTTTCTTGATTCTTTGTTTTTTACCTTTCTAATATAGTCATTTTCTCTCAGATGTGTGTTACCCCATGGCCTTCCTCTTTACTTGTTTTTGTTGTTGTTGTTTTGTTTGTTTCCTGTGGCTGAGAAGCTTTTAAATTTTATGACATCTGTTTTGTCAGTTTTGTCCCTAGTTCCTGAGCTAATGGACTCCCACTCAGAAAATCCTGTCATGTGCTTGCCTAGTACATTCAACATTTTAGGTTTCACATTGAGGTTTTTGATTCCCTGGAAATTGATTTTGATAAGGAATTATAGTTATGAGTCTAATTTCATTTATACATATGTGGACATCTGGCTTTCCAAACACCATTTGTTGAATGCTATCTTTGCTTTAGTTTGTGTCTTTAGAATCTTTATCAAATATCAAAATATTTGTCCCACTGACCTACATGTCTTTTTGTGTGCCAATGCCGTTATTGCTGTTATAAAATGACTCTATAACATAGCGTGAATTCCTCCAGTAGATTTTTTTGTTAAAGATTAGTTTGTTATCCTAGGTGTTTTGTGGTTCCATGTGAGTTCTAGAACATTTTTTCTGTGTGAGTGAAGAACATTATGAGGATTTTTGTTGGGACTGTATTGAATCTGTAGAAAGATTTTGATAGAACAGTCATTTTACAATACCAATTTTACTAATCCATGAGCATGATGGGAAGTCTTTCTATATTCTGGTGTCTCCCTCAATCTTTTTCTTTAGAAGTTTAAAGTTTTCATTGTAGATCACTTTCCCTTCCTTGTTTGCATTTATTCTTAGATATCTTTTGAGGTGGTTGGCACTGGAAGTGTTCCCATGGTCTCTTTCTCAGCCTGCTTGGCATCAGTATACAAAAGGCTACAGAGTTTTGCTGCTTGAGTCTGGAACCTGCCACTATTTTTTTTTATCTCTCTTGTTCTTGTCCATCTCTGTTTCTAATTTGAATTCCAAGATGAGATATCTATTAGACATGTTCTGAGTTGTTCTCATACTTTAGTGACTATTAGCAACAGAAGTCAGTTTTCCCAACCATAAGGATCTTTCTCAGCCATAAAGATAAGGAAAGTACTTTATGTAGGAGAAACAAAACAAACAAACAAAAACCCAGATGCCTATAAGATTCTATCAGTAACATATTGACATTTTCTCTCTCTCTCTCTCTCTCTCTCTCTCTCTCTCTCTCTCTCTCTCTCTCTCTCTCCCCTTCCCTCCCTCACTCCTCCCCCTCCCTCTCTCTCTCTCTGAGTGTGTGTGTGTCTGTCTGTCTGTCTCTCTGTCTCTCTGTTTCTATCTCATAGAAATGAAAAATGATCTCCACTAACATAACGACTCTTACACACATAAAAATTATCTCAGCAACATAAAGAAAACCAATAAAAGTGATGCTTTAGTGTGTTCAACTTCCAGCTGGGAAACTCTATGCTACATCAGCCTAGTCCCTGCAGCTGGTCACCAAGGTTTAGAAGCTCCCTTTGCTTCTCCCTCCCAGCCCTTTATGAGACACTGCTGTTGGTTTCACCCCTGTTTTTCTAAACATCTCTTAGTCAGAGTTTATCTGGGGAGCATTTACAGGGGACACAACTGTTACTGGCCTTTATCAATTCCGAGAGATCTGTTTGAGAGCCAGCACAGAGGCAGAAGTGCAGAAAATCTCTGGCTCTTTTTTTCTGTCAAGAGCTAGGTGATAAGGAGAGAGAATGGTGACTCACAATTCTTCCCACCGAAAGAACTCTCTTTTAGGGCAACATCTTGGTGGGAATATAACTCAATAGCAGCCTGAATTAGCATTAGCTGCTAGAGAAAACCACACGGAAGCCAGACCAGTTACATTTCCCCTTGTAGCAGAGTCATCTGAAATTACCTTCAAAGTTTCTTTACCAGATTCTTTTGTATCTAGACGTGATCCTCTGACTGTGTCTTGACAAACTGAACAGAAATTGTAGCAAAGGCCAGGGCATTTTGGTAATATTTCTGTTTCATTTTCAACCTCTTTTTCTTCAAGGCTACCCATGGAGTCAAAGAATGATGATGACCTATGGGTCAAAAAGAGGCAGATTACAGAACTGTGGGCTCTATGGAAATGAAGACCGTCATCCAGGAGCCCCCATATTGTACTGTCATGTAAAAAAATCTACGTCTGTTCAATGCACAGAACTTTGCTGAGTATGTATTGTGTAGGTGAGCTTCAGAACACACAGCACCAAGACCTTCCATTTGGCCTTCTCTTCCACAGTGACTTTGACATCATAGGTCACCAAGCCATTATAAAGGTTCTGCCAGTGGCCTTTTAAGAGTACAGTGCTACTTTATAAAAATAACAATCAGGCCACTTGTTCCATTGGCCTTGGGCAGGTCCTTCCTTTTATCCTGATGCCAGGAATCTAAATCCATCACGACACACTGATGTTGTAGATTACTGGAATTAAAATCACTGAGAGCTCAGTATCCGAACTACCTAAAAGGCTTTGGCATTCCATTTACCTAGTCTTCACAGTGTTCTGTACCTCGTGTTCTTCTGCAGATGGATGGAAGGCAGCATTAGAGAAACTTTGTGTTGAGTCACAGTGGAGCTTTCCTCTGTCTTTCCCCGGGTTTCTAAGGATAGAGGAACTGATTCAGAGGCCGAGACTGTGTTTTGTGAAAGTGTGAAGTTGTGTGTTCAGAGTGTTGTAGGCTACGCGTATCTACTTGTTATCATTCATTATTTATTCTTTAGTAGCTGTGTAAGCAGTAAACTTTAGCAGGAAGTCTCTGCTTCTCCAAGATAGATATCCAGGACATTCCTCAGACCTGCTTGACTTTGATGACCCGCTGTTGGTTGGCATGGCAACCATGCATGTTGCTCTATGCATACCAGCACTTTGTGGCAGCTACTGTGTTAGTACACTCCAACGAGTCTGTTTTCTGTTGGTCATTAATTATTTCAACTTCATTACTTGATAATAAAGGAGGATTTTTACATATTTTCTCATCCTCTAGACCCAGCCGTCCAGAGTTCCTTTTGCAACTCCTGCTATTAGAAAGTGTCATTTGAAGGCTGGGTACCTAAAAACGGACTTTTTTTTTAAACAAACAGTTGCATTTCTAGCTAATGTAATTTGAAATAAGAGAAATTTATGTTTATAATCCATTAATGATCTAAGCAAAATTATTCAATCAACGACTATAATGAAATCTACACCCCAGGCTTCCAGAAACACACACACACACACACACACACACACACACACACACACACACACACACACACACACACAGAGCCTCATTTGTCTGATTTGCACAGCTTTTAAAAGTTAAACATTTCAGATTCTATTTTCTCTAAGAATTTGGGTAAGCAAATATTTCAAGAGATCTTGAACAGAACATTCTGTTGCTTACCTCTGTGTTCATGACCACTGTGAGATACACACAGACAACGTGGGGGCACTGCTAAAGGCTGGTAGGGTCTGAGCTAAATCCGAATGCCTATGTTTTCCTCTACACTAAGGACTGTGCCATATGGTGAGAGTCAAAGGTTAGGGAAAGAATGATGGCCTTGGAGACATGGTAAATGATTAAAACAGTTGCTCTGGGAATTGGAAATGTGTTGGATGGGTAAAGTGACCTTTCCTTCTCTTGGAGCAAAAGAAATAAATGGGCTGAGCTGGTAAGGCACATTGCTCTTCTAACAGACCCAAGATCAGTTCCAAGCACCCGGGTAGCACGCAACTCAACTGCATGTTACTCCAGCTCCAGGGCATCTGATGCTTTCTTTGGGTAACACACACACACACACACACACACACACACACACACACACACACACACACACGCACACACATACACACACGCACACACATACACACACACGCGCGCGCGCACACACACACACACACCACATACAGATATACACATAAATAAAAATAAAAGCTTTTAGAAAAAAGAGTTAAACTCGATCAGAACTGAAGCCACAGTAACATGAGGCTCCTGTCCTTTTGGGCATCATCACAACTGCCTGCCATGGGTAAATTTAAATCACTCTGGAGATATTTAGCAAATAAATTGATTTTTGCTTTGGGTACTAGATGGGTATGCAATAGTGTAATTTGAATAAACACCCCTTGTACATAGAATAATCAGAGAAAAGGAGGGTTGGTAGCAGGAAATGGTTGACACATTGAAGGTGAACTAAAGGATGTCTTACATAAATCTCAGACTGAGCAGCTTGTACCCATGCAGTGTGCGAAACCACGCATGATTCCATCTGGTCAGCACAGTGAAATCGAAACGATTATTGTTGCATTTTATAATTTTTTTTAAAAAAAAAAGATTATCCAATGGGTCAAATATGGCAGCTTGGTGATTCTTAAAATCTTCAGCACTCACCAAGTCCCATGACAGGAGTCAGTCTAAGATGCTTAACAAGAAATTCGTATATAGACTGCTAACTTCACCCACATGGGGCAAATCGCTGTGTCCCTTAATGCACCAAAGGTATCAAAATGCATGAACATCACGGGAAACCTCTCTCTCCTGTTGAGCGATCATCTACTATCAGAATAAAGGAGTCACACAGGAGGCTGGAAGGAAATAATGGCATGCCCTCACATCCTGCTTCCCACTGCTGCACGGTTTCAGAGAGGGTTTTTCAATCAAAATTTCCTTCCTAGGTTTAAATAATAAGATCAGAACAGAGAGATAAAGCCAAACTTAGAATTCAGAGCTCTAAAATACCAACAACTAATGGATTTCCCATTTCCCATCAAGCACTTTAAAACCATTGCTCGGGGGCTCGCCGGGAATATTACTTTCCGTCTAGTCGCACATGAAATAGAAACAAGAGAAATGACTTAGGAAACTTCTCTCCAGAAGCTGCTCTTAACTCATCTTAATATTCACTAAAATTATGTAACTACAGGACTCTGAAGGACAAGTGGAGATTTTAAAAAAATAAAAAAATATTTAAAAAAAATTAAAAAAAATAAAAGTTCCAATTATAAGGTTAGGGCATAAAAAGAACATGGTAATACTGACATTGAACCACTTATATCCATAATTTCCTAACTTTCACCAATGTTTTATATTAAATTTGAGAAGAAATGTTATGTGGTTGTTCTTGGAGCATATTCTGTGTTACAAATTCATTTACACAATTGTAAGATAAGACTTGGTTGATGTATATCATTTGCAACCTTCTGGGCTACTTAGAGTTCTTGTTCCTGACTTTATAATGTCACAAAATTTGGGAATAGAAACATATTGTTACAAAATCTGCATGTTTTTAAAATTTCTGTTGTTACAATGCTTCTGTAACAAGTCTGACTGAATTGTTTCTATTTTATGTCTGTAACAAAAAGAAATCGGTCCAGAATTCCAGTAGTCCTATCATACCTTATAACTTCTACTAAGTGTATTTTTAGCAGGAATATTAGCAATCTTAGTAAATAACACCAATGAAGTTAATTCCTTCATATCCATATCATAACAGTCTGTATATGAAATTCTTGTTAAGCATCCATAAGTGTCAAGAATCGACACTTATATTTTATATATAATATATATTGTATATATAACATATAACATAATATATAATAAAATATATAATATATAACATATTATATATAACATACACCATAATATATAATAAAATATATAATCTATGATATATTAATATAACATATAACATAATGTATAATAAAATATATAACATATAACATATAATATAATATATTATATATTGATAATATATAATGTTAATAATATATTAATATATTATGTTTATTATTTATATTATGTTATATATATATAAAATTAGATATAGAAATAAATACACTTGCCTTTAAGAAACGTGAAGGTGCAATCTGGTAATGTAGTTGCAAGTAGTCCATGTTCTTTAATTGCATATTTCTCTACCTAGAACCCATTGAAGACATACAGAATCACCACAGCTTTTCATTTCTACTTGGTTTTGCAGAAAACTATTGAGGAGATAGACTTGGAGAACTCACATTTTAGAATTAACTGTACTTTCTCTTTAATGACACTGTGCGTTCACAGGTTTTCATTTTAAACAAAAAATGCAGAATTATAATCTAAAGTTGAAGTGTCTGGTCACTTGGGAGCAAAGAAATATGAATTTTCAAGTTCCAAATGACAAAAGGAAGAAAAAAAAGACAAAACAAGGAAATATATTTCAGCAAATAATATAGCTTGAAGTTACATCACATCTACTCCAAGAGACAGAATAAGAGGGCCAATAAACACTATCCAGACCTAAGGAAGTGGGGTGAGAGCTCACAATGCCTGCCCCCTCTCCCTTTAAATAACAATCAGTATTAAAGAAAGCAGGTCAAAGGACTTCTCAGTGTCACCTTTCCCAGTCTCAGTGTGGAAAACAACTTCTTGGGTAGAAGGAAAAATGATTAAATCTAGTTTTTAAATCTGAAATCCAAAAGCAGATTGAGTTTGGTCAAGTCCCACAGCCCTATGTCAGGTAGATACAACCACAAGCCACCTGATCTGCATTAGGCCAGACAGCTGCCAGCAGTCACCATCTACCCTCCAATGTGGGTTGGCAGAGCAAGACTCTTCTCAGGGGGAAATGGAAGTGAAAGCTAGCATAATGCTTTGAAGCTCATTGGGACACCTAGCACTGATAGAAACTTAGGCCCCATAAGCAGGCCAAGGATCACAGATAGAGACATATGGATTGGACCTGTCACCAGAGACCTGCATTCCATTATAGAATTGAGTTTTTATCACATTTCCAGCCTTGCAGGTAACTTGGGGCATATACATTTAAGACTGTGTAGGCCTCTGTATCTAGGAGACTTAGGTACAAGAATGCTTATTATTAATTAGCCTTGGTTAATAAGAGGCTGGCTCCACCATTTAACATCCGGCATAACCAGGCTGGTACTCATATGAGGCTCAAGTGCTATTCTAGCACCAGATGTAGATCTGTACTCCCTCTACCAAATAACATGATATGGGACATATGACCACCATAGCAAGGTATAGCCCTGAGATTGTAAAGGTCCTCACAAATATGGAACTCAAGTGTAACCAACTGATAAATAGAGTTATATAGTTATATAGAGCATAGGCGCTAAGGAAAAATTTAAAAACCATTACAACTCTGCCTTTCTGCTGTTGTGATAGAATACCTAACGCTATCAACTTAAAGTATAAAGGGTTTTTTTTTGGCTCATTGTTTCAAGTTTCAGTCCATAAGCCACTTGGCTGTTATTCCTATGCCTGTGATGATGTGGAGCATCACGGGAGGAGTGTATGGTGAAACAAACACAAGAAGGAAAGAGCTCTAAACCACTATAGTGGTTTGAATAAAAATTGGCCCTCGTAGGCTCCCATACTTGAAACATTGTTTTAGGACAGTGTCTCTCAACCTGTGAGTTGTCATCCCTATATCAAATATCCTCCATATCCAACATTTACATCATGATTCACAACAGTAGTAAAATCGTAGTTCTAAAGTAGCATCAAAATAATTTTATGGTTGGGGGTCACCACAGCATGAGGAACTGCATTAAAGGACTGTGGCATTAGGAAAGTTGAGAACCACTGGTTTAGGAGATAGGATCTTGCAGGAGGAAGTATATTATTGGGGGAGGGCTTTCAGAGTATATAGACTTACCCTACTTCTAGTTTTCTCTCACTGCTCTCTGTGTCTGGTTAAAGACATGATCATACAGCTTCCAGCTAGACCTGCCTGATGCCATGCATTTCCCCTCAGCAACTGTAAACTGAAACCAACTCTCTGTGCCATAAGTTTGCTTTTTATAGTTATGTTATCATACCAACAACTGACGTATCACTAACACTAAATACTGCATTAAACCATGGATCTGTCAAATATATTTTTAAATAAGTAAAATTAAAAAGAATGCACCAACATATGTCACAGGGACTATGGAGATGGCCCATTTGGAACATTGCTCCACAAGCATGAGGATCTGAGTTAGGATCCAGACCTCACATTTAAAAGCCAGATACAGTGGCTTACACCTGTGCTATCCATACTATGGAAGGAAAGATGGAAGATCCTGGGGCTTTGCTGGCCAAATAGTGAAGATGAATTGGTGAGATCCAGATTCAGCAAAAGACCACGTCTTAGTTACTTTTTCTGTTGTGTTGATAAATTAAATCCAGGCTTTATTAGGGTTTATAGCCGACATGAGACAGTCCAGGCATAAGAGCAGGAAGCTCTTGTTGCACTCTATCTCAGTCAGGAAGGTGTCAATGATGAATACTTGTACTCAGCTTCTTTGCTTCTATTTGAAGTCTCAGAAACAAGCTTGGGGAGTTCTGTTGCTCTCCTCTAAGATGAGTTTTCCCATCTCAATTAACCCAGACAATACAGTCATCTCACAATAGAGGAAGACACTAGACATTGGCCTCTGTCCTACATATACAGGTATGTGTATGCTCAGCTGTATATACATGTGTACACACACTCAAGTATGCATAAGCACATATACCACACATGCAGTAAATAATTCATTGACAAGACAACGTCAAGAGTAATTATTTAACCATAAAAGAATATTATGAGAAGAAGGAACTATAAAAAAGTTATGTAACTAGCTATATAGTGGGCTCCATAAGAACTTACATACTAATAAATACCTTAAATAAAAATAGATTAAACTCTGCAGTTAAAAGATATGCATAAGTATATATAAAGCAAGGCCCAACTACGCATTCCTACAAGAAACTCACTTGAGTTCTAAATATATACTTAAAATGAAAGATGAGATAGTCCATTTCATGTACATAAAATCTAAAATAAAACAGGATCATTCTTAGATCTAGATAAAATAAACTGTAAATCCAAAGACAGAAAGACAAAGGAAAATTTTATTTAATTCTCTCCATTCTGTAAGAGAAAATAACAATTCTGAACATAAAGCACCCAATAATAAAGAAAATGTTAATAGACTGAATGGACAAGATAGACAATACCAACCCTCTCTTAGCACTGAATATACATCCTTGAGACAGAACATTAACAAAGAAAAATAATTAATCATCTCCTAGACTAAATGGAACTAGCAGAAATCTACAGAAAAATTCTACCCAACAGCTGTAAGATACACATTTTTTTCTTAGCTCATGAAAGATACTTCAAGACAGACAACATGATAGTCACATAGAAAAACTCAACAAATTTAACAATAATTAAAATCATGATGACTATCTTTTTGACCACAATTGAATACAGCTAGAAAAAAGCAAAACTTTGGAAACAACATGACCACATGAAAAGTAAACAGTTTATTCTTGAACAGACAGAATATTCAGGAAGAATTCAAGAAATACATTTTAAAATTGCTTTAAATGAGTGAAGCAGAGACCCAACATATCAGTATCTGTGGGATAAAACAAACAAATAAATAGCAAGTAACAAGACTGAGTCATTACAAGAAGGTTCTCACTTAGAAAATCTCCAATAGATGGATTCACTGTTAAATTCTACTGAATATTTTTTAAAAGCTTATTCTAATTATCCTTCAAGTTACTCCAAACAAAGTAAAGAAGAAAAAGGGATTCTTCTTAAAAACCTTCTTAGAGAACTGTGTTTCTCTGACACCAAAAGCATGTAAAGAAATAACGGAAAGTGGGAGAGTGAATGTGTGTGCACATGAGACAGACTACAGGCCAACGGGCTTGCTGAGCATAGATGTAAAAATCCTCAGTAAGATGTTAGCAAAATGAAGCCTTAACTAGATTATTTAGGGCTGGGATAAAGTTCTACTGCGCACGTATGAGGACCTAAGCTTAGTTTCCTAGAGGCAATGGAAAACCTAATCTAGTAGTGCATGCTTGTATCTCAGAACTTCTACAGAGAAAGGGGACTTAGTGATGGGAGACTTCAGACGCTCATGGTTCCGCTGTCTTATAGTACACAGTGGTGAACAAGAGGCCCTGCCTTAACCAAGGTGGAATGTGAACACCAAAGCTTAAGGTTGACCTCTGACCTTTACTCTTGTGCTGGGACATGCCTATGTCTCCTCAAAGTCACATACACACCCATGCATATACAGGAAAATGCTATGCACAAACATGGATACCACGTAAAGAATGTTCACATGATCAAGTGAGATTCATCCTAGAGATGGATCGATATGTGCGGTGTATTTACTATATCCAAGGATGGTTCAATGTATGTTAATCAATAAACATGATATACCACCTCAACAGAATGAAGGAGAAAATCATATTTTCATCTCAAAAGATACAGGAAGGCATCTGATAAAAATACACTATTTCTTTTATATGAATAATAACAATAAACAAATTAGGTATACAGGAACCCTCCTCTTCATAACAAAGCCGGTTTCTTATAATCATTGACATGCTAATATTCAATTGAGTCAGGAAAAGTTAAAGCTTTCTTAGTTAAAAAATCAAAGTGAGACAAGGGAAATTAGGGTCATGATTCTTTCTGAATGCAGTTCTCCAGACCTGAGTCTCCGAACCCAGTCAGTTGAGAGAAAAGCTGTCAACTCATTCAAATTGTCAGTGTTTGCAGATGGTGACATTTTATATGTAGTTTAAAGAAACCTTATTAAAAATACCATATTAGAGGGGCTGGAGAGATGGCTCAGCGGTTGAGAGCACCCGACTGCTCTTCTGGAGGTCTTGGGTTTGGTTCCCAGCAACCACATGGTGGCTCACAGCCATCTGTGGGGGGATCTGATGCCCTCTTCTGGTGTGTCTGAAGACAGCTGCAGTGTACTTATATATAATAGATGAATAAATCTTTTAAAAAAATACCCTATTAGAATCAATGAGTGAAACCAACGAAGCTTCAGAATGCTAATTTAAGTACAAACATCACTGGTGTAGATTTATGCCAATAGTAAATTATCTAAAAGGAAAGTCAGGAACAAAAATTCCAGTTATAGGAACTTTAAAAATAAAATAAAAACACAGAGGAATAAATCGAACGAGAAAGGTGGGGGCACTATAAAATGGAAACTATGAAACACTTGTGGAAGAAACCGAAGAAGGTTTGTCTTGTGGGAATCCATATCATTGGCTGGAGGAGCAATTCTCATGAAAATATCCACCCTGAACAAAGTTATTTACAGATTCAGAGCAACCCCTATTAGCATACTAATGACAATCTTCACAAAACTTCAAAGGAAAAAAGAGGAAATGAAATATGTTTCTGAAATTTTAATAGAACCATAAAGAGTAGCAAATGGTCAAAGCCATCTTTGAAGACAGGAAAGCTTGAGGTTCATGGCTTGTCCTCAACACACGCTGTGATCTGTAGTTATAGAAGACGGGAAGAAGTCAATAAACAAAGAACCAGAGACACGGACGGATGCAACACAACTGAGAGCACAGGCACAAACCTACACGCTGATAGGCAGATGGCTTTTGACAGTGGGTGACAATATTGTAAATAAACTCAAAGGGTTTAAAAAAGATTTTGAAAAATTTTACAATTAATGACAAGTATTTGAGAAAATGAATGTTTAAATTGATTTAAACATGCCTTGAATATATGTACCAAAACGTTACAAGGTATGGCATTATTATCTGGAAACTTATAATGTTATATCTTAGTCAAAAGAAATAGATAAAACAGTCTCCTCTATTTAACTCCCTAGTGTGGCAGGATGTCACAAATCTCATGCACCAAGCAAACTTCATGATTTTTCTAAAGGAAATATATATATATATATATATTTTTGCCTCTTAGTATTAGGTGACAAAGTACAGCTTCAAAATATAATCTTGTCCATCTTCCGCAATATTTTATCCTTGTCAGTTTGCTTGGTTATTTCTGTTTTGCATTTAAAAAGTGTCGTGAGTATTGCTTTACCACAAAAACAAAACATAAAAATAAAAAAGCTGCGGCCCCGAGAAGGAGGCGCTTCAGATACAAGACCGACGAGCATCTGCCACCCACGAATGAGTGTGCGCGTGGAGGAGACACACATTTATAAACCACTAATTCAGTGGCCGTTTGCTTTCAGGGTGCTGGTCTTGACGTTGCAGAAGCACACAGTCGCTGGTGTTGGGGAGACTGGCCTAAGGGAAATACAACATAGCGTGCTTTACGGAGGGGCACAACAGGGCTAGGATCTGAGTCATCAGTCATCAGAGGCGTTCTGGAGGAAGGAGGCAAATTTTCCTAGGGAAAGAATGACTGGCAAAAGCAGCATTGAAGGATGTCCTTTGCAGAGCCTTAGGGGAAGAAAACACCGAGTATTTGAGAAAACACAAGAAGAAATGAATGGTAAGAAAAGCCTAAAGGCAGAGAGAGTCTTTTGATGGGATTAGACTGCCCATGCGTGGTCTTACAGGTGTGTGGTGTTTGGACAGTGGATAGGCGCGGAATCATTAAACAAAGTCTTGTGTTTGAAAAGTCATTTGGTGACTTAAAATCTGTTAGAGGCATGAAGGGAAGTCAAATTTCGGGGAGGAGTGGCTGCGTGATACTGTTGCAATTTCTGTGATAGGGTCTATCTAGAGGCAGGGAGGAGGGTACCCAACAATGGCAGGCGCAGACTCCCGAGTGCTTCATATATTTCATGTGGGGACTTGGATAGTTATACTGCATCTCACTGAGGGAGCACGGGAGGAGGAAGGGAGCACGGGAGGAGGAAGGGAGCACGGGAGGAGGAAGGGAGCACGGGAGGAGGAAGGGAGCACGGGAGGAGGAAGGGAGCACGGGAGGAGGAAGGGAGCACGGGAGGAGGAAGGGAGCACGGGAGGAGGAAGCCAGGGCTTCGGGAAGGATGCCCAAGACATTATTTTTAGGTACCATGATACCTTGCGTAACTTGGATCTAACTTAGAGGGGAGGGCTGGCCAGGGACAAAGCGCCGTTTCCGGCGTTAGATTTAGATGTCCAAAGGGAGCTTGCATTATCAGCTCTGTGGAAGCCGCTGACCGTTGAGGAGAAATGTTCCCTTCAGCAACGCTGGGCATGAGTCCATTTGGAACCGAAAAAGGCCGAAGAAAGAAAAGACAAAAAACTTCATTTGGCTATTGTAAAAGGAAAATGGGGGATATTTTAAACCTGACTAAATAAAGAGGAGTTAACACCACAGCAAGGACAAAATCTCTTTATGTATTTAGTTACTGAATACTGAAGAAAGGATGTTTGTGTGGAACGTTTGTATAGATTTTGACTTTGGGCCTTGCTTCCCAAAGTGCACTCTGTGGATAGTTTTCTCCATTATCTCACTGAATGGAAGGCTTGTTTCTGTGTCCTTTGCAAAATTTAATGAAGTTTCCTCAGAAGCAGGTAATTTGAGATTTCTATTAGAGGCCCGGAGTAATCTGCTGGGGCAGGAAGGAGTCAGGCTTGCCTGAGATTCCCGAGGCAGGGCTCTCATCATTCTCTTTGAATGGTTATTCAGAGACACCTAAAGTAGGAGAATACTTTGGGGTTTCACGGGGCCCTGGAATAGAACACAAAAGCTGACACCTTGTCAACTAGAGTTTTGTCCCTGAGCTATGTTGGGTCGGGGTCTCAGGCATATATTCCCCTATGCCTTCCCTACTCTTTTCTTTCACTTATGACTGCTTGTGGGGGGAGACTTTGACATCTGTGTTAGTCACAGCCCGCTGTAGGAACTAACAAGTTGAATATATACACATAATATGTGGGATTTCTTAAGTCAGACCTTAGGTAGTAGCAACAGCAGAATCACACCTTCCTGAGGGCACTTACTTGGTACTTGAGGTCCTCATCAGTTCGAATAGTTCCAAATGGCTGCCTCTCGCCAGGGAGGAGGCCAACAACCAGCAGTTCGTTGCTCAAGCCCCTGAGGCTTGTGCCTTAGTGGTCCAAGTCTGATGTTGGAAGCCCTGATGTTTCCTAGATAGCTGCTTGTCCCTAGTCTGTGATGAAAGCGTGGTGACGCGGTTTCTACAGTCAGGGAAGGAGGGTGCAGCAGCAACAACCGGGCAGATCAACCGGCAGCCAGGAGAGGGCCAAGCTAGCAAAGAGGGATGTAAGTGATCCTCCTCAGCTCAGAACTTTAACCCGCACTGCTGCCAGACAGCGCCCGCCCCAGCATGGCGGATTCCTCCAGATCTACCCAAGCAATCAGAACACATCTTCAGGTACTGCTCCCAATCAGGTGACGCCCATGTATAGCAAGTTGCCCTTAAAGCATATGGATGTCTGGATTTTGACGTGTCTGACTCCTGGCTCGAGACCGAAAGGGGCTACAGAGCTACCTGTTTATTTCCCCCATGTTCCTTCCCGCGTCTTTCTTCTACAGGGCTGAAAACAGCTTTCCCTTAGCTGGCTTTGCATGACAAACCATGAAAACAGCCTCTAGTGTAAGGTGGGAACTGAGAACCCAGAGGCTGTCGGGACACATCCCAGGTCTCCAGTCAGACCTGCTCTGCTCTACACACTGCTCCAGGATTGACCTCCATTGACGAGCCTTGAACACTAACACCCAGTGGGCCCTTGGGTCTTTAAGTCTGCTACCTCAGTTTACCTGTCTTTTAAAGGAAACCAGAAACATAAATGAATTATGGAAGACAAATTTATTTTCAGCTTGGCCAAACTGATGAGGAATAAGACTTTTATATCTCCCACATCACACCGGTGGCATCTTAGAAGTCACAGAAAGTCACAAAACAGAGTGGAACACATAAATTTAACTGCAAAACAGGACACCTTCCTTTTTGGTGGAGTAGGAGACCTGGACTCCAAGTTCCCTCCTTTCTATTACGGAGACAGTTTATTTGTTTGTCTTCCTTCCTTCCTTCCTTCCTTCCTTCCTTCCTTCCTTCCTTCCTTCCTTCCTTGCTTCCTTGTATTAAAATCCAGGCCATGGAAAGATGGAGTCTTCAAGACTCCAGACATTAGCAGGAGACTAGAGTAGGGCTTTGTAGGATGTGAGATCGCCAGCTGTTCTGGGTGAGGCAGGGTTCCTTGTCCTTGGCTCCATTCCTTTCTCAGGCGGACAGTGGAGCCTTTCCTACCTTCCTTTCCCAGAGTTAGAAACCCAGAGGGGAGTCCAGTCCAACGTCTCTGGTTCTGTTTATTGCTTTACTTCTGCACGATGCCACTTCAGAGCTTACTCATTCTGCTCACGTTGTATCATCAGTCATTGTCAGCATTCTCCCTCAGAAAAGGAAACATAATTAGAAATGCGTGAGCATCGCCCTGTCTTACCAAGGCATCAGAACCAGGTATTATCTTCAGTTTGGTCTTGATCTGGCCAGGAGGCCACCACCGGCCCTGGAGGCCTTCCCCCTCCCTGTGTCTTTCCAGGCACCTTAGTTGGCTGGGATCCTCTGTCCAATGGGGTCACTCAAGCCCTCATTCCCCTGGGAGCTAAGATTTTACTGGTTCTGCCTGCACGGCTGCCAGAACCTTTGCCAAACTTTTACCAGTGGGCACCAGAAATGTGAGAAAGTGTTTTGTTTGTTCTGTTCTTTCCCCTGTAGTGGCAATTTGGTTTTTCCTGGAGAATAAAAATCAGTCAAGCCGGCCTATAACCCTTCATTCTACTTGCGTTTTCAGAGTTCCAAAAAGGTGAAGTGACCTACCTCAGGTTTCATTTCCATTCGATGCTGGAAACGCTCTGATTTTTTTCCTATTCTTAACACAAAATGTGTAAGTAGGTGGATGGTACCATCTTCTCAGCCCTTCGATTTATATTGATATAATATAGTTGGGGGAAACCCAGAATCATTTACCATTTGCTTGATCAGAACAGTTAGTGTATCACAGAGCTTCCCATTAATGTCCGAGGTTATTTCTTGACCATGATGACTTTAATCTACATTCATTTGTCCTCTTTATCTCTTTATAGGGCCAGTAGACTCTAGACCATGAGTACATCATAAAACCATTGTACACTGGAAATGTCTAGTGTAAATGTTTTGGTAGGGGCAACGGTGTGCAAGATTCCATGACTAGACTCAGTTTGGAGTAGGAAGTATGCAATTTACTCAGATGATGTTATATATTCAATACCAATATGCTACATTTTCAAGAATTAGTATTGACTCCTGCACATTGCTTTGTATTTCTCTAAATACTTGGCTATTATTATTATTATTAGTAGTAGTAGTAGTAGTAGTAGTAGTAGCAGTAGTATTTATTCATTAATACACAATTAACTTGGTAAATGCACAAAGTTACCAAGTCAGTTAGTTGCTGTGCTGGCTAGTTTTGTGTTAACTTCACACAAGATAGAGACAATTTGGAAAAGGGAATCTCAGTTGAGAAAATGCACTTCCCAGAGTGGGCAAGCCTGTGGTATATTTTTTTGATAAATGACTGATGTAAGAGGATTCAGCTCTTATGGGCAATGTCATCCCTGAATTGGTGGTCTTGGGTACTATAAGAAAGCAGGCTGAGCAAGCCCTGAGGAACAAGCCCATAAGCAGCTGCACCCCTGTGTAGATTTGCATCAATTCCTGCCTCCAGTCTCCTGCCTTGAGTTCTGCCCTGATGCCCTTGGATGATGGATTGCAAGCTAGAAGCTAAAACAAACCCTGTACTTCCTAGGTTGCTTTTTTTCTCCTTTTTTTTGATTAGATATATTTATTTATATTTCAAATGTTATTCCCTTTTCTGGTTTGGCTGTGATGCTTTATCACAACAATAGAAACCATAACTAAGACAGTCGTAGTCAGAATTTGAATTTTAGAACACAAGCTCCCATCCACCATGCAATTTATCTCTACCTATACTTGACATTTGTGTTGTTATTGTCCTTCTTTTGGCCATTAGAGTCTTTTTTGCTAGGGGACTTTCTTGGATGTTTTTTAATGACCTAGTTCTAGAAACTGGATAAAAAAGCAGAAATTTTAATTTCTCTGTCGATAATGTTCTTCTCTAGATCTACTTTGTAATTTTGTTATTTTTTACTTTTGCAAGTACAACTTGGATGGAATGCGCGTCTCTCTCCATCACACAGACCACAATTGATGAGCCTTTTTTAAAAGAATCTAGGTTAGAGACCAATGAGATGTCTGACAGCTAACTACTTGTTGCACAAGTCTATGATCTGTGTCCAGAGCCCATACATGCTAATAATAATAAATAAAACTATAAGAACACATGGGTTAGAATGCTCGAGCAACTGAATCCACCAAACCTTCTCTCGTTTTGCAGATAACATGCCACATCACGTATTATTGCAAGACAGAGGTCAATCCATCATGAATTTCTCCTATTAGCTTTTCTACTATGCTTTGAATTTGAAAAGTTCTCATGTGCTCATGTGCTGGATGCTTGTACTGCTTTTGGTACTATTTTGGGAAGTGGTAGAAATGTTAGAATGTGGGGCCAACTAGCAGCTCACTGATGGTTTGCCTTTTCAGGGTAATCTGGTTTGGGAATACTTCCTGTCTCTGTTCTCTGCTTCTGGCTACTAAGAAATGAATAAGTGGCTTTGCAGGGCACCCCCCACCCGCCAGCACCCCCACCACTCGCTCCATCTCACCAGAGGCTCAAAGCAGTAGAGTTATCTGATTTTTAGATTGAGAACTTGAGAACCATAAGTGGAAATACATCCTCAATTGTACATCATAGGGAAATCTCCATCAGAATGAAGGCTGAATGAAATAGAATAGTGTATCAGCACCAGTAGGGGACATTGGGACTATCCTCTATTATGTGTTTCATAAGCCTTTGGAATTGACTTCTAGGGAAATTTGGAGGAGATTGGAGATAAAGACTAGAAATCCCTTGAGTGGTATAAGCAGAGCTTAATGAGCAATGCTTTCTTAAAGTTAAGAGATTAAAATGGCTGCAGCAGTACAGACTCAATGCACTCATGAGGATTCAAGTTGGAACCAAAGTTTCTACTAGGAATTGAACTCCAGGTTATTCCTATTACATTCTGATAAATAGCTAACATACATAACACTTATGTCCTTTGCTTAAAGACTCTGGACTAATTATCCTCATAGAGGAAATTTCAAGAAAATCAAACAGGCTGTTGTAAGGATGCGTATTACAGTTAGTTTTTGCCAGTTTTACAGTGAATAGGGAAACAGAAAAGTTTATTGGAAAGACTTTCTTTTGCTCAGGTATTTAATCATAGCTTATCACAAAGAAACTAATGTAATATCTAGATTTTTTTTTTTTGGTTCTTTTTTTCGGAGCTGGGGACCGAACCCAGGGCTTTGCGCTTCCTAGGTAAGCGCTCTACCACTGAGCTAAATCCCCAGCCCCATATCTAGATGTTTTAACATGCATGTTTCTAGGATTGAATATTTGTTTACAGCCCTTGAATTTTACTTAATTTTCAGTCTATCAGTGAGTTTTGTTCAATTAAACTCCATAGAGACTCAGAGTTTTATCATCCTGATAGATAGTTCTGTTATATCTCTTTCCAGTTATGGCAAAAGATCCCTGAACTCTGGAGTCAGGTGTTGTTCTGGTTGTTTTCTTCTCATATACTCTACGTAAATAGAATTGTGTTATAATATTTATTCCCTTGAGGCTATATTTTTCAATACACAGTACTTTTGAGATTCACCCATATTGTCTCAGTCCAGGTCCTTTTTGAAGCAGCTGTAAAGGCAAGATTAGATATGCAAAGAATTTGCGAAGGGAGATCTTTGTTCGGAAAAGGGACAGGATTCTGAGAACCACCTGGGATCTCCCTTCCCTGTCAGGGCGTACATCCTGTTCATGAGGCTCCTTTTTCATGGTTTAATTTACTTTCAAATTTCTACCATTCCATGGCATCACTCTGGGGTTTAGATGTTAACATCCTCCATAGGGAGACACTTAAGACGGTCACATTTGGCTGACATTTGTGAAGGGAAAGAGGACTGAGACTGAGGAGCACAGTACTCCACACACTGGTTGAGAAAATCTTAGGCAGACCAACATTTTGTAGTCAACAAGAGTTGCCATTTTGAGTCATGCATGAAGAAGCCCACAGAGCACGCTGTGGATCCAGAAGGTTGGCACTAGGAATTTTTGTTCTTATAAGATGTTTACAGATTTTTTTCTCACCCTGGTTGTATGATATTTTTCTTCTGTCAGGAATGTGAGGAAACTCCAGCCACTCCATACATAGATTCACATTTATTGTTTTTAATCCTAACCATTCTGAAGATTTCGTAGTGTATGTGTCGTTAGAGTTTGCATTTGTCTGATGTTTATTTTTCTTGTCTGAAGATAATCCATTTCTTAGCCTGCCATAGAACAGACCTTCCATAGGCCGAACGATCCGTATGATATCTCTCCCCCAAATTCTACCTCAAAATCTCTACTTCAATCACAAATTTTTATGTTTCATAATTTTGTAACAATGGGGAGGCATCTTTGCTGCCTATACAGTCAACCAGGGACACTGACAAGGGAAAAATGTCTACAGTGGTCCCGTCCATCTGACTGGTGGTTGGTGCTGTCCTGGCTGAGAGACTTAGCAGAGATCCTTCTCCAGTGGTTCCCCATATCAGCCTCCCTTCATGGCTTCTTAGGCACCCCCAGAGTTAAATTTAATAAGGAACATTGCAAAAGGGTAAATCCTGTAGGGCAAGCCCTTCTCAAGCCTCTGGGTATAGAATGCAGTATCCCATTGGCCAAAGCTCACTCCATGGTCAGCACCAGTGATATGTTTCATATATGTGTTTAAGTATACGTATATACATATGTATATTATATATACATATCTGTGTGTGTATGTATGTATGTATGTATGTATGTGAATATAACATGAGTGACTCCTAGGGTCGTTGGGAAGGTTAGTTTTGGGGTGAATACTTTGACGTTTAGCACATTTTCCTTAAACGACTTTTAAATTTCAGTAGGCTGAAAGAGTGTTTTTGTCTTGTCAGCCAATGGGCCCTTTAGCAATTGTTCAGTTTTGTCGGTTGACACAAACTAGAATCACCTGGAGAGAAAGAACCTGAATTGCCTACATCAGGTTTTCCTGGGGGCAAGCCTGTGAGCCTTTTTGTTTGTTTGTTTGTTTGTTTGGATTAATGATTACTGTGAGAGGGCCAAGCCCAGGTGGGTGGTGCCCATCGAGTAGGCCATCCACAGTGGCAGGAGGAGTCACTATGATAGCAAGCCATGAGGAGTAAGCCAGTAAGCAGCTTTCTGATAGGCTTCCTGCCCCTGCTCCTGATTGAGTTCTTCCTCCGAATTCTCTTTGATGGGCTATGATGGACGCATGGAAGCCAAGCAAACCCTGTCCTCTCCAACTTTCTTAGACATGGCGGTCCTCACAGCAATAGGAAGCAAACTCTGTTTATTTTTGTTTTCATAAACAACCACCACCACCACTGCAACCCCAAAACTACAATCCTCAAAAAAGGCTTCAGTCTTTCAAAAGTCTCCCTTCTTAATTTTTGGAAGAGAGTTTTCTATAATGAACATGGATATTAACACGCATTTAAAACAAACATGATTTTAAGGACAAGAGAAATGACACGAGGTCAGAATTATTTGTCTTGATTCTCTTTTGGCTTCCCAATTCCTTCAGATAAAAAACCAATATTTTGGGTTTTCTTTTAGCATCGAACATGTTTACTTCTCAAACACTTAAGATACCTAGAAGATGTTATTTGGGGATAATAATGCTTTTTTTGCTCTCCAAATAAATGAAATTTCTCCATGTTTGAAATTGTATCACTGGGTTAGTTGTTCAGACCACTATTTAAAGATACCCAGCATGGGACTTGTTGATGATTGCTCTGAATCTTGTTACTTCTGCTCTGAATGCCATACCACTGAGGCAGGGTGCTGGTATTCTTATGTTCCTGTGAAAGTCTTTCTCCAGGCTGAGAGCAAACAACTTGTAGCTGCACAGAGGAAACAAGGCCAGAGAACTGTCTGTAACCTTCCTTCTCTGTAATCACTAATCCTGATCATGAGCACCAGCCTTCTGACCTGATTTCTTGTCAAAGGTCCTACCACCTAATTGTATCATGCTGGGGATTAGTTGTTAACATACAAATTTGGGGTGAAAACAAAATATTTATTTCATAACCAAGTTGGTACCAATTCAATGATTTCTCTGGAAACTTTTAGCACAAAAAGTCACATATTCGTACTATAAAGATCAAAAGCATGTGTGTTGTAAGCACAACCTCTCAGCTAGCTTCACGTTTCGACCTCAAAAGAAAATGGACTGAAACGTGAGCTGCCACAGTCTTTAAGAAATTAATTATAGTATGAAAATTATCAGTAAGTTATAGTTGGAAATCCAGGGTAGATATAATTGTTTACTCTGGCCAATGTATCAAGGATGTACTATTAACAATTCATCATTTTCCCCTGGGTGTGAGCATTTTAATTAGTGTCTCACCGCACAGTGGCATATGGAAGCCAGCTGATTCAATACTTCCTTAGGAATGCAACATAATTCTTACAAACCTTGTTTTTCTGTTATTTTTGGAAAAACCATTAGAATATGGAGCATTTTAGCCCTTAATGTTATAAGTTTTTAATTCTCTGGCTTTTGGAGAAACTACCTGTGCTCAAAATATATATTAGAAATATCCTAACTCCCGGGGTGGTCGGTTTTCCTTTTCTGCAAAAATATAAGCACTTTCAAAACTGTGTAACCTTCAGTGTCAGGAGAGCTAGCCCACATCAGGAAACTACATCTAAAACCCCAAGTGTACTAGCGTCTAATAGCCGCAAGATAAATTTTAATCTTACAAGTCCAACCATGGCTTGTCGATGGTATGTTTGGAAGTGATACAGTACGAGATGTACCGCAAAACCATGTTGATTTTCTTCTGAATTCCACTAGCTTTGGATTCTGATAAAAGAAAAACCTTTCGCCCTCAAACCGGTTGAGCAGTAGGGTTGTGACTATTTGAGTGGAGTCCAGGCAGTTGAGACTTCTGTCTTAAGTCTTCACTATGAGTAGCTGATCATTTCTCTTTCCTTTCCCTGGTGATGCAAACTGTAGGTCAACTTGACCCAAGCTAGAGTTATCTAAAGGGAGGAAACCCTAGCTGAGAAAATGCCTCCATAAGATCCAGCTATAAGGCACTTTGGTTTTTTTTTTTTTTTTAAATAGTGATTGTTGAGGAAGGCCCCAGCCCATGATGGTGGTGGCACTATCCTGGGGCTGGTGTTCTGGGTTCTACAAGAAAGCAGGCTGAGCAAGCCATGAGGAACAAATCAGCAAGTATCATCCTCCATGGCCTCTGCATCAGTTCCTGCTTCCAGGTTCCTGTCCTGATTTCCTTTGATGATGAACAGCTATATGAAAGTATTAACCAAATAAACTCTTCCCTCAGATCTTGTTTTTTTTTGTTGTTGTTGTTGTTGTTTTGTTTTGTTTTGTTTTTTTGTCATGGTGCTTCCTTGCAGCAATAGAAACTCTGCCTTTAGCTCTCTGTCTTCTAAAGGGATTTCTAATGTTAGAACGAAGCTGGTACATGTGATTTCACCAGTGTGAAATCAAGTACTGCTTACAGCACAGGGATGTGTGCCACTGATTTCCAACTGCCAGGTCTTCTTGGTGGTGTTAAAGAAGAGAAAATAATTTTGAGATTAGTTTACAAAATTTCACAAAATGAGCACTATAAGATAATAAATACTTGCCCCAAATCTAACCTCATGAAGTTTTGACACACATGATTAACATTTCAGCATACGCATAGGATTATTTTTTAACAATAATATATAGTGTTAGATGTATACACACACACACACACACACACACACACACACATATATATATACACACACACATACATATATACTATCATGGGGTAGGGAGTTTATTGGGAGACTATTTTGTCTTTTGTTTTCTCATGGTAGGTGCTGGGGTTCCGGTATCACCTCACAAATCACATGAACACTGATCTGTGTCAGACAGGGATAGTTTATTGAGCATATGCCCCAGAACAGGTCGACTAGGGCCATGGTCCAAATTCGAGAACTGAACCATGACATTGAGTTAAGATTCCAAAGGGCTTTTAAGCCTAAAATCCACACACATCTATGCCAAGTTATTTTACCAATCGGGATTTAGGGAGAGGGGATTTCCTTTGGAAATGTCTTTGTTGTACACTTACTTTGCTCCCTTTGGTTGGGGTAATCACTATGGCAGGGGACTTGCTTTGTCTAATAGTCATGTCCTAACTTGTCTACCAGGATGGACTTGCCTACCATTTGTGTCTTAACTTGGGACATCAGTTACCCATGTACATGACTCTTCCTGCCAAGTACGATGTCCGTTCCCAGGAAGTTCTTAGGAACTTAAACTTGATTAGACCACTATTCAAAATGGAAGTCTTATTCCAAATAATTTCTTATGTTGGTGCAGGTGTCTCTCTTTTGCTGAGGTCCATTCCAGGAGCAGCCTATAGAGGCAAATACCATAAAAGCTTATTCACAGGTGAAAGAAGTGCTGTTGGGTGCTTGGTTCTGGTCCAAGCTCATTGTGGGTAACTGTACAAGAGTTCTACTGACTTCTATCATGATTGATTTCCAAGGCACAGAACAAAACAGAATATGTAATCAATCTTGGCATTAGAAAGTTTCCTAGGAACAATAGAAACATAGGAGAAACATTCCTTATAATGGCAGGTTATCCAGGTAACAGTTATCTAGGCCTTAACATTTTACCTAGGCTTCCACAGTTTATCTAGGTCTTAATATTTTACCCAGGTCCCAATAATAAGTTGTTTTACCTTCAATGTTCTAAGATCATGGCCCTATAAGCTCTTTTTCTCTTTTCTAAAGGACATGACTCATTATGAATGACTTGTGTGTGGCAAAGCTGGAAGAAAAGGTGCCAAAGAAATGACAGTGCCCATGGAGAGTCTTTAATAAAAGGAAATTCATGAAGGAGTAATAGTATCAGATTGCCAAAGGAGAGACAGGCTTTGAAGAAGCTAGTAAGCCTTCTGAGTGGAAATCTTCTGAACAGTCCAGCAGCAGGGACTGAAGAGGGACCGGAGACGTTTTCCACCCTGCAGACTCCATGAGCTGAGGCTGTCGGGACTTACAGTCAATTGCGCCTGCGTACAGGGCTCTGCCTGCTACTAACTCTTGCCCTTGAACTTGACATCAATAGAGTGGAGACTCCAAGCCGAGAGGACCGAGCAGGATTGGGAGGTTATGCTCACATCTGCAGTTAGCAGCTTGGACTAGAGACAAAGATATTGAGAAGCCAGTGGGGATGAGTAGAGGGTACAG